>NW_027492741.1:0-441312 GCF_021521415.1 Bidens hawaiensis | reverse complement strand
AACTATAAAAAGCAACATGTTCACTCTCGGTTGGCCCGTATCACATATTAAAAACTAAAAAGAAAAACGCGAAGATAAGCATAGAATAATCGTCTTGATCAATCAATCGGTATCTCAGGCATCCACTTTTGTCATTGTTGTAAAGAACAAGTCTAAGATACAAAAAGCTACACACTTTGAATCAATTCTATTCTAGTCATTCATGTGTTAAATCTACTTATGCAATGCTACAATATAGCATGATACACCATAAAGAACAAAAACCAAAGGTTAAAATGTCACATAATTAAATGAAATATATATATTGATGCAAAAATAAAGATGAAAGTCTATAAATTTTAATGAGATGTAAGCATAAAAATTGTAACTTTTATATAGAAATTAATTAGTTCCTTATTCGACTTCCACACGAATATGTTATGTTGCAAGCTTTACCGACTATTACCGAGTATTTATGAACAGGTCTAGCAAGAAAAGGAGGCATACGAACTAGAAGCTCGCAAACACATTGATCGTCAACTTGAGACAACCATTTACAACATTGTTCTTCCACGGGCGTGTGTCTATGCCTATGATGATGATTTTGTTGTTTATGCCCATGACCACCACGCTTATGGTCATGACCATGATCACGCTCCCGCTCACAGCTCACGCTCATGGTCATGGTCACGGTCATGATCATTGTCATCACCATTCTCATTATCATCGCCATTGTCATTGTCATCGCCATTTTCATCATCTTCATTGTGTAAGTGTCTCTGAGCATGCTTGTGTCTGTGTCTGTGTTCAGGGTCAGGCGTGTCCTCATCGTCAGAAGGTGGTGCCGGTGGGCCAAATGGGGCCCGGGGTGCTGGTGGAGGGACTTGTACGAATGGAAGATACGCACACGCTTGATTAGCAAGGGCCATTTGGTAATTACAAAGTGGGCGAGGGGCAAAAGGGGTAATTGGTACTATCGGGACTACCTGGCCCTCAGTGTGGGGATGAAGAAAGAGAACGAACACGAAGAGAAGGATTTTAAGAATGGTGAATCTAATCATAGTTTCCGACTTTGTGTATATGTATTAAGCTTTTATTTCTTATGATATGTGTCCACCGATATATATGCGAATGCATACGTTTATATACATGGAAAGGCATAAACTTTGTGTGTTCTTGATAGTTTTCTTGTGGGTATAGGGGATTAAACACAGTTAAGAGCGAGGTTAAGTTTGTCATTGTGTTTTGTTTATGAATCTTCATTTTCTTTGCATGATGTTCGGGTAGATATTGTTTGTTGAAGCATTGTTTACTTCTTACATGCCCAACTTATTCCTACCATATTTAAAAGTTGCCAAGAATTTGTACCCATAAGTTAGGTAGTAGGAAAAAAGAGGCCTCAAACTGTTTGAATCCATTTGAATAGAGTTATTTTTTTTATTTAAATAATAATAATAATAATACTAATAATCTATAATATATATAAACGAACACATAAAAATCCTACGTGTCGCAATGTGGTCGATTCCCCTTTTTTTGGAGTCACCAGATTTGCTTGATTTTTAAATGGTGGCTTCTCATGCATTTGACCCGAATTCATGGGTATGGGTCTTACCAAACCCAGATATTCTTTAAACGGGTTATAACATCTCATTAAATTAAAAATTATTCTCACTAAATTATTTATGTAAAAATCCAATAAAGTAGGATATAATAAAAAATAATATCTTATTTATTTTAATATATATATATATATATATATATATATATATTATTTAAATTAAAAAACCAATTTGATAGTAAAAGAAATAAACGGGTCTTGGGTCTCATAAAACCATAAGTATATTATTAACTTTCATAAATATTATTTATAATTAAAAAACCAATTTCATAATAAAAAAAAGATAAACGGGTCTTGGGTCTCATCAAAACCATATAGTTTTTAAACCGGGTTATAACATCTCATTTATTTGTAAAACAAATTATCATCAAACCATAAGTATATTATTAACTTTCATACAATAAAAAAATATAAATTAAAAAAATAAATAAATATTAGAACAAACAATAGAAAACAACCCCCGTAATACGAAGGATAAAAACTATTAATAATAATAATAATAATAACTATAAACAAAGAAAATGTTCACTCACCTGTCCAAATTACTTATCTTGCTACAACTACAGCTTGTCCGGCCCATTGGGCCTAACCCGGCCCACATGTATGACCAGGAATATATATTTGGGCTAACGCCTAAGTGAGATCTTGCCCATTGGGCCTAACCCGTCCCAGATGTTCTCCTATAATTTATATAAGTAGGCCTACCTCAACAACTCCTCTCTATGGAGTTTGGACTCTATATATCCATACTAACATTAATGTATGCATGTGTTTATGAACTCATCTAACGGTTTTTCATTAGAACCGTTATAACCGAACCGAACCGAATCGTAATCATTAAAACCGAACCGACCTTATATAACTATTTGTTTATATGATAATAACATAAAATATTACTCAAATGTGCATCGTTTATGTTGAATTACTTTTTGGTTGTGAATCGTTTATATATTATCCACTTGAATATTTTTTTAATATATTTAACGTTTGCTATTGAATTTATGACATTTTATTTTTAATTTTGAATGTAGGCATCTTTTTTAGCTCTTAATATTCTATGCACAAATAAACAATATTTTGGTAATCATTATTTTTTTTTAAATACTAAGCCCAATTCAATATCTTGGTCAAACTTTTTTGGCCCAAAATACGAGTAGAAAAACCGGATTAAAAAACAGAACTAAACCCGAAAACCAAAAAAAACGAAACCGAACGGTTTTGAAAAATCGAAAAACCAAAAGTTTGGTTTTCGGCTCGGTTTTAGCACACCCCTATTTGGTAGAAAAGAATGGTTTCTGAACTATTTGTTGTATTTTAAACAAGTACATGGACTTTAATATACAATCAAATGAAATTTTTCGTGTAAAATAACAATACATATTGAATTTTTGTGCCTTGTGCTCTCATATAACAATTTGAATCTTATCATTCCTCTTGGTTTTCATAAGGCTCTTCTAATGCCTTCTCGATATCAGCCTGCATTACAAAACCACAGCTAATTAACCTCTCTTGAACAGGCCGTCTCCGAGAGTCGCTAAAATTTTTTGGGTAAAAGGCGAGCATAAATTCAGGCCTTAAGTAGATTATAGGCTTTTAATGGGCCGGTTATGATTTGGGCAATTGGGTTGTAGATTATAGACTTTGGTTATGAAAACGGCTTCTGCATGTGTTTATATCTAAAAACTCTAAAAAGATTATGTAAAAACGTGTTTTTTAAATGTAAAAACGAATTTTTTTATTATTTTTTACAAGTAAAATACATGGTTCCTAGTGTCCCACTTTTTTATGGTTCCCTTTTGAACCTGTCTATATATATACTAGTTTTTATCCCGTATTACGTGAGTTGTTTTACATTACTCGTTTTTAATATTTATATATTTTTTGGGTTTAATTTTATTTATTGTAATGAAATTTATAATATACTTAGAGTTTGATGATAAAAAGGTTTCACAAATAACTAAGATGTTATAACCCGGTTTAAAAGTTATCTGGGTTTGGTAAGACCCAAGACCTGTTTATTTTTTTACTATGAAATTGTTTCTTAATATTAAATAATATTTTTTTTTTTTTAAAATATATAATAATTTTTAGTAAATCCTATTTTATAGGACTTTCACATCAATAATTTGGTGAGAATAATTTTTAATTTAATGAGATGTTATAACCCGTTTAAGGAATATCTGGGTTTGGTAAGACTCATACTCGTGAATTCGGGTCAAATGCATGAGAAGCCTCCATTTAAAAAATCAAGCAAATTTGACGACTCCAAAAAAAGGGGGGAGCGACCACATCGCGACACGTAGGATTTTTATGTTTTCGTTTATATATATTATAGATATATATAGTAAAATTTTTTAAAGATTTCCGGGGCCCACCGATAGTTGGGCCTGAGGCCGTCGGCCACTCTGCCATGGCTCATAGCCGGGCCTGCTCTTGAATCATAATCGAAGATTGAAACTATTTTTGTAATAATAATTAACACATTATTCATTTATAAATAACTTAAATTGTTAAGCAAATTGATTGAAGTCGAAATACTACCTCAATAGCAGACGGTTCAGTCCTTGCCCCGAACCGACGTATTACTAATCCTTTCTTGCTAATTAAAAACTTTGTGAAGTTCCATTTGATTGCAGTGCCCATAAGTCCACCTCCATTTGCTTTCAAGTACTTGTATAACGGTGCACTGTTACTTCCGTTGACTTTGACCTGATTCCATTAAACATACATTTTACAGTTTAGTTCTCGGTTTATTTCAGTTTAGTTTTCGGTTGGTCTTGTTTCGTTAAGATGACAAGGGATAAATTAGTGATATTATACTTTTGCGAAAATTGGATATTCGGCTTTGAACCTCTCACACACGAACTGAACAGTCTCTTCTATCGGCCCGGGTTCTTGTTGCAAGAATTGATTGCATGGGAATGCAAGTATCTCAAAACCTGGATCAAGAATCGAAATCAGATAATACGCGTATCGTTGTTTAGATTAATATAAAAATCTGGTTGGATCACAAGTTGATTCAATGATGAATACAATATATGTATATACATCAAAATATGTTTTAGAATGCAACTTATGTTTATCATAGAGTAAAATACATAAAAATAATCATGTGGTATAATAAAAAAACATATGATAAGGAATTTAAAAAAAAAACCAGAAAAGGTGATATTATTCAAGATTTCAATATGTTGAAAATTATAGTGTTTTTCTAGTGTAATATAAACGGAAGTTATATTTCGTTAACTTGGTTAGCAGGGGTATCGTGTTCACAGATTAAATCGATAAACGGTCAAGCATAGGAACCCAAAGACGACACAAGTTTTAGATTTTAGCATAACATAAAACATAACAAATTATAAAATAAACAAGTCAACCCGTAAGCCTGCCGGATTCACCTAACACTAGCATGTTTAGTTAAACGTCAAAACTCCCGAATCCGTTTACGCTAAACCTAATTTGTGTCAGGTTCGTGTCGTGTCAGAAACAGATATATGCTCGAAATGTTTGTTTCCACATTTAGGTCCAATTTACTACCTCAAGGACATTACCATGAATCCATAATATGAGAAAATTTATATAAAAAAATGTTTAAAAATTATCACCTTTGTGAATATTTCACAAAAGAAATATGTTAGAAAATTATGCTAAGAATTGATAGTTTCATACCTTTATCTTTGTATTTCCTGTAAATCTCCGTAAGTTGCGTGTAATTCGAATTCGTTAGTCCACTGTTGCATCATAACAAACAACTATTAATCCCGATCGAATCCAATTTCAACAATCAAACAAAAATAATTTAGCACACACGAACACGTTATTAAAACTTTTCTTTACGTCTTTTTTTTTTTTACTTTTACGGCATCATTATTATTTTCTACGATAATGTTTCACGTTTTGGTCTAAATATTTTAAGATCTCACATTTTAACGTTCCACCATTAACATGGTTCATTGTTTTGACGTCTGTTTTCTATGATATACACCATACGATCAAAAGCAAATGATAAAAATACGAACCATTTGGAAGCAACATTGACAATGAGCAAAACTTTCCCTTTATAAATGCTAATATTCACATCCTTTCCCATGCTATCCTGCGCCTCGCAAATAAAAGCTTTCGGATTAAAATGAAGATCAAAACATTGGATGAATAGTAGTAGTAATAATAATAATAATAATAATAATAATAATAATAATACCTGGACTGTGAAATCATGAACTGATGATTGTTCTGGGACAGATGCAGAAGCACCCATGCTTGCATTGGATAATTTAGAATGATTGTTAAAACAACAAGAAGAACATATAGAAATGGATGATGATTGATCATTTTAGAAAACAGGTTACAATAATTTCTATATTTAGAATGAAGATCAATAACAATTTACATACAAACTTATTAATTTTTTTTATGAAAACTACCAAAATGTTCATTTGACACGTTAAAATTAAGAAAATACACACTTATACCAAAATTTTCTAAATTCGTCTACGTAAAATCTTGTCAGGTTATCGACTTTTTAGTCATTAGTCATTAGATGAATATCAGCCAACCAGATGTTGCCACACGTCATTCTATTGTCGGCTCGACAATTTTCTTTCTCTTAAAATCTCGTCGTACACAAAAAAATAAAATAAGAAAAAACAGTTTTGTACAATTCTATCCTCAATCTTTGAAAAATAGGGCTCGAAATGAGCCGAGCTCGAGCCTAGTCAAACTCATGCTCGGCTTGACTCGTTTCGTTTGCACCCCCTATGCAAAACCCAACATTGTTCGGTGTGAAAAAAAAAACAGTTTGTACAACTCTACCCTCAAGTAGAGGTGCACAAAAAACCCGTACCTAGAACCCGATTTTTTTTACCCGGGTATTCTATACCCGAAACCGGAACCGACCCTACCCGTAGGGTATGGATAGGGTATACATTTTGAGGTCAATACCCGTACCCGGAACCGTACCCAATTTATCCCCGGTCATACCCTATACCCGATACCCCGGTTCTACCCGATACCAGTTTTCTAATACCCAAAATAATACATGAGTTTTTATAGTATATTTTTATGTTTACTTGACAACTTTTATGGTTAAGTTTTTGTAAAATGCATGTTACTAAGTAAATAATTTGTAATTAAGTGGATTTATGGTTTTTGTAATATAGTTTAATTATTTTTATACATTAATAAGCAGATTTAAATATTAAACAAATTAAAAATGTATAAAAAAATACAAATTCAAAACCGGGCATTAACACCCGGTCGTACCCGGACACATACCCGGTTCCAATATGTCACACCCTCAAAATCCACTAACGGAGTTTTACCGTCAGAGGGAGTGAACTAACAGGATCGGAATCATTAGTTATAATCAAACCATAAAAACGTTTAAAAGAAAATAAGTGCGGAAGCGTAAAAAACCAAAAGACAAAAGTTGCGTCACGCAGGACGACTTAAAATCCAATGGCAACAGTTTAAAATCAGTTTGCATAAACAAAAGCGTTTTCAATAATGGATGATCCTATACCGCGCGCCCGCCTCGGCTACCTGAGAATAACATACTAAAAGTGTCAACACGAGGTTGGTGAGTTCACAAGTTTATATAAAATAAAGCGTTTAGCGTTTTGCGTTCAGCGTTCAACGTTTTGCGTTTAGCGTTTTGCGTTACCAGATAGTGTTAAATCAATTATATATCGATAGGTAGCTAGCCTATACAACAAGTATTACTGAGTGTTCGACACCGAAGCTGACTGTTTATCAAGTGCCTTGCCACCAGGTCATCCAGACCATGGTAATGTGTTAGCCAAAATTACACCCACTCGACCTCCAGTCGAGTTTAGCGTTGGGTGGGGTTTGTCAAACCCAGTAGTACTACTCAACAGTGACTCGCTATTTTCCAATACTAAACGGTTCGATGTGTAGGACTTCAATTGTTTCGTTTGCCACTTAGCCTTTACAAGTGATATATAATTTACTAACAAAATCTTAAAAGCGTTTTCGGAGTATGTTATCTCCCCCCAAATGAAAAGGTTTAAAGAGTTTAAAAAGGGGTAAGTGAAACTCACTGTTTGCGAAGAATTCCCAAAAACAAATCACCAAGTGATGCGCGTCACAGAAAACTCTCACTGGCGTTCTATAACAACAAGGAGATTTTTCTAAGTATCGGAACTATTATCGAGTCTCTAGACCCGACACATAATTCCTAAGCACAAGATACGTTTCGTGTTTCGTTTGTGAATCGTGTATGAATTAACAAGTATATTTGTGATACGTTACACGTGTAAACAACTTCTCAAGCATCAAGTATAAACATAGCATACTTCTAGTAATGTTCTAACACAAGGGTATTTTGGTCAAACACGTAGCAATTATCGATTATCAACATATTTCATGTACTTTCGCCTAACTCAGCAACTAGCTTTACCGAGACAGATTACTACTAGTAAAGATTACTCTAATCCACAGATCACAACTCATCAATTAATTCATCAAAAATCACCACAAGAGCATACATGTGTTAGGTTTCCAGAACATATTTTGTTGTATTTTTATTCCACATATATTTCTCACAATGATCAATTTACTACAGCAAACTCACAATAGTCAAATTCATGCGCAACAGAATGTTATTTAAAATTCCCATTAAATGAAAAATCCAACAAATGCAAGACCAATTGGGTTAGGTTCTTAACTCAATAAGTTAACTTCCAGAAGTGGAACCAACCCATTTGGTCTTGTAGTTCATGAGATATAATATTTACAAATCAACCTAACAGCAGGTCTCACAATTCAGATTTGCATAACGTTTTTGTAAAATCATAAAAGTTAACTTTTTCACGTTCAAAAATTGCAAATTTATATTCTTTAGAAACTAGACTCAACCTAGTTCACTGTAGTATCAATTATCTCGACCAATTTTCACATTCACACCCCGTTACAGTCAATTGAACATCAATAACACAATCTGTCCAGAAACTGTTTGCATCCAAACTCAACATATTAACTATCTATGGACCATAATCCGTTCATATGACCTTCTAGACACCATAATCACTATCCATGCACATCAAATACACACCACATACATGATTAGGGTTTTACTTGAACTCAAAATCAAAGAAACAAGCAATTAACATGCAATAACATCAATTCTAGTTATCAAATCAACAATCAATACATAATTAACCATCATCTAATCAAAACAAGTCATATGAACATTATATATATAATTTCCGGATTCTAGGGTTTATAATTATACCTTCAAAAGCACAAAAATAAGCAAGAGGAAGGTAGAAGATGACTAGAATCGGGTGTAGGATGCTTCAATTGTGAAAAACAAGATCAAAAACCAAGAGATATGTGTGTGTGTGTGAGCCGATCGTGAGGAGAGGGGAGGGGGGGGGGGCTGGCCGTCGGTTTTGGGAAGGGAGAGAGGGAGGGCTAGGGTTCTTGATTAATATTATTTAATAACAATATATTACACTCAAGTCCCTCAACTTTCAAATGTTACTTTTCTAGCTTAATTAACTAGTTCTTGTTTCTTGTCTAGCATTACACACAATATAATCAAGTAACACATATGTTAACACATAATTATCACATAATTATTGTTTTGACGTTTTTCGTTTATTCACCAATTGTTTGCGTCAACTCGTTTGCGTTTCGGTGCAATTCCCGAAAGACTACACATGTAGTAACTGTTCAAGCGTCATTTAAACCCTAGTTTAAATGTAATGAGTTGTGCGTTATAGATTCAATGATCTTTAAGTTTGAATTGACGGAGTTAACCTGAAATTGACGAATGTCACACAATACCCGAACCCGATCATACCCTACCCGGGTACATAGGGTTGAGTTTTTCTCTTCAATACCCTACCCGAACCCTACCCGATTTCTCTCAATACCCGATTTTCCAATACCCGATCATACCCGATCCCGAGTATTAGAAAAAACCCGATTTGTGCACCTCCACCCTCAAGGCCTCAAGCTAAAAACTTGATAAAATGGCAAAAAACATCCTTTACGTTTGAACGTTTTTCAATGGTCGTCCTTTGGGCAAACATATAGCAGAAAGCATACTTCATGTTTCAAATCTATTTCACGTCACGTCCTTTGACAGTAACCCCGTTAATTTTTCTCGTTAAATCTGGTCATGTGCAACGCACATGAGGGTAATTTTGTAATTTTACAATCTATTTATTAACAAATAATCTAAAATAATAAATATATAAAAAAACTCTCTCTCTCTCTCATCCACCCAGTAACACCTATCCATCTTCTTCTCCCACAATAACATCTGAACCATCACCACCATCACTCACCTATCAAACAACCACCACCCATCACCTTCCACTGCAGCCGCCACCACTTGCCTCCCTATTACCTCTGTCTTCTTAACCTAATTACCGACTACGAGCACCACTTACCACCTTCCACTGCCTGCCAATTGGTCAAAACCCTCAAGATCAGCCAAAGAGAAAGCGATTTCGTCCATAAACCCTAGATTTCGAAAGCCTAGGGTTGGAGACAAACACAATACCCTACAATTTAGGGCTTTTCACAACAGAGAGAGGCGCTGGCCGGAACTGGTAGTCGTCAGTTCTGTGATGCTGGCCGATGGCGGACGGAACTGCTGGTGGGCGGATTTGGGCTTTTCACAACAGGTTGACTGATGGAGTAATGGTTGGAGGGTGGTGGTGGTCTGACGGCGGACGGTACGGAGGTGGGTTTTGTCGGTAGTGGTGAGAGGTTGGATGGGATGATGATGATGATGATGATGATGGGTGGTGGCTGGTCTTTGGTTGTGGTTGGGTTATGAATATTTGAAAAGAAGATGGTAAAAAAGAAAAAAAAAACCTTTTATCTATTTAAAACCCAAATTTTAAGTCAATTACCACTCACGGGGTAAAAAGACTAAATTGCCCTCACATGAGGTGCATATGACTAGATTTAACGAAAAAAACTAACTCTCGTTAGTGAAAAGGACGAACCGTACAACGTTTTTTGAACATAAATGATGTTTTCTGTCGTTAAGTTTGCTAAACGACGACTATTGAAAAACCGTGCAAGCATAAAAAACGTTTTTTACCATTTTGTCTAAAAACTTAACAGCCTGTCACAACCAGCCCAAATAATAATAATAATAACATTAAGCCCACTTACTTATCATCATCATCATCATCATCATCATCACCGAGTCGGTAGGCCACGTGCTCCTTACACCCATATCCATAACTCATCACCACCGCTCACGTTAGCCTAACACACACACACGCACTCCTGTTACACCTCCTAAACCTACGCACCCCGGCGCACACTAGAGCCAGTCAACCCCTCAAACTCCACACCAAATTCATTCATATCTATTATTATTATTTTCTTCTCTCAAAACCCCCAATTCATAATATTATTATTATTATTAGGGTTTCACTTCAAATTAGCCTTTAATTCATTCAATTAAACACTTACACGTCATCAACATCTTATTGAATTAGCTAATTGGTTACAAATTAAGTGTTCTGATAGTGTTAATTTGTTATTTGTTATTATTCAATGTGTTTGGTAGTAAAACCCTAGGTAGTGCGTTTGGTATATGGCGCCTAGCCGGAGAAGAGCCGCCGGTAAAGCGGCGGCGACGGCGGCGGCCTGCCGGAAGTGGAAGGTCGGTGATCTGGTTCTGGCCAAAGTCAAAGGCTTTCCGGCCTGGCCTGCTACGGTATGTACAGTTGATTTCATTTGTGTTTAGTTAGGGTTTTGACTGACTGATTAATTGATTGATCTGTAAGTTGTTGAATTGATTTAATTAATGCTTTTGATTTGCTGCTAATTTGATTTTTTTATTTTTTTTATTTTTTTTAGTATTTTTTTGTAATTATTGAAATCATTTTAACTGACAACACACATCAGTAATCAATCCTTTATGTTGTTTTAGTGTATGTACTGGTGGTTAGGGTTTTGACTGACTGATACATAAGTTGTTGAATAGATTTTTTAGTACTAAAGGTTAAGGCTTTTTAATGGTTTTGATTTATTTGTTGCTGTTAGTTAATCCAATGATTTGTTGATATGTTTTTTTTAATTTATTTAGTATTCTTTTTTTTTTTGTAGTTGTTTCTTGAAATGATTTTACTTTGGATGCCAATGAAGTGTTTTGGATTAGCTGACATTGGTAGTCAGTCCTTTATGTTTTGTTGAGCTGTATGTTTTGTGAATATTGTTTAGTTAGGGTTTTGACTGATTGATTGATCTGTAAGTTGTTGAATGGATTTGGCAGTAAAGGTTGATGCTATTTAATGGTTTTGGTTAATTTGTTTAAGTTGATTTTTTTATTTTTTTTTAATTTATTTAGTATTTTCTTGTAATTCTTGAAATCATTTTAACTTAATTTTTTTAATTTATTTATTTAGTATTATCTTGTAATTCTTGAAAACATTTTAACTTTGGATCTAGCAATAATTGCAGTAGTGTTAGCTGCCATTGATATCACACGTCAGCAATGAATCCTTTATGTTGTTGTAGTGTACTAGTGTAAGGGTTTTGATTGACTGATACATAAGTTGTTGAATAGATTTAGTACTAAAGGTTAAGGCTTTTTAATGTTTTTGGTTTTATTTGTTGCTGCTAATTTGATTTTTTTTTTATCTATTTTTTTAAGTTTATTTAGTATTTTTTTTCATGTAATTCTTGAAAACATTTTTACTTTGGATCTAGTAATAATTGCAGTAGTGTTAGCTGACATCACACACCAGCAATGAATCCTTTATCTTGTTGTAGTTTACTAGTGTTAGGGTTTTGATTGACTGATGCATAAGTTGTTGAATAGATTTAGTACTAAAGGTTAAGGCTTTTTAATGGTTTTGATTTATTTGTTGCTGCTAATTATATATTTTTTTTAATTTTTATAGTATTTTCTTTCGTGTAATTCTTGAAAACATTTTAACTTTAGATCTAGCAATAGTTGCAGTAGTGTTAGCTGACATTGATATCACACATCAGCAATGAATCCTTTATGTTGTTGTTGTACTAGTGTTAGGGTTTTGACTGACTGATGCATAATGCTAAAGGCTAAGGCTTTTTAATGGTTTTGGTTTTATTTGTTGCTGTTAGTTAATCCAATTAATTCAGCACTAAAGTTTTCGACTTTTTAATGCTTTTGAATTTTTTTTCGAACTGTTATTTGAATTAGTTGTGTTGGATTCGTAGGCCTTGTTGGCCCGGTTTATTATATGAAGTCAAAAGAGGAGACGGGTGTGGGCGGTCGGGCCCAAGCCCGGCCCGGTTTAGATTTCTTGCATAATAATTTACTAACCCTAGTTCAGTCTCTATATAAACAACATTATGTACTTGTAATATTTGTCACTCAATAAAGAAATACCTAGTTGCCACCCGTGGACGTAGGTCAGTTTAGACCGAACCACGTTAAATCCTCGTGTACGTTTACTGCTTTCGTGTGTGTGTTCAGTTTCGTGTGTGCGTTTAATTCTAACAAGTGGTATCTAGAGCTTAGGTTCAGATCACGCGAAGAACACGTTGAACCAGCCGAGTCGCTGCCAAACCATCCAGCCGCCGCCACCCTACTGCGCTAGGGTTCCGCCGCCGCCTACGGTTTTCCGATCGCCGTTAGGGTTTCCGCCGTCGTTTCGCCGCTACTAAACCCAGCCCGCGCGATCTGCATTTTTTTGTTGGTTCCGTTTGAAAGCTGTAAGCATCGTATTGTTCGATTCCAGGTTGTCTCTTTTGTTTCCGCTAGTGGCGTTTGAACAGAGAAGAAAAGAAGGGTTTGTATTATTATTTTTCTCTTGAGATTCATGCCAGACTAGGAAAAGACAAGGAAAAACAATATTATTTTGTTGACAAGGGAGTTCAATGGCCACCAACTTTATCCAGATTGTTTAATTTTTGAGAGGGCCTAGCACTTTAGACAATAAACAATTATTTGGGTAAAATTCATATATTTTCTTTGGGACGAGATCATATTTTGCAAAGTACGAGCCAGGAACGCGTTAATCAAGATCCTATTTTAGTTGAATAATCGTTGTCAAGTCAGAAGAAGCGTTAAAGAAACGGAGAACCAGTGCCAACCGCGTTTGTCAGGTTTATCGTTTCAGTTTAAAGTTTCGGTTTCTGATTTACAGTTCGTATTTCCGCTGCGGTTTAAATAGGTTGATTTTTTAACAGAGTTCAGTAGAACAGTCGTTAAGTTCAGGCTCGTGTTGCTGTGTCTGTCTCTGTTTTTATCCAGTTTTTCGTTTTAGTCATTGTTATGGCAGAAGACGGAAAGGTTTCGATACAGAAGTTTGACGGACAGAAGTTCGGTTGGTGGAAGATGCAGATTGAGGCACTACTTTGTCAGAAAGACTTGGATGTAGTACTTGAGGATGAAAAACCAGAAAAGTTGTCAGAAGCAGATTGGAAGAAGTTAGACAAGAAAGCTAGGGCTTGTATTACATTGTCGTTGTCGGAAGATGTGGCGTTTAACGTCATGAAAGAAACCACAGCCGTGGTATGATGGACGCACTATCCAACATGTATGAGAAGCCTTCGGCAGCGAATAAAGTCTATCTTATCCGAGAGCTAGTGACAACAAGAATGAAAGAGGGTGGGTCAGTTACAACTCATATCAATAATCTTAATTCGATCTTGTCCCGCTTAGTGTCAGTTGACATTAAGTTTGATGATGAAGTTCAAGGCCTCTTGTTATTATCCTCTTTGCCCGACAGTTGGTCGCAAACAGTGACTGCAGTTTGTAGTTCGTCTACAAATATTACTTTCGATGGGATTCGAGATCTGATTCTGGGAGAAGATTCAAGACGCAGAAGTTCAGGTGAATCATCAGGCAATATGCTAGTCACAGAAGGTAGAGGTAGGGGAAAACAGCGAGGCAGTGGGAGCAGGAAGAGGAGTCAGTCTAAGACTCGTAAGGATATTGAATGTTGGGGTTGTAAAGAGAAAGGACACTTCAGGAATCAGTGTCCGAATGGTAAGAAAGAGGTGAACGTTACAGAAGACGACACAGATGACGGGGTCAGTAGTGATGAGGCTTTGGTTTGTAGCGTTGAGAGTAGCGTTGATGCTTGGGTGATGGATTCTGGTGCATCGTTTCATGCCACTCACTGTAGTGAAACGATGAAGAATCTTAAATTTTGGGATTTTGGAAAGGTTCGACTAGCGAATGATGATATTTTAGAGGTTACGGGTATGGGAGACGTTGATTTGATAACTTCAGCCGGTACTTCTTGGACTTTGAAAGACGTGAGGGTTATTCCAAGTTTGAAGAAACGTTTGATTTCAGTTGGGCAGTTGGATGACCAAGGGCACGATGTTAAGTTCGGGAATGGGCAGTGGAAAGTAGTCAAAGGGAATCTCGTTGTTGCTCGTGGAAAGAAAATGGGTTCATTGTATATGGTCGGCATGTCACCGAAAGGAGTGGATCCAGTTTTGGTGAAAGACAAAGTCCGGTTCACAGAATCTCGTGGGCAGAAGAAGGTTCGTTTTGCAAGTAACAAACCCAGAGCCAAAGTGAAGATTCAGGATGAACGAGCTAGGAAGGTTAAATCAGTTGGGGGACATCGTGACAGTGGGAGCACAGGTCGTGTTTCAGTTACAGTTCCAGGTCGACAGTGGATTAAGAAAACCAGTATTCCAGCTGTAAAAGTCTCTCCAATGAATTACTTGCTGAATATGGAGAGTGTTTGTTCTCAGGTTATCTCAGGATCCGGTAGTTCGTTACAGTGGGAGCCGGTAGGGACAGAGAACGGGTCAGGGGCAGTTTCAGCCATGACTGACGTGTTGGAGCTCCGGGGAGCTTCAACGGGCCTTCAGGTTAATTGATGAGAAGGCAGTGGCAACTAGAAGAAGTTTAATGTTCAGATTACAGAAGTACAATCAGGAGTGCAGACGAGAGTACTCAAGGCCTCCGAGTGGGAGATTGTTGGGTTCGTAGGCCTTGTTGGCCCGGTTTATTATATGAAGTCAAAAGAGGAGACGGGTGTGGGCGGTCGGGCCCAAGCCCGGCCCGGTTTAGATTTCTTGCATAATAATTTACTAACCCTAGTTCAGTCTCTATATAAACAACATTATGTACTTGTAATATTTGTCACTCAATAAAGAAATACCTAGTTGCCACCCGTGGACGTAGGTCAGTTTAGACCGAACCACGTTAAATCCTCGTGTACGTTTACTGCTTTCGTGTGTGTGTTCAGTTTCGTGTGTGCGTTTAATCCGAACAAGTTGTTGGTAATGCCTTTAATTGTTATTTTGGGCTTCAAAGAACTGTTTTAGATTCAACAAAAAAATTGCAGTAGTGTTGGCTGACGTAAGTAATCAACCCTTTCTGTTGTTGATTTGGCAGTATTTATAAAGGCAGTATTTATATTAGCATGGTTTGTAGATTTATCTGTAATTCAATATGTTTGGTGTATTGTATTTTATTGTCTTCTTTTAAAAAAACTTTTCGGACTTTTAAGAATTTGAAACACGTGGTTATTGGAATTCTGCATGTTTGGTTGCAGGTAAGTGAGCCAGAAAAGTGGGGGTACTCTAATGACTGGAAGAAAGTTCTAGTCTTCTTCTTTGGAACACAACAAATGTGAGTATACCTTTGCAACGTTTCTTACAAGTTTTTTATTGTTGTCACTAAAAGTCATCAGTCAGATACTGCTTCTTTGGGTTGAGAACTTGAGGTCATCTAATTTATTTTTAGTCTAAGCGGTGTCAGACAGTTTTTTTTATAAATAAAGTGAAATTAATATTTTTATGATGCTTTGCTGCCACAAGAGTAGACCATAAAGTTAATAGGCTGGGTGGTGAGATATAATATTATTATACTCACTAAAAGTTATTGAATGCTATCCTTGCTAACTTCCTTTATAGGTAACTTGAGTGGACCAATTAGCTTATCATTGATATGTTGTCAACTTATAAGTTTTGAGATTTAAAGTTGTTATAAGCTTTAATGTTTACAAGTGCAGCAGTGAAGATTTATTATTTGACAAAAATGCTATCTTTATAAAGAAATTTACGAAATGAGCTTGAGTTACTGTATTACATGATACTTATGTTCAATTTTATATATACATCTCGTTTTTTATTACTAGCACGCCATTGAGATAGTTGCACAAAACATGTGGTACGACTTAGATCATTCGGAGACAAGTATTAACAGTTAGTGATGTTTTATCTGGTTTGTCTTAAATATTGTTTCATTTGTTATTAGGTAGCTTTCGTTATAAGAAAGATGTTCTATTTTAGATAAAGATTAGGGATTAGAGTTGCATTAGGATAGAGATACTATTCAACCTATGCATAATTTGATAAGCGATTTTGATATCATCAGTGAGTGTTACCTCGTGAAAGTAAACTGTGGCAGAGTTGTTCAACCTCTCAAACTTTGATTAGTTATTTGTTCATTTTATTTTGCTTTATTTACAATCTATTAATTTGGTTCTTATGAACATCAGAACATGTTGATAATTTCGTTGTATTTTTCATATTTGATAATCAATTTAATGTTTAGCAAGTATTCAATTACCACTGTTATGACAACTGTAGTTAACTGTAGTAAATAAGAAGCAACCAATTAGGCCTACGGTTCTTGTTAGAACTTCAGAGGCACGCACACGCAAGCACAAACTGCAGAAACGTAAAGAACACAAAAATTAGCATGGTTTGGTGTAACCGACCTACATCCATGGTTGGAAACCAGGGTTATTCTTTATTGAGTGAAAATTTCGATTACAGGTACATAGCTTATATATAAACTAATCTAGGGTTAATAACTTCATGAAGAAATCACTTAATTGGTTGGGCTTAGGACCGGCTGCCTCTGCGCCCCGCTTCTCTTCTGCGCACTACATGTGGTGGCCTGAAAGTAGGCTAGGCCTTAACAGTTCTAACCCACATTAGTTAAACCTAAATTTGGTTATTACTCATAATCTTATTTAAGTTTCTGGGAACAACATGTGGACAAAACTGGTACTCTGGTAGGACACTAACCTATAGATGCAGTTTGTAACATAGTTTGTTAGTTTTGTGGGCTTCGCTCACAAGATCAGTTTTCAAACGTGTAGAATTAAACAGTTAATATGGCATACAACTACACAACATGTTCTGTTAGATTTTTTTGATTATATAATCTTATATGGTTTTTAAATTTTTGATCTTTACATTTTAGCTGTGAATGATATTAGGTTTTTGTTTATATTTAGAGACTATTATTATTTATATTACCCAACACATACTTTTTTACCTTCTATTATTATTACGCCTTTTCTATATCATGCGTATGCTTTTTCTACACCTACACGACTGGCACGCCATTTGTGCCTTGTGATAGAAAGATGGATGAAATGACATTAGAAGTTGTAATAACATGACAATCAATTTCGGGCATGAAAATTTGAAGTTAATAGATAAAATGACCAAAAATGACATTCTTGTGATGAAGGTTTTAGGATAAAGGAACAGGTAGTTAGGTAATCTCATTTTTTGGTTTGAAAAGCATGCCTCGTAAGGCATGATGTGATCTTGTGAGTACATCAAGTATAGAATGAAACTGGTTATTCAAAGTTGCTATTTTGACCTCCAACTCGGTAGCAGAATCTGTTCATCCAAACACTGAAGACTGATTATTGTTGCTACAAATTCTAGTTAGCAGAAACTGTACATATGGCTAGGCTTTGTACCATATAGTCATATACTACACTTGTTAACATGTGCAGGTTTTTGGCCTATTGTGTATTATGAATGTGAAGCTGTTCTATGAGTCTGGTGTAGGGTTTTTATAGCTTCATGTAAGCATTGTTGATTTGTCATTTTCATCTTGTTGAGAGGTGGCAGCTCGTCCTGTTTTCTTTTGAATTGGTCTCCCAAACGTATTTGTAATGCTTTAAATTTCCAACATCACTCTATTCAAGAAGTCAAATTATTATTAAAATAGTATTTTTTTTCTCTATCATACTTGTCACCAACTATTTATCAAATATTTTATAGTTTTGGACAAAATGTGTTTCTGGGAACCTTTTTTATTTTATTTTATTTGTATTGGTAATGGGTAAGGTTGAAAGATAGTGCTTACATGGGGGTGCCTTCTTGAAACATTTAATCAGACGGGGTTGTTGGCGACATCTCCTTCACCTTTCTAGTTTTTATTTTTTCTTTTCTTTTATATTCATTTCACATTAAACTTAGTTGTTTCTCTGTTAGTATGCAACAAAATTTTAAAAATCTAAACACACAGTTTTACTTATTTATTTTGTATGTCAACGTTTGGATATAAGTTTTACTGAAAACCGAGTTGCATTCGAAATAAACATATTATTTGATACTGCGAGACTAAAAGTCACATTTTTTGGATACAACTCGGTTTTCAATAAAATTACTATCGAAACAGACAAAAAAGACAAAACTGAATGTTTAGATTTTTAAAAAGTATTAAATATTGAATGCTATTAGAGAAAACTAAATTAAGTATTTGTGTAGTGGAGTGGAAAAAAGAAATAGAAAAATGGAATTTAAAAGGTGGGGCAGAAGTCCCAAAGGCGACAACCCCATATGTGTAGATTTTAAGGTGGTACCCCTGAGTAATCACTCTCTTTTACTCTTGTCGGTTAAAAAAAATCGTGTTTTGGGTCTGCCAGGTTTGTATGCTATCGACCCGATTTCATTGTGAACCGTGTCTCAACCCGCTTGATATGCCACATTTATCTTGTTTGCCCCTGGATTGGTAGTGTTTGCATTTTGTGGGTCCCTCTGGTATGTTGATGTGTCAGTATATAACTACTATCTCTCTTTGCAGAGCTTTTTGCAATCCAGCTGATGTGGAGGCTTTTACTGAAGAGAAAAAGGAATCTATTTTGAATAAACGTCACGGTAAAGGTGCTGATTTTCTTCGGGCTGTAAGGGAAATTGTCGATAGTTATGAGGAATTAAAAAAACAAGAGCAAGCTAATAACATTAATAATATAACTGATCAAACTGCTTCAACAAACGAGGAATGTGTCGCCAGCTCAGCATCAAAGGGTGAGGCTGCCACACCTACTGTTGACCCGTGCTCAAAACCTTCAGATGATCCTAGTGGTGAAAATGCTGCTTTGCTGGCACAAGATGACAAAATGGCATCTGAGTGGCAAAATGGTAATTTGGCGGCCAAGAAAACACCTTTGCCGACAACATACTCCAGAAAGAAACATTCTGGTACTCGTGTGGTTTCTGCTCGAAGGTCAAGAAGTTCGGTAAGAGAAGATGTGTCACGAGACGGGCCACAAAAGAGGACGAAACGGGTCAGGACATCACCGGCTTCATCTGATGGATCAGGTTCAAATGCAAGTCCAGAAGAAAACGGGTCTGAAATTGTGACCGTTGACTCTGATACCAAAAAGTTAAACGAGGGAAATTGTGTACAATCTGGTTATCAGAAGGTTATTGAAGTTGAGTATGATATGAAGCTGAGTCAGACCCTTGAATTTCAAAACAAACCCGTGATTAATAAGAAGAAAAGAAAGCCAAGCAGAAAACGTGAATTTCATGATAATATCGAACCTGCTCAGAATTGTGATATTGAAAAAACTATTGAAAAGCATTCTAAAGAAGATGGTGATGAGCACCTGCCTTTAGTGAAACGGGCTCGGGTTCGAATGGGTCAAACCGCGGAGCCCGTGAGTGGAACAGAAGATACGGGTCGGGAAGGATTAGACCACGGTCTTACATTGCACAAATGTAGTGTTAATAAACCTCCCGTTTGGGAAGCTAATAATAATAGTAATAAACATTTTGTTGATGATGAAGCTGCTTTACCACCGTCCAAACGACTGCATCGGGCTCTTGAAGCTATGTCTGCTAACGTGGCGGAAGATAAGCAAGATTCTCATAGCGGGCCATCTGCCATGAAGACAATTATTAATGGCAGTTTGGAGAATAATAGCAATGTATCTTCGCCAGTTGAGCAGAATGAAATGGTTGATGAGATTGAAACATCCAATCAACCTTCTAGAACTAGTAGCCCGGAGCAAAAGCCAGTTGAAATGTCTCATAGCGGGCCATCTGCGATGAAGACGATTATAAATGGCACTTTGGAGAATAGTAGTAATGTATCTTCACCAGCTGAGCAGAATGAAATGACTGATGAGATGGACACGTGCAATCAACCTTCTAGAACTAGTAGCCCGGAGCAGAAGCCGGTTAAAATTGCTGACTGTAAAGATGATGTTATGCCGGATTCTTTACGTGAAGAGGTTGAAACAGTAACGGGCCCAAAAAGCCCGAAACCTGCAACAGATGTTGTTGAGATGGAGTCTACTCCTGAACTAAAAAATGACCCGTCTGATGTTTCTTTGTCATGTGATAATGGAGTTGTTTCGCATGGTGATGTCACTTTGGTGCAGTCTTCTCCCCAAAAAAGCTGCAATATCGTTGACCATTTGATTCAAGATGATGCCAGTGATAATGCAATGTAAGTTAACAGTTTTTATACATCTAATATCATATGTTTGTTAGAGGTGTCATAGTAGTTCAAATTTGGCAGGTTGAATAACAGGTCTAACAGACCAATATATTTATGAGTTTTGTAAAAAATTAATTTATTAAATATGATTTTAAAACGATATTAACAAAGTAATGCTATCATCTCTGTGAAGAAATGATCTAGGACGCCATAAGCATTTGTATATTGTTTAGGCAATTTTGACCTGTTCATCGATTTCAACACATTTATTTTAAAACATGTCATAACAGGTTCAGGTCTTGATGGGTTGGGCTGATTTACGTTTTTTGTAAATAAATAATGTAATAGTTATGGTACAAAAACTACAACACTGAAAATATTATAGTTTTGTTTGAATAAAAATGATTTTAGGACACCTATTTGAACCATTTTGGCCAATTTGACTTTTTATTTTTAATATATTTATTTTAAATATACATTTATACCTATTTGACCCTTTGTTACTGGAATCATCTTTTGTTTTAGAGTTGAAGAAATCAAGAAGTCAATAACGGAAGCAGACGAACCTCCATCTCTTACTGTTATGAAAGAGGTGACCGTTGACCTGGGTCCCGAACCTCTTCTTTCAACTCATATTTCTGAAGGTGACACGGGCCACAAAAGCGCGTCACGCACCGGGGCACCCTCTTTTCCGACGGACCCGTTAGACTCAGCTGATGTGTCACGGGCCTCACCACTCAATAATACCTCAATTTGTCACCCTGTATCTACATCACATAATGGCAATTTACCTGAAAACATTGACCCGGGTCCCGAACCTTCTCTTGCAGCTCATATCTCTGAAGATGAAACGGACCACAAAAGCACGTCAGGTATAGTGGCACCCTCTCTTTCGACTGACCCGATAGACTCAACAGATGAGTCACGAGCCTCACTGCCTAATAATACTTCAATTTGCCACCCTGTATCCACATCATTTGAAAACAATGACCCGGGTCCTGAACCGCCTCTTTCAACTCATATTTCCGAAGATGACACGAGCCACAAAAGTGTGTCAGGTACCGGGACGCCCTCTCTTGTAACCAACCTGTTAGACTCAACTGATGTGTCACGGGCCTCGCCTCTCAGTAATATTTCAATTTCCCATCCTGTATCCATGTCATATAATGGTAATCTACTTGAAAACAGTGGCCTGACTAGTCCCAATGTGCATGAAAAAATGAAACAAACTGGCAACACATGGAACACTATCTCAGAAGCAAATGCAGCTTTGACTTCATTTGAGGCGAGTCTTGGGACTCTAACACGGACCAAAAAAAGCATTGACCGGGCTACCCGTATTGCCATTGACTGTGCTAAATTTGGCATTGCTGTCAAGGTAATATGATTTCCATATTTTTTGTTTATTTTTACCAAAATTTGTTTTTTGTTAAGATTTTAATTGTTATTGGCTTACTCTGTAGTAATAATGTATTTGGTAATTTAAAAGAATTGTTTTTAATGTAGGTTGTGGAGACTATTGCTCGCAGTTTGGAATCGGAATCAAGTTTACATAAACGGGTAGACTTATTCTTTTTGGTGGATTCTATTGCGCAATGTTCTCGAGGGCTTAAAGGTAACTAAGTTACACTTGTTGGTTTGCTGGCAGTACAAATGTAACTTTTATAGTCTTTATTATAGGCAAATTGCACAAATAAATAACAAACTTTTTGTTGTTTTCTTTTATTATTAATGTTATTATGTTTTTTGGCATGCTGTATTATAGAAGTTATGCAATTATGCAATAATATATGTTTCAGGTGATGTGGGCGGTTTGTATCCTTCAGCTATCCAGGCGGTGCTACCACGGTTATTGTTGGCTGCTGCTCCTCCAGGAAGTAGTGGTCTTGAAAACCGCAGGCAGTGCTTAAAGGCAAGCCTTTTTTTTAAAAAAAAAAAAAGATACTGTATTCTACTATTCGTATTATTGTTATCTATATTTTTACTGATATGATCATCACCTAAAAAATGACCCTTAACAGGTAATGCGTAACTTTCTAATTATTTATTTATTTTTATTGTTGGGCAGGTTTTGAAGCTATGGCAAGAAAGAAAGATTCTTCCAGAACCAATGATCCGTCACCATATTCGTGAGCTTGATTCCCTCAACAACTTGTCTTCTAGAATCAGTAATTCCCGTCGGCCCTTCAGGAATGAACGGGCCTTTGATGACCCCGTTAGGGAAGTTGAGGGTATGCTAGTTGATGAGTACGGAAGGTATTAAATTAAATTATTTTATTATATCTTCTTTGCTAAGTAGTTATTTAAATCAAACACGTAATGATTTGTTTTGTTTAAATGGAATTTAGCAACTCGAGCATACAGTTATCTGGTTTTTGTATGCCAACAATGTTAAAAGATGAAAAAGAAGAAAGCGATTCCGATGAGGAGGGTTTTGAGGCGGTAACTCCCGAACGGGATCCCGAGATTTGTGACGAAGGTGACAAGATTCTTACGCTTACGCCTTCAGCCGAGAAGCATACACATGTATTGGAGGATGTTGATGGTGAGCTTGAAATGGAAGATGTAGCTCCTACCTGTGAAGGTGAATTTACAGTTACTGCTGATGTGGCAAAAGTTGCTCATTTGCCGCCATTACCAAGTGATTTGCCGCCTTCGTCGCCGCCTTTGCCGAATTCTCCTCCACCTCATGCCGCCCTTCCACCACCACCACCTCCTCCCGCCACTCTTCCTCCACCACCGCTGCCTCTGGTTACCCTTCCTCCGCCACCACCGCCAGCCACCCTTCCTCTGCCTCCTCCATCCGCACTTCCTCCACCTCTTCTATTGCCTGATGGCAATGTTTATGTAGGTAGCCAGGTAAGTTTGATATATATTTTTTAATATTGCTTGAAACTATAGATGGCTGTTTTGACCCGTTAACTCGTGGATACGGTTATAAACTTGAACCGACCTGGAACTGCTAAATCAGTTAATTCCATGCCTGAGACCACACCAAGATTTGATTATTGGATCTTGCTCTTATCGGGTTCGGGCTCTCCGGGCTTAGATTTAAGACAAAACTGATTCGATCAGTTTGAGTTCTATATATTGAGTGACATGAACGACAAAAGTTGATCCTTTAGTGGAATGGAAATATGAAATTCAAACAGATAATGTTCGGCTTTTGTTTCGGTTCTAAATTTGAGCCTGAACCTGACAAGACAGAGACCCAATACTCATATGGTCTGGTTTCGGGTATGTAATTAAAGGTTTGCTGGTTCAGGGTCGGTCTGGGTTGTACTCAGTTGTTGACCCCAACTTGTGGATTAGCTGCTTAGCGATATGTATATTAGCTACGAGTTAACAAAATGTGTTTAAAATGAAATTAGTGCAATGGGTGAAAACTCACTAAATGGTGTTTATAACTTAGGTTCAAATTATTCTACAAAGGGGAACAAAAATGAGAAGGATGAGAAGGATTTGTAGCCACACAAAAATACCCCTAAAAAAATTTTAAAAAAATTAATAAAAAATCATAACTCCAAATTTAATAAAAAAACGAAAAAAGTAAAAACACAAAAGTGTTTCCACCGTCTTTCTCGTTCTAAAAAAAACACAATCGTAAGTGAAAAAAGTCGTGTCTTATTGTTTATCATTGTGTTTTGTGTTTATTTCGTCAATGATTGTGTCTTTTTTCTTTCACATTGTGTCTTTTTTTTTCTTTATATTGTGTTATATTACTCAAGTACTCAACATTGTGCTATATTTTGTTCGGCATTGTGTTAAATTTTGCGATCTATTGTCTTTATTTAGTTATAAATGCGTCTTTTGTTCATTTTCGTCATTGTGTCTTTGATCTTAGCATTGTGTCTTTTTGTCAAAAAAATCGTATTTTTTTTGAACGGGAATGATGGCGGAAACATTTTAGTTTTTTTATTTTTTTTGTTTTTTATTTAAATTTTGAGTTATGATTTTTTTATTATTTTCTTTGAATTTATTTTTAAGGGGTTTTTTTGTGTGGTCAAAAATCCTTCTCACACTTCTCATTTTTGTCTCCCTTTGTATTTTAACTTTACTCCCCAAAGTTAACTGTCTTGACCTGTTTCTCAACCGTCAAGTCTACCATTTTGTCAGCATTGATACGTGGATGGGTTAAGGCAGGTGATTTTTGGGTTAATTCGAAAGTGTTTATAAAGCATAGAACCTTCTAAATCATTTCATTCTAAAATATAATACTTCGATTATATTCTTTGTTATCATATTTAACACACAACTATATAGAAAAGCTGGAGATTGTTGACTAGGTGGTTGCATATTTAACATCTATATGTGACACCTGTCATTGCAGAACGGTAATGATGATTCACATCAATCAACTGCTGCCATGTCAGTTCATTACCATCCTTCTGAAGTACCGGAATCATCAAAACCATGCTCGTTTGGCGCCCCTCGTCCACCTGTTCAAGCCACCGGTAACGTCCACCTAAGGCCACCACACCCCGCCCCTTCATCTCAGTTCTCATATTTTCAATCTGACCAATCTTGTCGGGAAGTTCCACCACCTTCATATCCTGGTAGATTCCATTTTGTCAATAATACAGATAGCGGTAATTTTCACTGTGATCATGACAGAATGCATGGGCATCCACAGGATGACAGCTGGCGATACCCGCCCCCTCCATTCTCTGGTAAATATATCTTGATTTTGTATACTTCAAATTTTCAATTACTGTTTTTATAATAATTTATATCTTTTTTGGTGATTAAATTTTCTTATGTGTAATAACAGGTCCTTGTCATCCTGACGGGCCGAGAGGAATGTATCCTCCGAACACGTATGCAGGCCCACATTGTGAGCCTCCAATGCCCAATAGCAGCTGGCATTATCCAGTAAGACCTCCAAATCATAGAGATATGGCGCCTCATAGACCATACCCAGAAGCATCTGTTCATATGGCTAATAGAGGTTTGCTCATTTTCTTTACTATTAAATTGCCATATTGTTTAAAGTGTGTTTGAAAACTGACTGTTTACAAAATAAACATTTACAAAATTAACAACTGTTTAGGTAAATTTAGCATAAGCTGTTTATAAATGCTTACAAACTCTTTTATCTGCTTTATAAAAAGTAGATTAGTTAGTTAAATGATATAATTTTCACAATTATATTGTTAAAATGCACACAAAGGAAGCGGACTTTACAAAAGTTATTTATTTTACGCAATCAAGATTTTTGTTCTGTTTTTTTCTTTTTCCATTTTTTTTAACATTTATTCTTCATTATATCTTTTGTTCTGTAATTTTTGTGTCCGGAGGTGTATTGAAATTTCAACGTCCATTTCTTACACTAATCATCCTTTACGTTCACAATTTGTTACGGATTTTGTTCTTTTAACTATTTGTTGTTAACATATAATCATTCATTCATTCTTTTTATACTTTATATGATCATTGTCGTTAACACTAATCATGCGCGATTTTTACCATTATTTTTTATACTTTATTTTCTTTACTTTCTTTTATGAAGAGAAGAAAAAGAAATTAAAAACAGGTAAACTGTGAAATTTGCACATTCTGTTGCTAATCGCAAGGGTAAAATAGTCATATTTACAAAAGTCAACTAAGATATTAACGGCAGTTAGTCGAAAGGACAAAGTACGTAACAAACCGTAAAGGTAAAGGCAAACGATTATTAAGCAATAAAAGATAATATAGCATTATAACCCAACGTTGCAAAAGTCGGGAGCACTCGGAAATGATAAATATAAAGAAAATTAATTTTTGGATATTATATGTATGTCAAACATCATAAGTTTACTAATATTTATAACAAAATATTTGAATATCAATATAAATAAGATAAATACATTTTTAAATACTAAATTAGTCTAAAATTTGCTAATCATTAGTTAAAAAAAGTGATATTCTTTTTTTAATATTATAAAAATATGAATTATGTTTTATTTTTTAAGTCAAAATCTGCTCAAATTGACCAACTGGATGTGATTCTGGATGTGATTCTGGCTGTGATTCTGGCTGAGGTTGACCACCTTTGATATAACCCGTGCATTTGTAATCGTATATTTTTCAACTTTATATTTTTTTTATTGCAGGTCCTAACTATTGGAGACCAAGGTGACACATAAGGAACAAGCCATATAATACTCATTTGGAAAAACCTTCCAATTTTATAAACAATCCTTGTACAATCTTCTAGAAGAACACAGCCTATTGCATGCATCAAACAACAGTCTTTTAACAGTTTTCATGAAATCAAGATGCATAAATTCTTCCTTTGTAAATGCATAATACAGTTCAGGATGCAGTCAAAGCTACTGTAACTTCATCATCATGTGGTTCTTTTTTCATTTTTGTAAGGTTTATTATCAGATGTTGTCTGTCTGTCTGTCTGTCATTCATGTGTTAGCCAAATTGTTGGATGTTTTATTAGTTAATTGTTGGGAATTGTTTACTTGAAACTTTGATATTGCTTGTACATGTTGGTTATGTTTGTTGGTTTATAAGTTAAAAGTGTTTTTATTATATCTTTTTTCATAGTTACTTGGATGCTACATGTTTAAAACTACTAGTTGTGCACAAATTGAGTTTTTTTAATACTCGGTTCCGGGTATGACCGATATTGAAAATTCGGGTATTGGCAAGGTCTGGGTCGGGTTTGGGTATAGAACTGTGTATTTTAAAACCGGGTATTTGAATACCCTATTTACGGGTAGAGAAACCCTATTTTTTAGTTTTTATTTGAATACTCTATTTTCGGGTATTGAAAAAATCGATTTTTTTTGGACTTTTTTTCAGGTATAGATTGGGTTTCTCAATTGATTGCACTTTTTTGAGGTATTTTTTGGGTATTTTTCGCTTAATTTCGTTTATAGATTGAGTATTTCGGGTATTGGAAAAACCCGGTCCCGAATATAAAAAAAAAAACTAGTTTCGGGTTTTTTTTTGGAATGGTTTAGGGTTCGGGTTTTTTGTGTGCCTCCAACCACCGGTACTTGTTTGGGTATGAGTTTTGACCCTTTTATCAAATTGTTCGGTATGGACTGATGGGCTAGTCGTGAATCATAACATTTTGACCTATTGAACGAGAACCGAAGCATACACTCGATGAGATTGGTTAGTGTAACTCTACGAGAGAGCGGGGTGGTGTTCCCATGGCAACACGAGGTTCTATTAAACGCGTTACATGCTTCAACTACAATAAAGCAATATTTTATACAAAGAAACAAAATTTTATATAAAACAAATACATAAATAAAAAATTATTACAATACAATAAAAATAAATCCATCAAATCAAAGAACAATGTAAATAAATATTTTCTTTTATTTTTTAAATTAATAAATCCCAATGCAAATATATAAAAACTAGATAAGTACCTTCTTAGGGTGGACAGTATCGATTAATGAGGAAGTGGGGTGCGGGATGGCAAAAATCGACACCGTCCACCGTAACTTACCGAAGACGAACCTGGTCTTCAAAACCTTTAACATTCCCTCTAGGATTCCCTTCAAACCTCCCAATCTTAAAATACTTAAACCCTTCATCACCATAAACCGCAGCCGCCTTTCCTTCGATAGCCAAATCCACCAACGCCCGCCCCACAACCGGAGCCATCTTGAACCCATGACCCGAAAACCCACCCGCAACCACCACATCTTCCCCAAACTCACCACCCAAGAAATCAATAATGTAATCCTCATCCGGTGTCATCGAATACAAACACGACTGACTCATAACCGGCCCCCCTTCCCAATCAACCCGGTCCCCAAACGTTAACCCGATCCATTTCTTCAAATGCTCAATAACCGTCATAACCGGCATAACCGAACCCCCCCATGTCCTATTATCCGGATCACATTCCCGCCCACCATGAACCGCTATTTTAATCAAACCCGGGTACTCCAACACCGGCGTCCCATAAATATACGGCTCACCATAACTTGCAAACGATGGAAAACCGGACTCTATATTAAAATCAAAATCAACCTCTTTACCTTCATTAACCCTCCAATAAAACACATATGTCTCAACTGCCTTTATAGGCAAAATCACACCCGCATTCGTAACCGCTTTAACTAACTTACTAACCCACGCACCCGCGGTAACAATACACTTTTTACCCCAAAACTTAACCCCTAACTTACTACTAACCAAAACCCCACCTCTAATATTATCATTACCAATACTAATCACTTCCATATTATCCTTAACCAAAGCCCCATACTTAACCGCAAGCGTTTGAAACATCGCAACCGCCTTCGTAGGCTTCAAAACGCCTCCAAGCTCGGTCACAACCGCAACCCACTCATCCGGGACATTCACTCCAAAACTATTTTTCGCCTCGTGACAATCCAAAACCCTATGAACAATATTATTAACTTTACAAGTGTTAATAACCGACACGAGGGACGAGTCATCAGCTGGACCTAAATCAAGTTGTTGTGTTTTGAAAAACACATTATACCCGATTTCTGACTCGGCTAGTTTCCATAGGCGTTCGGACTCTATGACCAATGGCGGGTAGTAGGATTCGGGGTAAGTGGCTCGAATTGTTCTGGATTCGCCGTGGGATGACCCGCGATGGTGTAGGAAGTCGAATTGTTCGAGGAGTAAAGTTTTGTGGCCGCTTTTGGCGGATTGGTACGCGGCTGAGCTGCCCATTACGCCGGCTCCGATTATTATTACATCGAACTGGATTGAATTGTCCATGTTGTGTACAAGATTTATTAAGGTTCTAAGGAGTAAAATGGAACACTTGTGAGTTGTGACTTGTTTGTTTAGTTGAAGTTGAATATAGAATATAGAATATAGTGAGGGGTAGATTTGGCATTTTTGATGGGGACAAATAACAGATAGATGTTTATCGTTACTGATGTTGTGATGACTAGGATCTATGTGCACGTGGTTCATGTACTTCATAGTCATAGTTTAAAGGTGGTGTGCTAATGTACAAGGATCTAATGGGCCAACATGTTGGGCTAATCCACTATTATTGTCATCCAAATAAAATGAGTTTAAAGTTAAGACACAAATATAGGGTTTTTTAAATACTCGGTTTGGGCCTTTGTGGGTATGAAATTGGATTCAGGTATGAATGGTTTGGAAAATCGGGTATTGAAATACCCAAGTCGGGTTCGGGTATTGTTTCTAAAACCCATTTATATGTATCTGGCCCGGGTAAGGTATGGAACCGGGTATTCAAATACCGGGTATTTTAATACCCTGTTTTCGGGTATTAAAAAAAACCATATTTTCGGGTTTTTTTTGTGGCATATATTTGGATTTTTTAAGGAAATGCATGTTTTAGAGGTATTTTTCGGGTAATTTCGGATATTGGAAATTCCGGTTCCGGGTATGGGTTTTGGTACTGAAATGCATACTCTATCTGTACCCTAGGAGTAGGGTCAGGTACGAGTTCGAGTATTAAAAACCCGGATAAAAAAACCCGGTTCCGGGTTTTTTTCGGGTCCGGTTCTGTGTTTGGGTTTTTTGCACTTCTAGTTAAAGACTGTTTATAAACACGTTTTGAATTAGAATTAATCCCTACTAATACATACGACAAAAATTTTAATTATTAAAATCCAATTAGCTTATTATTTTTACCATATGTAAAATTGGAAGCTACAAACATATATGCAAAAAAGAAATTAAAAACAGGAGTCAACAACACATAATAAGAGTCAAATGGTACACAAAATGGAATACAAGCGTTTGATGTACTACAATCCTAGGTCTCAACCTCAATAGTCAATACCTCATAGTAACACAACACACACTCAAATGAAATCAACTACAACAGAATCTGACTAAATTTATCTTGTACGGTACAACAAAATAACGTAACATGCACTCCGCCGAAAGGGATGAAATTGGTACCGAACCAGCACGACCAGCAAAGAAAATACTGATAGCTAATTTCTGAAAAAGTAAGTATCGAATATCATACTGTATCTATCGGCCAACACCAGTACCAATTACAAAAATTTCATCTCTATGTCATCGGTGTTTTCGGTGCCATACACATATAGTACCGTACTGGTACCGAAAATACCGATACCATATAGGGATTGAAAATTTTGTAATGGGTACCAGCATTGACCGATAGAACCGTACAATATTTAGTATCCATTTTTTCAGACGCTACCAGTATTTTCTTACGTAGGATATTTGGTATCTATTTTCCAGACGGTAACAATATCTAAAATACCAATACCGAATTTAAAAAAAAGTTGCTACCAACTACCAATACTGTATGGATACTGGTAACGGTATTTCAGTACCAAATGCCCATCCCTATCCCTGCTCGCGGATCAAGTGTTATGACCATTCGATCCATCATTTCGAAAACCATTTCTAGCCGTCCGATCATCAAAAAACTCATCCGAGCTATTCCCCGTCCCATCATCACCACCACCACCACCACCATTATTCCCTCCCACCTCATCCCTCCCATTCCCTTCATCCGACGACAACGGCGCAAGCCAACACGTGCCATGTAAGTGCCCATTGACACAAACAAAATACTCCAACGCGCCGTCATGAGACCCAAGCCTCTTCGCCGCGTTCCTCAGGACCAACCCGGCCGACGTCATGCTCCACACACGTGCCCCACAATACGGACACCTCTCACTCTCTTCCAACGCCACTTGTCTCGCTATCAAACACGCACGTGTCATCGACTCCCGAAATCCCCGAAATACCCCTCGAAACACACCCAAGTCATCCTCTAAATCACCTAACCGATGCTCACACGGGTCACTAACAAACAATAAGTCACTACGACACCGTTTCATTAAAAAACTTCGACCGGATGTTTTCGAAAACCGGGACTCGGTCACAAAGTGACCCGGTTTAGACCGGCTCATGACAAAATTCCGGCTCGAGTCACACCCGCCACAGTAAAATAATAATTTGGCTAGAGCCGGCCAGCCGCCGGAAATGCGGCTGCTATTCACGCCGTTGGATAACGACTCGGTTATCCGCGGCGCGCGGAATAAGCAAAGTTCGCGCCATAATAAGCGTTTTGCCATGGCGCGAAGGCGACGGCAGACTGAGGCCGTACGGCAGAGGACTTTCACGTCCCAGTTCATTGACTCCATTACTAATAGTAACACTCGTTCGTTGAAGAAGTCCGGTTCGTGTGAACCGGTTGCTGAACCGGAGCCACCGCCGGTTGATGAGTTTAATCGCACTCGCTGGTTCTGATTCGCACTCATTGGTACCGGTTCTGTTGTCGTTTCGATTATCCGGTGAAATTGAGTGTCAATTTGAACTGATTTTGTTGTTTTCTTCGATCTCCGGCGAAATTGAGGTTCAATTTGAGCTGAATCAGTTGTTTTTTTACAATCTCCGGCGAAATTGACGATCAAATTGAACTGATTCAGTTGTTTCCGGCGAAATTTGATTTTGTTATTTTCCGGCGAAATTGAGCTGAATCTGTTGTTTCCGGCGAAATTGACGATCAAATTGAACGTATTCAGTTGTTTCCGGCGAAATTGAAGATGAATTTGAACTGATTCTGTTATTTTCCGGCGAAATTGAAGATGAATTTGAACTGATTCTGTTATTTTCCGGAGAAAATGAGGATTAATTTGAGCTGAATCTATTGATTTCACAGATCTCCGGCGAAATTGAGTATCAACTAAAGCCGAATCTGTTGATTTCTCAGGTCAACGGCGAAATTGATTATCAATTTGAACTGACTATTATTTTTCCGGCGAAATTGAGAATCAACTTGAACTGATTCTATTGAATCTCCGGTCAACGGCGAAATTGAGTATCAATTTGAGCTGAATCTGTTGTTTTCACCGGTCAATGGCGAAACTGAGAATCAAATTGAACTGATTCTATTAATGTGTTGGATCTCCGGCAACTCTCCGGCGAAATTTACCATCAAATTGAACGGATTGTTAATTAGGGTTTTGAATGACTAAATTGAACCGGATTCAGTTAAGGGTAACAATCCTATATATATAGGTGCATGAGTCTTATAGTGGGGGTTATGTACGTGTCAGGTGATAATTAGACAACCGATTCCGTTACAGATACATAATAACGTGGAGTGATACAATTGGATATACATATACACGTGGAGTTTAAATAAGTGATGAGCCACGTGTCCCATAAGATGTGTTATAAAAGTTGGTTGCTCGAAAAGATTTGTAGGGAGTAACGTGGAGGGTGATAAGGGTGGTTTGAGATAGATATTTGGTGATGTGGGACACGTGGTGGTGTGAGGTGGTGGACACGTATTGGGAGTGACTTGGTATGGAAAAGAGAATATCTTTTTATTGTTGTTTTGATTGGGATATTTTGATTGTTGGATGTTTGTGAGAAAGAAAGTTAGGTTGGTGGTGTTTTGTGTTTGGATGTTTGAGATATTTGTTGTACCTTGATTTGGTTTGACATGTTTCATTGTTTCTAGGTGGTTGTGTTGTTTTTATTATTTACTTGATATAGATGATGTTGGTAATAATGTAGTATAGATTATTAGACTGGGTGTAGTTGGGCATTTTGTCTGTTCAAAAAGTCCCAAAACGTGTGAGACCACCGTCCTTTGTGGGCGTGTTGGAAGGAGAGCGCTTCCTACTAAGCGTCGGAAGAGGGGAAGAGGTAACAGTTTTTTTTGTTTTTTGTTTTTTTTATATAAATTAATAATAAGGTAATGATTTGAAGGGACTTCATTCACTGCACGGCTACACCACTGTATTGTAAAAAAGCTCACACGATGACGTGACACTACATGACGCAAAACGCCCCCATAGGTCTTATAGGATTTTATAGGATTTTTTTTTTAAATGAAAAGTTCAAAACATGTTTGGTATAGTTATAGCTTATGTACAATTTGTTTAGGGTGGTACAAGTATCATGGGTGATTCTTTGCCCACTCAACTTTTTCGCTTAATGGTGTAATATTTTTGAAAATATCAACCAAAAAAAAAGTTTATATATATTAAGTCTGGTGCATTTAAATTATTGTTTAAGATCATGTAGTTCACCATATTATGTCTTCAAGATCCACCATTGTATAAAGCTTTGTGTTTGCGGATCTGATTTTAAAGAGACTGGTATTTTAAATGGTTTTATTTATAACTAAGCTTTGGTTTCAACTTATAAGACTAAATGCAAATGGAATATTTCCAAAGGAAAAATGTAATAGAAAGTAGAAACTGTTAATTATTGACAATAGGAGAATTATATATATTTGATTGTAGTTTTTAAAAGAATATATTTTTTATTAATATATTATGAACATTATTTCAATATCTCACTAAAAAAAAGAGTCATAAACCATCATAATGATGATAACTTCATTTTGGCATTTTAAAATTATGATTATATTAATGTATTATGAATGACAGGTATTTAAAAATCCCAAAACTAGGATGCTTTTAATGGTGGTTTTTAGTGTCGACCATAGAAAATAGAATAGTTAGATACACCTAACTTTTCACAACCAAAATCTTAGCCTTGGGTACCAAAATAGTGATAATCGATTGGCTCGCGACATATATTTCTACGATGATATTGGAAAATTGCAATTTCTGCTGCGTAAATTGTCTTTAAAAAAGTATAAAAATCTTATAGAAGCAAGTTTCAAACAGTACAGCTCTGCTAAAGAAGAACATGTGTTTACCCATACAGTGTCCTTAAAAGTTACTCATGGCATTTTTGCCACCTTCAGTTATCGAGATGGGTGTGTGGCAAAGCTAAAATAGCTCATGATTCATTTATCGGCCTACGTAAGCTAACTCGTTCAGAACTGAAGCCAATTTGACTCACGCTCTGAAGGCGCACAAAATACCTGATTTCAGACCTGACCCGAAACCGGTTCCATAATACCTGACCCGCGGGTATGACTTGGTACAGATTTCTTCCTGGAGCCGTACCCAACTACCCAGAACTGGAACCGACCCAAACCCACTGGAAAGAAAACCAGAAATACCCGGGCAAAGTCCGCCCGACCCTACTCGAAATCCGGAATAAACCCCAAAAAACCCGGTCAAGACTCTGTCAAATAGCTGACTATATCCAGAACATGTTCCTACCCGACCCAGTTTTGACTTTTGTTGACCTCGCCCCTAGTTCCGGTTCCTAAAAATATCCAGTTTGTGCACATCTACGCTCAGCAATTTGTATCAATGTCTGAGTTGAGTTCAACCCGAAGGTAGCTTTTTCGTATAAAAGCTCGAATTGAGTTAACTCGAGTAGCTCGCTCATTGACTCATAAACCAACTTATTTTCTTGCAAGTATTATTTTACACTACAATGACTATGATATTGTTATCTTGTAATTTGATTTTCATAATAATAATAATAATAATAATAACATACAAAACCTACAGAACTGCTAACACAAGCGACTTGTCGAGCAACATCCTGGCTCGAGTAGTATACACGCAACATACGAGTTTAGTTTCTAGTTCGGTTTAGAAACTAGTGAAAAACATGTCGATGTTACTGTTTGTAATAAATTTAACTAACGATCTGTTCGGTGTGTTGTCATATTGGCTGCAAATATCTGGGAATAGAAAGCCGAAGCCCGCTTATATGTACACATATTAAACCTACCTCACGAATCACCGATTAACTTATATAAGAACACTATAACCCGAAGATTCAATAATCATTTCAGCAGCCGAACCCATCGCACTCACTCCCGAGATCTCAAGAAGGGTCAAAGCCAATTCTTCCTCATCCCACTTCCTTAAACCCTTGCTTAACCTCTTCAAAACCGTCACGTCAACCTCTGTGGCCCACTTTGGCGCACACGTCACCATCAGGCTCACAAAACCCGACACATAAGCCCTCCATGTGGCTCTATTGCACCCGAGTGAAATCTTCCCGTCAAGTGCACTCGCCATGAACTCCAAGTGGGCCCCAAGAATAACGGGCCGTTTTTTACAACACAAAGAAACAGGCTCCACGCCCCAACCAAACGCCCCGGAAAGGACCGCGAAGTATGCCAACGCGTAACCCATTAGCATCCCGATCATCCCGCCCGAATCACCTTTACTTTGATCCGATTTATGACCAGATATGAACCACGAGGGTAGTGTTTCTTTGATTAAAGATTGTATTAAATTTAACCGGCCAGTTATCCAAACTAACGACGCCCCTAGTGAAGCTGCTAGTTTGATACGACCCATGGCTGCGGATAAAGAAACCTCACCGTATCTCATCACGAGCCCATTTGACTTTTTAAGTTTTTCAACCGGTACATCGGTTGACACGATATCTTTAACCGTATGCATTAACAGTGACACGATTTCTTCAGTCATGAACATGACATCTCCAACACTACGGTGGACCCGTAAGTAGAGAATACCAGGGGCCACAGGAGACATCCCGCCTGAGCTGTTGGACCCGAACCCATGACCAAGAAGACCACCGACACAACCGCCCGAAAAAGAGGGCGGTTGAGTGATGACTGATTTAAAACACATCCTAAGAAGCTGGACCACCGCGTTATTGTTGTGGTGGAAGACGGTTCGTGATGCGGAGAAAACAAGGTAATCAGTCCAACGTTTGGCTTTTTGGGCCCACAGTGAAGAGATGATGGCCATGCAGGGCCACGGGCAGCTCGCACCAAGAGTGTTTAGGGCCGGGGCGGCTAAGTTTAGAACAGATTCGGAGACTCGGTCAACTTTGTAGGTGATTGTGAGGCTTACAAGGGCAGCTAGGGGCAAAGGAAGAGTTGGGGTGGTCCCCCCTGCAAAAAATAATATAAAATACTATAAACTCTGAAAAGCCAAAAAAGGGTAATTTTATAAAAAGCTGTACCTGCAGAAAGACTTGGAACATCGACTCCAGTGGCAGATAATATTTTATTTATGTTATTCTCGACCATGGCTAAATTGGCTGCGGGACTTGGCCAATCGGTCCCGTTCATAGATGCTGGTTTCCAGAGACCACGTGTTGTTTCTGCTGAAAGATAACTTACAATAGTTGCCATTGAAGCAGGAAGAAAAATAGCAAGTTCTCGGAGTCCTGTTATTATTCACAACAAATAATCAGATATTTTCACTATTATGTTGTAGAATATGAAAATACAAACCTGTAATAAGTTCAGGGGGAGACAGTTTTCCATGTGCACAAGCGGTCAACGCAGCATCAAGCACAAAAGGAACAGCTTCTAGAATCTCCCAAGCGGGAAGATTAAGTCGATTAGCACAATCCTCGGGTATGGGCCCACACGAACCGCTACTTCCAGAAGCAGAATGACTCAACGACTGACCGACTTTATTAACATTTCTAAACATCATACTCAAAAGCGCATCAAAAATCTGGTAGACGGAAGTACCAGGTTTAAGATCAGATAAAGTTGAAGCCATGCACACTTGGTGCTGTCGGTGCCAAAATGTTAACTTTGGGAAGGAATCCAGGAATATTGGTTCTGAGGATGACAAATTACTGAAATGTCCTCTTCGGGTTTTTTGGTTGTTAAGTGGATTGTTACGTGCTAGCAAGAGGAATTCGGGGTTTAGTTGAGATCCTACGGGGGTGACATCACCCATCATATTTTCAAGAGGTGGCTGGTGAAATCTCCAAAGTTTTAAAAGGAGAATAAACGCGTTTGAGAATACAGAAAGAGGAGACATACGATCCCCGTTTGGGAGAGTCCAAGAAACGGTGGTGGGTGAACATGAGCCAAACACCTCACATATGGGCATTAATACACCAGCAAGATGTGGAGCCTGTAAAAATAACGTATGCATTAGATAGCTTACTTTCAATATATTGTTGAGAAATCTGACCCAAACACAAGACAAATAAGTGCAAGAATATTATAATAATGAGCACGGGAATATAAAAGAGAGCTTAAACAAAAGTTTACTTACCAAACCATGTAAAGAAAAGATCTGAACACAGTCGATAGATGATATTCCCATAAGAAGAACGTTTAATAGAGGAGCATAAACAATCAAATGGCTCTCATTCCCTGAATAATCCACCGGCGTTGGAGGTGATAACAGCTTAATAATGAAAAATCCAGTATGTTCCTGTAAACATTTTCAACAAAAGGGTTTAAATTTCAAAAAGTAAGGGCTCAAGAAATAAAGGTAGCAAACTAGGCAAGTCGAGCAGATTGTGTAAACTACTAAAATGTACATGTGCAAAAGTGTGAACAAAAATCCATGAGCGAGAAATAATCACCTGTATATTCCATCCGCGAGTTAGTGATGCTCCACATAGGACAGTTGCAGCAAAAATCTTCTCTTCTTCTGAGCCATTGATTGCAATTCCGTATATTTTCTCAACTTCTGCTAAGCTTCCATTCAATCCAAAAGCTAAAATTCAGTAGCTAACCACAACTTAAAAATTAATAATATTACACAAGCCTATATGTTCAGTTATTAACATGGTAGTCAATAGTCATGCATACTGTCTGCTGAAAATGCAACAAAATAGTATAATACAAAGTAACATAACTATTGATCTCGTTCATAAGTTAAAATTACATAGGGTTAAAACATACAATCAATACTTTCAAAACAAAGGGTGAGCATACCTTGAAGCTGGTGTAGAAACCAAAACATGCATCATTTGAGAAGTCAAAGGAGACCCCTTCATCAATGTTGACCAGCCTGGCGTTTGCCCGGAAATGGTACGAGGTATTTGGTTACTATGGCCCTTGACATACCCGGGCCATAAATATGTTGATGTGTCTAACAGATTCCTTGCGATACAAGCTTCTACGATAAGATGTCTCATGTTTCCGGCTGCAAATAAAAGAAGTATTGGACTTACTAATGTTACTGATATCAATCCTTAAACGACAATCCATAACTACATAACAATAATATAACTAATTATTTGAAACAATCTTTTTAATCCTTTGACTAATTAGTAAAAACATAACCCTAATTAACCCATTTATAAGTAAATCGGCCACCTTTAATCTTGATGCAAGATAAAGATAGAAGACCTCGATAAGTGTAATGTTTAATTGAAATGACTTACAAGGTTTTATGAGTTATAAATTTAGGCATGAAAGATTACTCACCACAAGTGTTTGGCATATCATTTAAAGTAACACCATCAAGAAAACCACTTCCAACAGATATACCGGAGGCAACCAAAATAGCTTTTGCAGCTGCTTGGTTTGCTATAGAAATAACTAATGGTGGTGGAGTCAATAAACCTTCAAAATCACCCAATTGTTGTAAACTAGCAACTAGGCTTTTGCGACAGTTTCCAAGAACCTGTGTTTCATTCCCATGATGCATATGTTTATGATCCTTTTCCTCAAGCAAAGCGTTCTCTTCATCAATAATATTACCAACTGCAAGAGTTGTTGTGCATAATAGCAGGCATAAACATGTATCAAGGCGAGGTACTGGACCCTCAGCAGCTTCCCCTTCCTAAAGAACCAAGTAAAAAGAAAAGAAAAAACATGTTGTGTGTTATATATGTGTGTACATAGTACATAAATGTGTCTACATATAGATACAAACATGCGTATATAGGCTTAGAATCCAGTGAGAAAAAAATTTATTTATGGAGAACGTGAAACAAAAAACGATTCACTAATTATTAACTTTAATTTGCAAACGTATATATTGGAGCAGATTCATAAAATTGTTGAATCAATGTTAAAAATAGTAAATCAGTTTGCTCCTCACGAATATTTTGTTTCTCATTTGATCCTGACAACACACACGGCCACATATATACATACACACTTATATTAGATACATATATCCTATTTATAGATAAATTATGGACTTTTATGCATTTTTACCCTTTGTACAAGCCGCAAAGCTGCAATCCATAAGCCAAGAAAAGTGTCCTGCCAAGAGGCCTGAGTAATTGCCTGGTGAGCTTTCAGGAGATCTGAAATACAAATCCATTTGCTTAAATGACATTTCAAGTGAAAAAAATTTATATATGTGAAACTTAAAATAAAATTTTGTACCGGTAAGAGTTTCAGCTGCACTGGTAGTAGCCACTACGTATCCATCCATAGTGTCTTCAAGAAATAAATCAAGTGGAAGCAAACGGCTAGCACCATAACTTTGCCCTGGCCCTGCAGATGATATAAGTGACCCAGAAGCCATTACTGCATGAAACTGTTGCAAGGATGATGCTTTACATTCCTTAGACATTAGTACACGATTATCTGATGTTAACTGCAAAAGGGCCTCAGGAGTAATATCTTTTGAATTTCTTAAAGCTGTCGAGTTCCCTACAAGCAGCCTCAAATGATGCATAAAAGATCCCCAATGTGCAGGCCTAAAAGTATAGATTAGAGGTTATTCAAGTTAACCATATAATCAAGAAAAGAGCCAAACTAATATAACACAGTAACATATTTTGGCACTTCTTCCTTACATATTCCGACGTGCCAATTGCAGAATTCTGGAAGTTACTTTATCACGGAAAATTTCTCCAATTATCTCAATGGCTGTTATGGTATTCATCTTGTACAGCCCCTGATGATAATCAATTTTATGCTCTCCATAATTATTATGATCATCGATATCCATGTCCACTGATTTGATTGGCCATGGGGATGTCTTTTCAGGCACTAGTTCCAGCAAGTTTTCATCATCGAGTGAGGCGTAAAGTAGCTCCCACACCACAGAAAATATAAATTCAACCAAAACAAGCCCAGGTTCACTGGATTCAAAACCAAATATCTTGTTGAGGTGAAGAGTGTCATCTATAGATTCCATGATCCTGCAATTGCATAAAAGAATGTCATTCTTACTATGTTCAAGTATATTTTCAAGCTCCCAAACCAAATGGAGATAAGAATCTTACTTGTGATAATTTGGACCGTTAATTTCAGAAGCCAAAGGAAAAATGTGTCTTTTAAGGAGCTCCAAAAAAAGCCTGTAGGCAGCAGGATGGCGTCTTCGACTTGGGATTACTCTAGATAACCAAAAACAATTGAATCAAGCAATAATACTTAACAATAAATACACTGTACAAGAACCTTTTACTACATATTATGCAAACTGTAAACACAACATTACAGATACCACCAATTATAAAACCCTACCTCTTAAAGGTACCTGCATGTTCTTCTCCAAGCTTGATAGTAAACCATACATCTAAGCAGTAAGATGTACAAATCAACTTAAATATCTAATTATTTATTGAATAACCTACTTTTGTCTTCTTTTTAGGCTTAAATAATCAACTTTACATCAACAACTAGAGTAAAACTGGTTATCAAAGAATATAGTAAAACAACTTATACTATTATACACCCTTGTTAAATAATCAAAATCAGATTTGCTAGACATGCTCACCATCACCACAGGTGATTATTACAACATCAAGCATAGCCCATCCAGAAACACTTTCATAAACCCTATGTTCTCAAAATCCCTTTGGGCATGCGTCTAGACCCTCAGGCGAGACGAGGCACAGAGAAAGTGCCCCACTGCCATCCAAACGATCAGGCAACCTATGGCAAGATTTCGGTCAGATTTTGATCAGATTCTGCTGAGATTCTATTCCAATCATGAAAAAATCCGGCAAAATTCCCGACAAACTGGTCTGAAACATACAAAATGGGCCTAAAATAGCCCTAAAGAAAGCCTAAAGCATGTCTAAAACCCCGGAATGCTACGCTATGCACCTTACTTATCTCGGACCCTCGCTTTATAAGTGTGCTACACCTAAACCCAGGGCCCAACCTTTGTGCCTTGCGCGACAACTATGCATAAACCTAGTTTCATTACAAAATATTACCTACCTAAATACCAAATAAATAAATAAATGGATAAGAATTCACTTCTAATTCTCACATTCAAACTTACACAATTCAAATTACTAAACTATCTACTTGTCCTTGTAATATACACTCAGAGTACTAATATCACATGCACTAATTACACACCTATAAACAATTAACCAGTAATTACAAAATCAATTGAATCAGTATAACCACAAACAATACAAAACCTGTTCGACAACAACGCGAGAACGAGCATAGGCGGCACAACTCCAATCGACAACGCCTTCTCCAAAAACTTCCACGCAATTGGCACATTATTCAAAGTACTAATAACACAATCATTGGCGCGAGAACAAGCATTGGCGGTACACTCAAAGTACTAATATCACAATCAACATTCAAACTTCCAAAATTCAAGTTACTAAACTGTCTAATTGTCCTTGTAGTATTAATACTAATATCACGATTCAAAAGCATCAACTATTACACAATAATACCAATGTCAATTGAATCAGTAACCACGAGCAAAACATGTAACAAGCATTGGTGGTACACTCAAAAGTACTAATATCACAATCAACATTCAAACTTCCAATATTCAAGCTACTAAACTGTCTAATTATCCTTATAGAATACACTCAAACAACTAATATCACAATTCAAAAGCATCAACTATTACACAGCCCTAACAATAAAATCAATTGAATCAGTATAACCACGAGGAAAACCTGTTCGACAACAGCACGAGAACAAGCATTGGCGGTAGACTCAAAGTACTAATATCACAATCAACATTCAAACTTCAAAAATTCAAGCTACTAAACTGTCTAATTGTCCTTATAGAATACACTCAAACTACTTATATCACAACTCAAAAGCATTAACTATTACAAAGCCCTAACAGTATAATAATAATAATAATAATAATAACAATAAAATCAATTGAATCAGTATAACCACAAACAAAACCTGCATTAACTATTACACAGCCCTAACAGTATAATAATAATAATAATAATAATAACCTGTTCGACAGCAGCGCGAGAACGAACATAGGCGGAACAACTCTAATGGACAAGGCCTTCTCCAAAAACTTCCAGGCAATCGGCACATTATTCGCCCAACAGATATGCTCCACCAGCAATTCAGCCACCGTAGTTGACGGCATGGACACTCCAGCCGATAACAAGCTCGACGAGAGCTCAACGGCCCACATCAACGGGTCCGCGTTCTTGCTTTGAGCTGATTTCGTCATTTCCATCACGCCGTCGTAAAGAGTCGTGGTCGCCGGTACCGTAACCGCCATGGTTTGGTCGGTACCGGAGCTAGGGTTTGTAGGTAGTTTGAATGAGGAGTTTTAAAGCGATATGAGTAATCGCAGAGAGATGAATGAATGAAGGTCGTTGGATAATAATAATAATAATAATAATAATAATAATAATAATAATAAGAGAATTAAATGAACGGTGGCTACCAGTACGGTACGGTGGCGGTCCGGGTATATATCTTATATATATATATATGTATAGCTCTCTAGTTGTATGCTACTTTGTGGTGCAAACGAGTCGAGTTGAGTCGAGCCCGAGCTTAACTAAGCTCAAGCTCGGCTTGTTTAAGTTATACAGAGTTCGAGCTCGAGCTCGGCTCATTTCGAGCTCTATTTTCAAAGCTCAAGTTCGGCTCATGAATGAATTTTGAAGTCCGAGCTCGACTTGGACTTAGCTCGTTTACTATTTATCAATTATTTTTTATATAATTATAATTATTTTATATATTTTTTTCTATTATAATTTTATGTATAAAAGAATATATATTATTTAGTAATTTTTCTTTATTTTTCGTAAATTTATACTTATTAATTAATAATTATTAAATGTATATTTTAGAAAAATTATATAAATGGCAGGCTCGTTTAGGCTCGCAAGCCGGCTCGAGCTTGATAAGTAAAGCTCGGGCTTGGGCTCATTTATTAAACGAGCTTATTTTTAGGCATGAGCTCGGGCTCGACTCGATCGAGCTTTTTAACGAGCCGATCTCGAGTAGCTCGCGAGCAGCTCGGCTCATTTGCACCCTAGCCATCATATGGTTTTATTTTGTAAACGAAGTTCTAATGGATTTAACCAGAATTCAAGGGTATGGGACTCACCATACTCAGTTAACCCTTAAGCTGGTTATGGTATCTCGTTAAATTAAAAATCAATCTCATCAAATATTTGCTATGAAAATTCTTATAAAAATAGGAATATACTAAAATGTAGTGTCCTATTTAAAATAAATAATATTTATACTTAATAAACAATTTTATAGTGAAAAAAATAAGCGAGCCATGTGTCTCATCAAACTCATATAGCTTTTAAAACGAGTTATGACATCTCATTTATTTATGAAATCATTTCATTATAAAATCTTAATTACATTATTAACTTCCTTACAGTTAAAAAAATTGAAATTTAATAAGATATACAAATATTATAAACGAATAACATAAAACAACCTTGTAATGCGGGGGGTAAAAGTTAGTGTTAAATATATATGAACGAAGCTGACCTATATTTTATCAAGTCATCGTATTGTTTTATTTGTAATGAAAGTTTTCTCATGCGTTTGACCCGAATTTACGGGTATACCCAATGAGACGAATGAACGTCGTTGGAGTGTGACAAGGGGTAATAATAAGAAAATTAAATACTCGGTGTGGCCATTGCTACGGAGGCAGGCCGGGTATACACAGGGGGTAAGTAATTATACGAGAAGATGGGTATGATCGTTGTTACGTGTAAATTTATTTATTTATTTATTTATTTTTGGAATAAGAATAAGAGGTAGTTGTGTAAACGATAGAATGTCGGTGAAACCCGTTCTATTAGGGTTTGGAACACGTTTGTGATTAGTTTTAAAATTTTTCACGGGTTTTGGGATTCCTATTATACTTGATTACTTGATAACATTGACCCATTTACCCGATTATATACTCAAGAAACCCGACAAAATATTTTTATATATATGGTATATATTAAAAAATAAAATATTCTAACTATATTATATTAGTAATTACTTATTAGTTTCCTCTCATGAAAAGTAGTCAATCAATGAGACCATGACTTTTCGCTTTCTAATTTTCCATATCTTAGTTTTAATTAATAATTAATTTCTAGCATTCATATTCAACTATCTATCATTAAATCAAAAATTATACTAAAACGTATTACATTTTCTCTATACTTTTTAATTAAATAATATTTTTTTATAATTTTATCATTACCATTTTATTTCATTCACACACAACTACTTTCAAAATATATTAAAAAAATCTATAGGGTGAACATAGTTTTTCAAATATACAGTCTAATCATTGAGTTCTCTAAAATATAAAAACTATTATCTCACAACACTCTAAATCACTCTCTAAATTATAAAAACATTTCTCACATAATACAAGGGGTTGGATGAGAATGCTCTCATACCTCGGTTCCTCCGTATTTGCAAATCATGATTGACAAGTATCATATTATTTGTTATTTCATGTTTATGTATCTATATAATGCTTAATTCACATCATATATTGTTAAAATCCGATGGGTTTTGTGTCGGGCATACTCGATGGATATTTTTAATAAATTAACGTGTATATACCTGAAACATGTGGGTATACCTGATACTCGATAAATACCTGACGGGGTTTTTATAATTGGGTACGTGGTTGAGATTATCTAGACCGGTCCCAAACTCAACCTATTGTCAAATTGAAATAACCGAACCCAAACAAACACCAATTATAAGGTTTTATGTTTACGTAAAAAAATGAACTTTATGTTTTTTTAGTTTTGCATATAATTAAAACCAAATCAAACCGAATTTATGGACTTATCATTTTTAATTTGAATTTACAAAATTAAAAGAATTTTACAAATACTGTTACTCAAATATTTATATGTAGCTCAAAGGTATACGAATCAAGTGATTATTAAATAACAAAAGGATCTAGCCCCATGTTAGCTATTTTAAGCCAAATTTTTTCAACTAAAAAACTCCAAGCTCTATACTATAAGCGCGATTTTTCTATTTTTTTTTTGTTAAAAAAAGCCTAACATCCTGTTTTTAATTAATTAAAATGTTTGATAAAAGCACAAAATTTAAGATAGCATTTCACATTGCGCATTATAAAATAAAGACACGTAATTTATAAGTGAAAATATTCCTTTTTAAAAGTACATGTTTTTTTTCTATACTAATTAAACAACTTACGAAAAACATGATCGTTCATGTTGTTCATTAGTTCTTAAATTCTGTGCCTTTTTATTTAAAGTTTTATATGAATCAAAAACATGGTCTTATAAAAAAAATTAAACAAAGATTAAAAAATAATAATAATTGTACATATACACCTTGTATAGGTCTATACAAGGCATATTGTATATATATGACTCATATAGACTTATACGAGAGATCTATACAATTCATATAGACCAATACAACTCATATGGACTGCAAAAAGCTACGAGTCTAAGAGCGTGTTTAGAATTGAGTTTGAAAAATGCTTATTAGGTTATTGACTTTTGCAAAAACCCATTTTGAAAAGCCAGGATTTAGGACTTTTGAAAAACTGCTTTTTAACCCTTTCAAAAAGCTAAAATAAGAAAGCTTTTTGTGATCGCCAAACACATTTTAACTTATTGGCTTTTTAAAAACACCAATAAGCAAATAAACATTTTTCAAACTCAATTCCAAACATGCTCTAAACTTTCAAGTCCGGCTATGAGGTGGAGCTGGCCGGCTGGGTAGTCGACCATTCCCGGCTCGACATCCTTTCGATTTTTTATATTAAAAATTATATATTGATCTCAACTAATTTTTTCTTAGTATATATAGACTTATATATATATATTTGAAAAATAATATGTATTCTTAGTGTTAAAACCCAATTACTCAACTAATTTTAAGGCCTAATTTTATTTTTTTTTACATTCGACCTAAAATTTTTCATGATTTTCAAAGACGGCATGAAACTTCTATCCAAATGTTTAACACACAATGTCTATATAGATCGTACAAACATATACAAGTAAGATACCATAGCATGACGTCCGAATATAACATCCTTTTATTCCCACACATTCTTTAATTTATTCCCATCAAGTTAAAAACATGGAATAACATTTAGCCAATCAAATTTATTGTCCTTTTCCTTGCTCTCCAAGGCATGGAATAATAATATATTGTTGGCATTATTAATATTAATTATTTAAGTGTCAACTCCCAATGAAAAACACTTTCTTTCCTTAGTTGAGAAGCTTCACGTGTAGTAGACATTATATTTATTTGTTTTGTTGTTACATGAAACATATATTAACTTAACATAGGTTTCCAATGGCTGGTCTTGTGGGTGGAATTAGTTGTTGTTTAGGTGCTGCTGCTTTATATTTACTAGGCAGAAATAATGAAAAGTAATATTATTATTCCTTGTTACATTTTATTATTTATTTAGTTCTAAAATGTATGTTTAGTTTGTTATTGTTATTGTTTGATTTTATGTGTTTAGGGCTGTAGAGGCTCTCAAATCGGTAACCCGAGTGGAAAAACTGAGAGATTTGGGTTAGTTATTCGATTTCGCTTCTAGTTTTGTGCAAAATGTTAATCGGATTAAAGCAGGGTTGTTCACGAGCTGAAAGTTTGAGATCAGGCTTGGCTCGGTTTTAAAATCGAGCTGAAAGTTGGAGCTCGAGCTCGACTTGGTTTTAAACGAGCTGGCTTGGCTCGGTTTTAAAACAAATATGAAAGTTTGAGGCTTTGAGCTCGAGCTCGGCTTGGTTTTAAACCGAGTTGGCTCGGCTCGGTTTTAAAACCAAGCTGAAAGTTTGAGCTTGAGATCGGCTTGGTTTTAAACCGAGCTGAAAGTTTCGGCTCGATTTTAATTTTTAAAACCAAGCTGAAAGTTTGAGCTCGAGCTCGGCTTGGTTTTAAACCGAGTTGTCTCGGCTCGGTTTTAAAACCAAGCTGAAAGTTTGAGCTCAAGATCGGCTTGGTTTTAAACCGAGCTGAAAGTTTGAGCTCGAGATCGGCTTGGTTTTAAACCGAGTTGACTCGACTCGGTTTTAAAATCGAGCTGAAAGTTTAGCTCGAGCACCGAGCTGGCTCGGCTCTGTCGATTTGGTTCAGTTTTTTTTAATGGTATTAACTATTTAACTTCAACCAAATACAAAATTAGTTCATAACGTATTCAACCGAATACAAAATATATAACGAGTTCAGCTTAATACAAAATAAGTTAAAATCAATATATAATCTTATAAAACAGATTAAAAATAAGATCATTAGCATCCGAACCAACTTGTGATTTGAGTGGGATTTAGGAGGGATGTATTCCACCTCTTTTTAAACAATTTCAATAATATATTACATACATATAACTATATCAAATGTAATATAATTGGAGCCAAACCGAGCCAGTGCGATTCGTTACGAACTGACCCGAGCTAAACTCGCTTTCTAATTGAGCAAGCTCGGCTTGACTCTGTTTCAAATCGAGCTAGCTTTTTCCGTGCTAAATCTAAGCGAGCTTTTTGAACAACCCTAAATTAAAGTTACAAATATGTTAGACAATTTTACATTTTCTTTCACTTTTGTGTTGATTAATTTTTCTTTTTAGTATTAACTATTTGATAACACTTCCCATGCATTGTAGGCCAATAAGCCAATGCACACAATTTTATTTATTTATTTTTTTTGGCATTTTTAAATATTTCAAAATGACAAACTACTTACACATAACTGTATGTTTGTAAACATTATAAGAGAGTGAAAAAACTGTGGTATATATATGATTGATCAAAACTGTGTTCTTGTCATTTCAGCAAACAAAGTGTTGCCTTCTGTCGTGGCGATATCTGGTAAAGTCGGTTCAGACACTCCGATTAACTGCAAATATCGCGATATGCAAGGAGTAATTGTGCAGGAAGAGGTAAAGACTCTGTTAATATTATTATTTGTTATTTTACCTTTGTTATTATTGTCATTGTCATCTATTACCATTTTCAGGTAAAACAACTTATTTTGGAAAAAAACGAAGAACGTTCGTGGGATAAAAACTATACCGGCGTGTTATCAACGCGTAAAACAGTCCCTTGGTACTTGGTGAGCCATGCTTCATCTGCGAAAATGTTTTTCTTTAAACATCATTTAAATATGAATATATGATAACACAAATTTTTGTTTTTGTTCAAAATATGACAAAAAAATATGATGACACAACCTTTTGCTTAAACCGGTCATCAGTTGTGTTTCACGGTTGGTTTTTCTCTTTAACTTTAGGTTCCAATTTTCAATGGTTCAGATTCGATGACAAAAAATCGTTAATTACGGTTTGGCTCACATGTTTAACTTAAAAATCGTCAAAACCAGACCGTGAACACCATATGTAACATGTTATTTTTTTAGTTGAAAAAAATACTCAATTTAAAGAGAATAAAATGTTTGCCTTTATGGTACAACTTTTTAAAAAAAGAAAATATTAACGTATGAAAAAATTATGGTCGTTTAAAAAACGTGGAGGGAAGTCGGTTTAAAATTAAAATAAAAAATAATACATGGGGGAAACTTGTAAGTATTATTTAATTTAACAAAAGTATTAAAAATATGTAAATATTTTAAATGAATTGAAAGTTCACATGGGATTTTATGCTTCGAAGACCATACTGTCTTTCTTCAATATGCATTGTCGGTTGTACCATGTGTTACATATTTTATAAATTATTTAAAAGTAAAACGTCTTAATTTTGTATTAGGATGATGGTTATTTAAAAACCGTGGAGAGAAGTTGGGTTTAAAATTAAAATAAAAAATAATATACGGAGGAAACTTGTAAGTATTACTTAATTTAACAAAAGTTACTAAAAAATGTGAATATTTAAATGCATTAAAAGTTCACATGTGATTTTATGCTTCGAAGACCACTGTCTTTCCTCAACATGCATTGTCGGTTGTACTATGCGTTACATATTTTAAAAATTATTTAAAACCAAAACGTCTTAATTTTGTATTAGGATGATGGAACTGCTCGTGTAAAAGTCGTCAGAGCTAGTGGCGTTGCCGGTTTGTTATTAGATGTTGGAAGTTCAGTGTATGAGGATTCAGGAAGATCACATGATTCAAGTCTCCAAGTAAGGATTCTTGATTTATTAACATTCATATTTTAGTTATGGCTTATGTAATTTATTTTTTATTGTTATGAAGATTCTTGGAGTTAAGCGAGTTGAATTTGTTCTACCGATAGGCACTCGATTAACGGTTGTTGGTGAGGTATGTTGTTTTTATACTACTGAGAAACTCTTCTTTTTTCGGTTTATTTGTACATTATATTCTTGAAGAGAATCTTGAATGCATCAAGTTTGAACGCCCATAAACGTGTTACATCAGCTGTCACATTAGATTTCTAATGATTCTTCAAACACTCCATTTTCTCTCCAATGCTAAGCCCACTTTCATGCACCTTTTTTTTAAAAAAAAATAACATAGTATATTATTAGTACTGCTACTACTACTACTATTGTTATTATTATATACGCTAGCCATAAAAATTAATTAAAAAGAAAACCTTTTTGTTATTGTTTGTTTGACCTTATATGTAAGGGTGTCAATCGTGTCAGGTTAGTCGGTTGAAATGTATAACCCGAATGCGACCAAAAGTACTATTCGTGTCAAAGATTTCGACCCTGACCCGTACACACATAAATTCCGGTCGACCCAAACACGACTCGTTTACCCATTTAAAATTTTAAAAAATGATATAATTTAGAGTCACTAGAGTAAATGAGTAAAATGAATATTTTTCTTAATATTATTAAAATGAAAAAAAATTAAAAAAGGAAAAAACATAAATAAAAATATAATTATAAAAGTTCTAGCCAACCCGTTTTTATACGGGTCAACCCAAACCCAACTCGTTTTTTAAACGGGTCGTGTTAATACCTTTTTTTCGCGTCGGGTTCGTGTCGTGTCAGCAATTTCCGCCCCTAATTTTATGTATAGCGATAAAAGTTATATACAAAAAAAAATTAAAAATATTCAATAACCCAAACAAGACATAATACCTCATCAATAAACTCATTGGTGTAATAAACCCAAAAAAACAAAAAAAAAAAAATCAACAAAATTTGTCATAAACTAATGACTGCACTCAACTGCTCCTTTAATATTGTTAATAATATTTGTAACTGTTTCTTAAAATCTTTTTTTTGAGATTTCATGTCAATAAGTTTGGTTTTGTTTTATGTCTAAAACTTCATATGTATATTTTTTTTGTTTTGTCTCAAAATGCAGGCTGAAGAAACACTAACCGGACCCCGGACAGATTACTGGTAACCTGGGGGTTGGATAGCTGTTTCCCACGAGGGGTTAGACCCTTGGAAGATGGTTCTTCTGATAACCTGCAAAACAGACACCGTGAGCTCGTCACTGAGAAGGGGGGGTTCCTCCTTGTGACCACCCTCCGGCGTGAGAATCAGACTAGATTGCTCTTTAAATATAAAAGTATATTAAGAGATTGCTAGGGCAGATATCAGGTATATTCTGATAATATAAGATAATGTAATGTAATAATGTGTTTAGATGATCATACCATTTGGGGTATTTATAGCCGAAGGTAGGTTTCCAAGGAGGTATGGCCGGCTGCTACAGTGTTCCTGTTCATCAACAGTAGCCTACGCACGTGCCCTGCTGGTAGTTGGTGGGTAGGCAGCGGCTGATAGTGACCAGGCCTGCTGTGTACTATTCCCTTTCCACCAACTGCCGGCTACGCACGTGGTATGACAGTAGTTGGTGAGTAGGCAGCGGCTAATAGTGATACAGTACAGGAGCATGCTGCTCGCCATACTGTATCAGTGAGCTGTCGTATCTCTGATCAGATCTTTCGCCCATACCTCGTCAGGTACAGTAAAAGATCCTTCAGTATACGGACTGGCTTTATTTGGGCGGGAGTATTCCCCCTCCCGCCTCTGTGCGGGATTGCTCCCGGCTTGGCTCATTCCTTCAGGTGACACTGAATGATCGAGAGCTAAGTGCCTTGTGCGTGTAGTCATGCTGCGCGGGTGGCCTTCCCTAATGGCTTGTATCCGAGGCTGCGGGGACAGGCGGAGTCCTTCACCATTGATAGGCATTTCCTGCGGGACCAGCTTGCGTACTGCGCGTAAGGACGTCACGTCTCTGAGCATGGTTGGTTCTGCGGATCCAGTTGGTCTCTGCCCAGACTTCCCTGTTTAAGGTGAGTCTTGCGGGTCCAACTGGGCTCTGCTGGGACCTACCTCTTCAAGTCCCCCCAGTCCAATGTTCTTCTCATGAGTGTTTAATAAAGTGAGGTGAACTTTTGGACTTGAGCAAAGGGTTTTGAAAAGGGTTTTGTAAGGTTTTCCATGGGGATTCTTTCCGCGGAAGTCCTTGTCACTTGCAGAAATGCCCGAGTTTCCTGCTTGGTCTTTGGGTATGATGCGGGTAGGTCTGTAACTTCCTCGCAAGTCAGGAGCATTGAGTCCCAGTTGTATGGATTTTCCATGTGGTTTTGGTAGTTTTGAACATAGTGATCAATTATGTTAAGACCACCAATTCCATCCTGGAGCTTCAAACAACGTAGTTCTCGACGTTCCCGCTATGCGGGGATGTTATTTCCGTTTCCGCAAGCATTGCCCAGAAGATCCTTCTTGGTTTCAATTCCCAGCGGAGCGCTAGGTATGTGAAGGGTTTTGCCTTAACACTGTACCTGCGCTCGTCTTACGGTTACTTCCAAGGTATTCCTGGCGTCAATTCCCTGCGGGTGCTAGGTATGTGAAGGGTTTTGCCTGAACACTGTACCCGCAGCCGTCTTATAGTTACTTGGTTGCCGAGGTACTTGGCTTCAATTCTCTGCGGGTGCTCGGTATGTGAAGGGTTTTGCCTTTACACTGTACCCGCATCCGTCTTACGGTTACTTGTTTGCCAAGGTTTATTTGGCTTCAATTTCCTGCGGGTGCTAGGTATGTGAAGGGTTTTGCCTTTACACTGTACCTGCAGCCGTCTTACGGTTACTTGTTTGCCAAGGGGTAAAGGGGTATTTTCCCGCTTACTTTTTAATATTTTCGAATTTTGAATTTTGAAATTCGAAGAGTTGGTGAAAAGATCAGAACAGTCCAAACCTCTGAAACGTCGTGCGACGGTTTCCTCTGACTGTGTCAGGACGTGCAGGAAGTTATGGTGACGTGACAGAACATGGTCATTCCAGTCGCTTTTTCAGGCGCGTGGGCGCGATTTTTCGGGCGCGTGGCCGCGAAATTACTAGCACACGTCCTTTCAACAGCTGTTGCCAGCTTGCTTTTTGCCACGTGTCATAGTTTCATTGCACATTCGATTTCTCTCTCCTCCGCATTAAATTCACCGCATTAATTGCGATTACTATATAAAGGGGGAGAGGGTTATTTGCAATTCACACTTTTCACTCTTCTCTTCATCTTTAAGGCGATTTCCGGCGAATACTCTTTTATTCAATCGAGCATTCTCTCGAAATCGTTCTCTTCTTCCTCTGCAAGATGTCTTCTCGTGATGCTGAAGCTATAGCTGACGACAGGGGTACTGCTGGCGAGTGCCAGTGTGCTCTGCCCGGCGATCAGTACCGGTATGTTGTCAGGAAGTTCATGCTCGATCATCTCGAGCCTGAGTTTCCTGAATCCCACCAGACCGTGTACGATGCCCCCAGAGGCAAGATCGGGGTTTATGCTGCATTTTTTGTCTATGGGAATCTTAGATTCCCATTGACAAAATTTGTTTACCGTGTCCTTGAGAGGCACGGTGTTCATTTGACCGAGCTGCACCCCATGGCGATCGCCAAGATTCGCCATTTTGAGTGGGTGTGCCGGATTTTGGGCATCGAGCCCCATGTGGACCGCCTGATGACCTTCTATACCTGGAGGTGCATCCAGGGGTGGTACACCTTGACGACCCGTATTAAGGGTCTGAAGATTTGCGACACCGAGCGCAGTCTTCGCGCGTGGAAGCAGGAATTCTTCTACATTTCTGCCCGCGCCATCCCCCTTGCCATGAAGTTTAAAAATGGCCAAGCGATACCGAGCCTTCACGCCCCCAACTACCAGGAGGCGGAATGGTTTTCGAAGATATCCCGGATCCAATCTCCGGTTTACCGGTTTGCGGAGTCCGGGATGGTCATGTTAGGGATGAGCCGGGTGTGGAAGGATGCGTCTCAGGTTCCCATCCTTCTCGAATACGGTTTGAACTCTATTCCCTATGGTATGTCTTAGACTTTCTTTTTGATACGCGTTTGTCTTCTAACTATTTATTCTTTCAGAGGGAAATGATTTGGAGTCGCTTCTGTACCCGCGGGAAACCGACGGTCCTGCGCGGATGGGTACTCGTGCTCTGGACGAGGGCGAGTTGCCCATCCTGGAGCAAACGGCGGATCGGTTTGTGGAGGTCTATCCGCTGGGCCACGAGATCCTGAGCCACCGGCGGCCAGGTAAGGCGATATTCTTTCCTCAATCCCTCAATGCTGTACCCGCTGCTGGAATTCCTGACCCGTCTTCTTCTGAGGAATCCTCAGATGCTCCTCCGTTGGTGCGGAAGAAGAAGGCTGCTGCCGGCGTGAAGGGGAAGGAGAAGGCCTCCACAGCTGATCCAGTGGTTCTATCTGACTCGGAGTCAGATAGTGAAGAAGTGGCGGGGAAGCCCGGTGGTGAGAAGACCACTGCTCCGGAGGCTACGACCGTTACCTCCGGAGAACCAACGAAGACGACGGTGACCGGTACCAAGAGGCCGGCTCCATCGGGTTCCTCCCCGCCCGTCCGTACGTTCAGGGTCAAGAAAACCCGTAAGTACAATCATAGTGTCTGTAGATTTATCACTTCATAAATTTATCTAACACTTTCTTCTTTGTGCAGGCGTGGATGTTGACGCATTCCGGGGTGAAGCGCAGAGGAGTACCCTTCCGCCAATGACGGTAGGCTTGGTCAGCCTACCTGAGGCATCGACCCAGGTGACCGCGCCTGCTTCCGCTGGTTCAGTTGCTCCTGAGCAGACTGTTCCAGCTGAGATGACGTCCCCGCCGGCCGTGAGTGCGATTTTTACAGCATCCTTCACAGAGCCGGCGGTTACTGCTGCTGCTGACTACGAGGCGGCGACCACGGCGGCGACCACAACGGCGACCACGGCGGCTGCCACCATGCCCGCGCCACCGGCACCGACGGCCGGACCATCAGGTACGCGCAGGGCTTCCCGCCGATCTTTGCCACCTTCCCGTCTGCCTGACCTGTTGGATGGATTTCCTTTAGGTTCAGGTGATGGGCTTGGTGGCTATCGGCCTGTCATTGACCCTACAGGTGCGTAGGGTTCCTTTCTTTTTCCCTTGTTTTTTATCATCTTTTCCTTACTGCCTTTGTTTCTTTTGCAGTGTCGGATTCCAATGAAGTGTATGTTCCGCGATGGAACATACGCCGAGGAACAACCCTTCGTACCCCTGTGGAGTGCGTGGACTGGGCTCGCCACGCTGCTCCTCATGGTGCGTTGGGGGAAGCCATGGCTAGCTACCAGGAGGGTAGGCTAACCAATGAGCTTCGGGTTCTCCAGGCCCGGATGCAGCCACGCGTCGAGCTGCTTTGTCGTGAAAACGACAAGTTGAAAGCAGCTCGCGCCAAGGACGTATCTGAGGCGCGTGCTCTTCGGGAGGAGAACCAACAGCTGGCGGCAGCTGCCGCCGACAAGGAGAAGGCCTTCAAGGCCCTCGAGGTTGAAGTTCAGGCGCGACTCGAGGCCCGCTCCAAGGCTGCCCAAGCTGTGAATGAACAGCTTCGGCTGGCCAGGGAGACTGCGCAAAACGCAACCGAGAGGGCTGCCAAGGCTGAAGCCGTTGCTGAGCCTTTGCGTGTGGAGAATGAGGAGCTCAAGGCCAAATTAGAGGCTCTCCAACGCGCTCATGATGCCTTGGCAATGGAAGATGCCAAGAAACTCCAGGAAATCCTGGACCAGAGGGGGGTGCTTGACCACACCGAGCGGAAACTTAAGGGCGTCGAAGAGGCTGCCGCAAAGGAAGTTTTACTTGCCAACCTTAACAAGAGCGAAGCCGAACGCGCCCATAACGAAGCTCAAGCTGCCCTCCAATGGCTTCTTCGAGAAGCGTTGCCTCAGGTATGTTTAGTTTTATCTTCACGCTTTTCTTTTGTAAGAAAAGGTTTTAATACTTGTGTTTTCTTTGTAGGTTGTGCGTCGGGTCTTTTCAGAGACCTCTTACGATGATGCTATGACCGCAGCCCTCAACGCTTCTCATGAGGATGGGGAAAAGGCCGGCTTCCTGCTTGGTCTAGGGTTTGTTGAGAAAGGCGTCCCGCCTTCCAACTTCCCTTTGTTCGATGTGGATACCGAAGCCATTTATGACCAAGCATTGAACCAATACGCCGCCTTCCCGCATCCAGTGGTGGAAAAGGTGGACGAAGTAGCTGCTGCTGATGATGGGTTAGCTGTCCTCAAAGCGTTCCTCGAACCACCCCGTTCTTCTGACGGAGCGGGTCCAAGTGGAAGCGGCCCTGAAGCTTGATCCTGAAGATCCCTTCCCATTGCTAAGATGACTTGTATAGTTTTATTCTTTTAGGCGGGTAGTTACCCGGCCATTCTTGTAATAGTTAATTTGTGAAATATAAATCTTTTTGCGTATAAGATTGTTATTTCCTTCTTTGGGTTCCTTGCTTTATAAACTTATGACTTGCATACTTAGTTTAAATTAGCAATTTTTCAAGTGTTTAGAATAAGAACCTTTGAACGTGGTTGATAATGGGTTAAAGTTTCGCTTCCTCCTTCGTGATTGTGCGGGTAGAACCGTCACTTGCACTTGGTAGGATGGCTAAACTTTAGCCTTCATCTGACCTGCGTGTAGGTTTTCCTTTTCGAAATTTCTAAGGCATTAAGATAAGTTAACCTTTGAACGTGGATGATAATGGATTAGAGTTTTTGCTTCCTCTTTCGTGATTGTGCGGGTAAAACCGTCACTTGCACTTAGTAGGATGGCAAAACTTTGCCCTTATCTGACCTGCGTGTAGGTTTCCCTCACCTTTTGAGGATAAGTTAACCTTTGAACGTGGTTGATAATAGGTGTGAAGTTTTGTTTCCTGTTTCGTGATTGTGCGGGTAGAACCGTCACTTGCACTTAGTAGGATGGCAAAACTTTACCCTTATCTGACCTGCGTGTAGGTTTTCCTCATCCTTTGAGGATAAGTTAACCTTTGAACGTGGTTGATAATAGGTGTGATGTTTTGCTTCCTCTTTCGTGATTGTGCGGGTAGAACCGTCACTTGCACTTAGTAGGATGGCAAAACTTTACCCTTATCTGACCTGCGTGTAGGTTTTCCTTATCCTTTTAAGAATTTTGTTTTGGACCATTCGACGCGCGGTTGTCGATAGGTTAGTGTTCAGTTTCCTTTCATGATTCATGCGGATAGACCGGCACTTTCATTTAATGGGAGAATTGAACTTTTCCTTCAACTGACCTGCGTGAAGGTTTGCCACGTTATTGGGTTCGTGCGGGTAGGACCGCCTTCCCACGCAACGAATTCACGTAATGTGAATGCCGTCACCAGTGTTGCATAGTTTAATCGTTCGACGCGCGGTTGTTGATAGGTGGTTATTCAGTTTCCTTTCATGATTCATGCGGATAGACCGGCACTTTCATTTAATGGGATAATTGAACTCTTCCCCTTCAACTGACATGCGTGAAGGTTTGTCACGTTTTGGGTTCGTGCGGGTAGGACCGCCTTCCCATGCAATGACCTCACGTAATTATGCGGTGAAAACCGGCATATTAGTGTTCAGAAAAGTATAAATGTAAAATCATCAGCTTCGATGTTCTTAAAGAGAATCATTTCCATTAGAAGTGGCTCTTGGCCTTTTCTTTACAAATTGGAATTGATTTACATGCAAACTGTGTAAATGAGCTCCCTTCCATGTTGGGATGGGAGCGCCATCGAGCCGATACGCACCTGGTTCGGGATCTCGTTCTTTACGCAGCATGTAGTCTCAATGTTGAAGCTGGAATTTTTATTCGTTTTCCCCAGCTGGGGTTCTACACGCATCCGCCTGCTCAGCCTTTATTGCGCCACGAGGTGCGCGAGCGTCCCATCTCTGACAAATGCTTCGACCATGTCTTTTACATCTATGCATTCTTCAGTGTTGTGGCCCTTTGTCTTGTGAAAGTCACAGTATTTGCTCCGATCAGCATCGTGACGATGTCGGATTATCGGAGGTTTTGGCCACGGGAGCTCTTCAGTGGCGAATATCTCAGTGACGCTTTTGGTGAGTGGCGTCCATCTGGAGTTTCGGTGCGGCTGTACATTATCCCTTCCGCCCAACCGATGTTGCAAGCCGGATGAGGTGTCAAAGTTTACCCTTGACTGCCAAATGCCTAGCTTTCGTTTTTTATTTAGTCGGGCTGTGAGGAGGTTGTCCTCTTTCGTCCTCTGGGTGTAGAGGTTTGTGCTCTGTGGGAGATCTTTACCCAGTTGCTTCTCCGTTTCCGCATAGCGTTTTGCTGCTGTCATGATGCCATCCCATGTGGATGGCATGCCATCTTTACCCGTTAGGGTGCGGATGAGCTCTGGGTCATGTGCGCCCTGGATGCGCGAACAAGATCTTCGCTGATATTGCCCAAACTTAGCTTCTTTGAGTTGAAGCGAGTGATGAAGTTTGGCAGAGATTCATCTTCCTCTCGTATGCATTTGAGGATTGTCCATTGCTCCTCGGTATACTTCCGTTGCTGGCTGAAGTGTTGGCTAAACTTCTGTTGGAAGTCTGCCCAGTCGAGATGTGGTTGACCGGTAGACGATCAAACCAAGCTCTAGCAGCCCCAACAAGCGTCATTTGGAACATGTAGCACCACGTGGGTTCCGTCCAATTGCTGACGGTTGCCCCCGCTATGAACCTGTTCAAATGATCGTCTGGATCAGATAAACCGTCATATGTGCCTATGTTAGGCATTTGTTTGGCACTCTTTGGGGCGATTGCTTCCGCAATGTCCCTTGCAAACTTGGACATTCCTGCATTTGCAACGTTTGGTCTGAACGTTTTTGAGAAGTCTCGTGGACTTCCACCTGTGCTTTTTGGTTTGAAGGCTTGTCCAAAATGCCTTTTCGGTTGGGATTCCGTTTCCTTACGCTTCCCTTTTGCCCTATGGCGAGGGTTCGCGTCGGAGTCGGATTCCTCCGAGTCATCCTCCCAGTACTCGAATTCGTCGGCCTGTTGCACGGAACGCAAGCGTTCGTCCAACTCAGCCTGGAATTCCTTTTGTCGTGCCTCCGCCCATGCCTTAACTTCATCGAGAGTCTGGCGGGGGAGTCTTCGTTTCTCAAACTGGGTATCGGTGGATCCCAGTAGGCGATCATTTACTGCACTTGCCCCAGCTTTGGTAAGTGGGGTAGTGTTCGTAAAATTTACTTCACTTGCCCCGGCTTCGGTAGCCGGGGTAGTGTTCGTAAAAACTGTGTTGCCGGTATTCCCCCTAGTAGTTGGGGTTGTGGTTACCGGAATTTCTCTAACCATCTTTGTAGAAGTTTGAAAAAACTGGAGAAAATTGTAGTTCTAGCTTTATGCACGGATGGCGCCAATGAAGAAACACTAACCGGACCCCGGACAGATTACTGGTAACCTGGGGGTTGGATAGCTGTTTCCCACGAGGGGTTAGACCCTTGGAAGATGGTTCTTCTGATAACCTGCAAAACAGACACCGTGAGCTCGTCACTGAGAAGGGGGAGGTTCCTCCTTGTGACCACCCTCCGGCGTGAGAATCAGACTAGATTGCTCTTTAAATATAAAAGTATATTAAGAGATTGCTAGGGCAGATATCAGGTATATTCTGATAATATAAGATAATGTAATGTAATAATGTGTTTAGATGATCATACCATTTGGGGTATTTATAGCCGAAGGTAGGTTTCCAAGGAGGTATGGCCGGCTGCTACAGTGTTCCTGTTCATCAACAGTAGCCTACGCACGTGCCCTGCTGGTAGTTGGTGGGTAGGCAGCGGCTGATAGTGACCAGGCCTGCTGTGTACTATTCCCTTTCCACCAACTGCCGGCTACGCACGTGGTATGACAGTAGTTGGTGAGTAGGCAGCGGCTAATAGTGATACAGTACAGGAGCATGCTGCTCGCCATACTGTATCAGTGAGCTGTCGTATCTCTGATCAGATCTTTCGCCCATACCTCGTCAGGTACAGTAAAAGATCCTTCAGTATACGGACTGGCTTTATTTGGGCGGGAGTATTCCCCCTCCCGCCTCTGTGCGGGATTGCTCCCGGCTTGGCTCATTCCTTCAGGTGACACTGAATGATCGAGAGCTAAGTGCCTTGTGCGTGTAGTCATGCTGCGCGGGTGGCCTTCCCTAATGGCTTGTATCCGAGGCTGCGGGGACAGGCGGAGTCCTTCACCATTGGGAGGCATTTCCTGCGGGACCAGCTTGCGTACTGCGCGTAAGGACGTCACGTCTCTGAGCATGGTTGGTTCTGCGGATCCAGTTGGTCTCTGCGCAGACTTCCCTGTTTAAGGTGAGTCTTGCGGGTTCAACTGGGCTCTGCTGGGACCTACCTCTTCACAGGCTTTTAGAGATGAAACTGGAGATGTTTGGATACAGCCACCAGCCAAAGGCCCGTTTTACGTCGCTCATGAAACCATCGATAAGCTCATTGCAGATCAAGGGGAACTGACTATGTAATAATTCTTTAAACCGCATTTAATCTGTTCACCATACTAGTTTACATATTGCATTATAAATAATATGCTTGAACCCAAACTATATGAAGTTTTTTCATATTTCTTATTAATCGCATCTCTTTTTTGTGACATCCGTCAAATTCGAGTCTCGAGTTGTTTTCGTTTTGTAAACTTTTATTACGTGAACCCGACTCAACATTTTTTAGAACTTTATTTATTTATTATACAATATTATATTATATATTTCGATCACCAATAAATCGATGTTTTGTCATATTATAGTGTCGTTGAGAAAATATAGAGGGTTGAAACTGATTTTCGTAAACTCGTTATAACTTTGAAAACCTTTAAACTCATATTAAACATTTATTGAAACTTGAGGGGTGGTTTTTGTAAATATGTCATATATATATAACAAAAAAAAAGAAAACCTAAACCTAAAACATCGCAAACAAACACAGCCGCATCCTCTCTTCTCTGCCGATTTTTCCGGCGCCGTTTTCCGGCGACCGGCGACCACCGGCGACCTCCGCCACTGCCATCACCACCACCCCTCCTTTCCCCCTCGCGTTCCGGCAGCCCTCTTTCCCGTTTTTTGCGTTTTTCCGGCGAACCCGGACTCTGGCGAACCCGGATTCCGGCGAGAAGCCGCGACGGCACTGCAGCTCTCCCGTCTCTCTCTCTCCGTTCTCTCACCCTCTCCGGCTCACTCTCCCTCGCTACCTCTCTCTCTCCCATGTTTTCTATCTCTCTCTCTCTCTCTGTGCGTCTCTCACTCTCTTCGGCTCTCTCTCTCACCTCCGGCGGTTTCGGTTTGTTTACTCTCCGGTATAGAGCCACGACTCTGGGACAGAATAATAGATAAGTAATTTGGGTTTTGGTATTGTTTATTTTCGCATAGAGATTGTTGATAACCGGTTATATATGTTTGGTTATACACTTTGAACGAGTTAGATTGGATATAGTGTTGGTTTGATTTTGGGTAAAAGACGAACAACTAGGTAATGAATATAATTTTTCTTATGGGTTTAAGTTAACAATCGTTATTTTGGTTCGGTTGATTTGTACGTTAATTATTAAACTAGAGGTCTCGGGTTCGAGTCTAATCCTAGTCCGGTTTCGGTGTTATTTTTATTTTAATAAATTGTATTACTATTTATACTAACATTACTATATAAAAACTATTATTAGTATTAATATGTTAAGTTTACTATTATGGGTATTTATTATTAATATTACTATTATTATCATTATTATTATAAATATTGAAGTTAAAACTATTATTAACAAGATTATTATTATTATTAAAATTGTTATTAATATTATTAAAGGTCATATTATTATTATCTATTAAAAATCATACTTTATCATTAATTACTAGCAATAATATTAATATAGTTATTTTGTGAACTCGTTTCGAAATCGAACTGACATCGAGTATAGTATCATTATTTACTATCAATATCATTACTTATTATTATTATTTTTATCAACAACACCTAAAATTAATACCAAGATTTTATTCTTTACTATCATTATTAGTATTATTAGTAATAATTATTGTTATAATTATTATACTATATTAGAATTATTAAAAATAATTATTGTTATTATTATTAACATCTTTATCTTATATATACATATACATATATATATCTATCACATCTTTTTAGAATTATTATTATCATTAATAATATTATTATAAACTTTATTATCAATTCTTTCTTTTTATAAAAACCGAACCCTTGTTTTAAATCCGTCTTGCTTGTATTTAATATTGGTTAATTATTTAAAAGCTCAATAAAATAATATTATTTTATTTTATTTTAATTGTCATTTAAGTACGAGTCCCTAACCATTAACAAATTAACCGATAATCCGATTTACAACCGAATCTTCACGTTCAATGTTTCCAATATAGTTTCATTATGGTTTCAAGTTCATTAATATATATTACATTATTTATTTTAGCTAAGGTGTTTATCGTTTCAAGTCGGATCTATTCGTTTACCGTTCGAGCTTCATTTATTTATCTATTTATTTCTCGATTCATCAATCGAGGTGAGTACTTTCTTACCCCTTTTTCCATCTTCCGTTTTGGGGTGACATTTCATACTTATCAAACTAAATGCTTTATTTACTTGAATCTTAAACCCACAAACGTGATTGTATACATTACTTAAATACTTGATTGATTTGGTGTTCTATGCTATATGTATTTGTGTTTATTGCTTTCGGTTGGTTGAATTTATAAATCCTAGACTACTTGGCATCCCCTTGTAGCAAGGTGTCGTTAACGTAATGCAATTAACGATATTCTATTAAATCCTAGACTACTTGGCAACCCCTTGTAGCTAGGTGGCGCTAACGTAATTCTATTAGCGATTGTCAATTTATCCAAGTTGTTGCTTTTATTTATTGTTTTGTATACAAGTTTTGTGGCTTTTTATTACTATATACTTATATGCTCAAACTTATGAATTGCTCACCAACCTTTGTGTTGGCAAACTTTATTTTATGAAATGTTACAGGTTTGACTTTTGTTGACTCGAGTGCTTGATGGAAAACGTTACTAAGACTATTAGGGTATTAGTAAAACGAACAATATGAATGCTATTTGTTTATATGAACGAGATGTGTTGTTATTGATTTGTTGAAATAAAATGAGTTGAATAAATATTGTCACTTTAAATAGTGTCTTGTGTATTTGTCCAATCACGTTGCACCCCGGCATGTTCCGCCGCCTTTGGTCGGGGTGTTACATTTTTACTGACTCGTTGCTGTTTTTCAGGTGGTTTAAGTATGCTTCAATGGGTTTTGCTGCATTTGGTTTTTGTTTGATTGTTTTTCAAGTCATAAATCCTCACTGGGATGTTAATATAAGGTAGTTTTTATTTGATTGTAATATGCTCTTAAATGGGCTGGATCAAGCTCGGCTCGTTTACTTTATCGAGTTGAAAAATCAAGCTTTAACTTAGCTCGTTTAAAGCTCGAGCCGAGCTCAAGCTCAAGCTCGTTAATTTTTATTTTTAACATATATTGATATATAAAAAACAAAAATATAATTTTTAACATCATTTGATATAAAATTTATAAACTAGAGAATTTATAATTTTTTCCTAATGTTTTTAAGATCGCGTGGCATAATATATGTATTATTTTGATTTTTTCTTATTTTGGTATGCTATTGTTATTTTTTATAATAAAAATTTAGTGTTTAACATCCATATAAGATCTTACTATAATGTGAATAGTTCAAAGCCAGGGCTGTGATTGAGTTGAGCCAGGGCGAGTTCGGGCTTGAGCTTGAACTTAAACGAGCTGGCTCGAGCTCGACTTGTTTTAGGGCCGTCCAAACCGCTCGTCGCTCGAACTCGCTCGCCGCTCGCTTGGAAAATGCTCGCACGTTTTTTCGGTCGATTGAAAACGAGCCACTCTGCTCGATTCAGTTTGTAAACAAGCCAAGCAACGAGTAAAGGTCTGCTCGGTTCGGTTCGGCACAAATCTTTTTAATTTATTTTATATATAATTATATATGAACAAATATATTAATATATAGACAAAACACATAAGTATAAGTTTACAATTATTTTTATCCCTCTAAATTTTCATATTCAGTCAATTTTATAGTTTTATTTGTTCGCTTCAAATTTTTAGAATATTAGAAGTTTGTTTACATGATCATTATATCTCACTTCAAACTTGTTTTCAATAAAAATTTACAATCTATTACACGTTTGTCTAAAAACTACTAGTTTATTTATAAAACATATTATTTACAACCTTCAAATTTGTTTTTATTGAAAATTTTAAAGTGAAAAAGAAATAAATAATGCTCGAAATCGCTCGATGTTCGATCGAAAAATGCTCGATTCGATTTTTGGCTCGTTTCGGTTTTCGATCAGTTCGAATTTCAGCCGTTCGATTCGGTTCGATTTTAAACGAGCCAAGCAACGGCAAGCCTTCGCTCGGTTCGGCTCGGCTTGTGAACATCCCTAACTTGTTTACTTTGTCGAGCTGAAAAATCAAGCTTTAACTCAGCTCTTTTAAAGCTCGAGCTCGTTGATTTTTTTTAACAGATATTGATATATAAAAGACAGGAATATAATTTTTAACATCATTTTATATAAAATTTATAAACTATCTATAACTTTTTTTCTAATGTTTTTAAGATCGTGTGGCATAATATATGTATTATTTTGATTTTTTCTTATTTTGGTATGCTATTGTTATTTTTTATATTAAAATTTAGTGTTTAATCTAAACAAACCACGAGCTTGGCTCGTTTAGAAATCGACCCGACCCGGCTTGTTTAGATTCAAGCTATTTTCAAGAGTGTCACGAGTCATGAACTTTTTAAACAACCCGAGTTCAAATAAACTTACATGGTTGTAAAAAAGCTTTATGTTGTATAGGGCAATGTAATAATTGTGATTATGTAAACACTACTTTTCTATATTAATTAAATTCTTTTTATAATAATAATAATAATAATAATAATAATAATAATAATAATAATAAATTATTGGTATATTTGTGCTTATTGGCATCCTAGTGTTTGGCTACTGCCATGTGGCATTGTGACAACTATGTATGCAATAATATGCATAAAATGATGTTCATATTTTGTTCATTTGATTCATTGAATTGAAACCAATATTGTTTTTGTTATTCAGGGTTCTTGATGCTGATGCTTCAGCCCAAAGAACAACTCCAGACAATGCTTGATATGTAGCGGTGGCGTCGGGTTGGGTTAGAATGAGTTTAGGTCAAAATGGGGTAACGTAACTTTTTTGTTTGAAATGACAGTTAACTTAACTATGTATTATAAAACATATACATGATCTTATGTATTTTATAAGTTATAACTAGGACTTGCACACTGGACGAGTCGGGCGGGTTCGGGTCACGGGTCAAAACCGGTTCGGGATAGAACTGGTTGATTCAAGAAAGGGTTATTCTAGTTCGGGTTGGGACGGGTCCGGATCCAAACGAGCTAGATTAAAACAATTGCACAAAACTCACAAGAAATTTAAAAGAAAAAACTACGCGTCAGATTACGTGCGTATTGAAAAGGGTTGTGTGTGTATTGTTGATTACAAGTGTCCAATGTCACGTTATGCGTGCATTGACACCGGTTACTCGTTTGATGTTGCATTACGAAAAAACAGTTAATAGCTTTGTTTTTAAATGAAAAATAAAAAAGAAAGAGAAATATTATGTAACTGGTATTTGGGAGCCGTGTTTCATGGCAATACCGTTAAAACCACACACTCGCCTTGCGACATGTTAGCTCATAAATATTGTCTGAAACGTAACACTTTATTGGATAAAGAGAAAATTACGATATGTGCCTCAGTGCTTTATGAACGAGGCACTATACATGTCACATTCTCAAATTGAGTGATAGATGCCATCCTACTTTTCAGGCTGGCACAGTATGACTTCCGCCGTTTGTTGATCGTTAGTGAACTCAAGAGAAGAAGAAGGGAAACGAGAAGAGTAGAAAGAAAAGGAAAACATTTCCTTTCACTCGTTCAGTGAGCGAACTCATGAACACAACGTAAATCACCTTCTCACCCGTAGGCCATGTCTCAGTGTCCACATTCACAACTCAAGCTTTAATAAAATAATAGAAAAAAAAGAGAAAATTCTCAAAATAGTCCTTTGGAAGAGATCGAAATTGAAAATAGTCCAAAAGTTTTTTAAATTCCAATTTTAGTCCAACCAAATCTATCTTCGTCGTGACATTTGGATTCCCGCCAATAGTTTTCGTCTACCAATGGAACACTATTATATATGAAATAAATTAAAAATATTCGAGCTGAACCGAACCGAGCGGACCTTTGCTCGTTGTTTGGCTCCGAAAATACAAGCAAACAATTTCCAAATATTTTTCATCTCGAAATTTAAAAAAAAACCCTAATTATACACATGTGTATATCTTTATTTAATCTTAATTACATAATGTACACATTACATTATAATTTATTTTAATTATTCATATGTGTATAAAAGAATATCGTTTACAAAGTTAAAAAAATATGTATTATACATATATGTATAATTTTGTAAAACCGATATATTTTTTTAATATTTTAATGAAACCGAAATGAAAAATAAGAATTTCTGGTTCTGTTATTTTTTATATTTTCACGTTTTTCTTTGTTTTATAAATTTTTTTAAAATAAATTTCAAAATGAAAAGAAATACTAATCCAAAGTACATAGACCACAATCAAAAGGAGAGAAGTAGATCTGATAAAACTTGTTTTGAAGATACCTGCCATTGTACATACGTTATCCCAATAAACAAACACACGTCATTATTAATTATTATTATACTGTACAATAATACATTAACGTACGATATGTACGCGCGAAACGCTTAAAGGCAAAAAAACAAAGCAAAAATACTAAAACGCTCAGGCAGAAACCTAAAATGCTCAGCCAAAACTAAAACGCTAAAAAACGGGTTTCGTGAAAAAAAGTAAACAATTGATCGATTAACGATCCAAATATGTTTTTTTCCGTGAATCGATTATTAATTTGTTGTTGTTATTATTATTATTATTATTATTATTATTTCATGCCCTGCATTCATTCGATAATCTCCAATTCCGTCATCACTCCCTCACCTCAAATCATCCACACACACACACTTTCCTCTTTCTGAAACCCTAAATTATTATATCTAAAGCTTACGTGTCATGTCCTCCATCATCCAGGTTTGATTAATAATTAATTAATTGATAGATACAGTAATGGTACCTTGGGGTGGAGTCACTTGTTGTCTGAGTGCTGCTGCTCTTTATATTCTCGGCCGCAGCAGCGGAAAGTAAGTAATTCTAATTCATCACATGCTGTTGCTTATATTATTATTATTATTATTATTTGATTGGTGATTATATATATATATTATTATTAGGGATGCAGAGGCTCTCAAATCGGTGACTCGAGTCAATCAGTTGAAGGATTTGGGTTAGTTATAAGTTATTCGGTTTCCGGTTATTTCAATATTATTAATTTAAGTAATCAGTTAGATTGAATGGAGTTAGAATTAGGTTAGCCAGTTTTACATAGCAACTGGTTATCGGAAGCGAATCGAAATTAGCCGAAAACTGAATTAACCGACAATCCAAACTCAACCGAACCATTCACATTTTCATAACATTTTCATATATTACTAGCTTGTGTTCCTCAGTTGGTGTTTGGCCTAGCTTTTATTTTTTGGCTTATGCTTATATCCTTACACGAATAAGCTTTTACAAATAAGCTAAAAAACCATCTTCAAACAAGCTTCTTCAAATTAGCCTATAGAAGCTAATAAGCTTAAGCTTAATAAGCTAAACCAAACACCAAACTAAGCTTATTTTGTAAAAATAAAGCTAAAAAAGCTATAAGCTTTGTAACCAAGCTTATAGCTTTTTTAGCTTTTTTTTATTTATTTACAAAATAAGCTTAACTTGGTGTTTGGTTTAGCTTTTTAAGCTTATGCTTATTAGCTTATATAGGCTAATTTTAAGAAGCTTATTTGAAGATGGTTTTTTAGCTTATTTGAAGAAGCTTATTTGTGTAAGGGTATAAACATAAGCCAAAAATAAAAGCTAGGCCAAACACCTCGAATGTGTTTATTGTTCTATACCTTCATTTCATGTATTTATACTTCAGTTTTATGTATATGTATATATACCTTCATTTCATGTACTTTTAAGCGAAAATTTAATAAATTTGGTTTTGATTATCACCTGGAATTATAATTTAGAACAAACCAAAAACCGATTGATTAATAAAACTGATCAACCGATGGCTTTGGTAGTTCGGTTATGGTTTTGACATAATCAAACCGTGCACACTGCTACTTGTATAGGGGTGAGAAAAATTCGAACCATAACTGAAAACCGAACTGTTAATTGAGCAATAACCGAAAACCGACCAAACTAAATTGAAAACTGAATTAACCGACAATCGGTTATTCTTTACTTTTGTACCCTCGGTTAACCGTAATTAACCAAACCGAACCAAACTGTTCATATTTTCGTATATTACTAGCTTGTGTACCTCCGTTTCATGTATTTATTGTTCTAGACCTCCATTTTATGTATTTATACCTTCATTTCATGTATTTATACCTCCACTTCATGTATATATGCTTCCATTTCATGTATTTCTAAGCAAAGATTTAAGCGTAAATTTGGTTTTGATTATTAACAGAAAGAAAAACGAACCTAAAACCAAAATTGTCCATAATTGAACAAAACTGACGGTTATGGTTAAGTGAATACTTTTTACTGACCGTTTAGTTAAGGTTAGGTTTAGTGCGTCTCTGTTAACTGACTGTGCCGGAAACCAAACCGAACCTTATATGTTTATGTTTTTTCAAATTTTATATCTCGGTTTCTATTTTTTATACCTCTATTCAGCTTCAAGCATTTTAATTTATGCTGCAGCTGTCTATATAACATAGTTTTGAACATCATAAACTTTAAACCAGCAAATGATAGCTTCGAAACTAATTATTGAGCTTGGAAAAAAACCAAATTTCAACTGAACCAATTTCAATTGAAACAAAGGAAAAAAAACCCATAAAAACTACATTGGACAATTAATCGAACTTAACCGAAACCGACGGTTAACGACCATTCACTTATTGTTATGGTTAACCAGTCTTCCGTAATTGAACCGAAATGACTTTGCATAGCCCTACTTGTAAATATCATAAGAGTGATTTTAAAGTTTTTGGTATATAACTGATGAAAAATGTGTTCTTTCCATTTCAGCACATCTACTAGACACTGCAAACAAAGTGTTGCCTTTTGTTGTTACAATATCTGGTAGAGTCAGTTCAGATACTCCAATTAATTGCGAGTATAGTGGTTTGCGAGGAGTGATTGTGGAGGAAACGGTAAGGAGTGCATACACTCGGTTATTATAATAATTTGTTACTTTTTCCGTATATTCTCTATTTTTTATGTGAAAGCCGGTGACATGATACTTACTCTATTACCATTTACAGGCAGAACAACACTTTTTGAAACATAATGATGCTGGTTCATGGATTCAAGACTCTGCACTCATGTTATCGATGTGTAAAGAGGTCCCATGGTACTTGGTGAGCAACGCTTGTCTCATCTTTTTTTTTCTTTCTCCGTCTTTTTTGAAATTTTCTTCAATCTTTGATCGTTTTGATTTAGGATGATGGAAGTGCTCGTGTATATGTTGTTGGAGCTCGTGGTGCTGCAGGTTTGGTATTAACTGTTGGAAGTGAAGTGTTTGAGGAATCGGGAAGATCACTTGTTCGTGGAACATTAGACTATCTGCAAGGTCTTAAAGTATGGAATTTGTTAATATATTAAATTCTTATACACTTAAGCATGCTATTAATTTCATGACTTTAGTTATGGCTTATGTTAAATGTTTTATTGTTTTGAAGATGCTTGGAGTTAAGCGAGTTGAGCGTGTTCTACCAACAGGCACTCCGTTAACTGTTGTTGGTGAGGTATGTGGTTTCATACTAGTGAAGAACTCTTCTTTTTTGGTTATATTTGTAAACTATATTCTGCTCTGTCTAAAATTTCATTTTGTGTTTTCTACCTAAAACGCAGGCTATTAAAGATGACATTGGAACTGTTCGGATCCAACGTCCGCTTAAAGGCCCGTTTTATGTGTCTCATAAAAACATCGATCAACTCATTGCAAATCTCGGGAAATGGGCCAGGTTATGTACTGTCAAAAAAGTGTAATTAATTCGTTCATTATGGCATCATGCACATGTGTTCATAGTAGTTTATATATTGCTTTATGCTTCTTGGGAGACCAGAGATGTGAAAATTTTAACATGTAAAATGTCGGATAGCTTAAAAAGGAACTAAGCAGTTAATGCGGAAAAATAATCATGTAAAATTCATATAGCAATTTAACACTAATAATTCAGTATACTCTCCTACCATTAAAAAATTAACCTTTTGCAACTTCCAAAACATTGTAGCAAGTATGAACTGATTAAACTTAAAACACTATCATTGAACATTAAATATTGATAATTAAGACTTAAAACGAGAATATCGGTGATATATCGGCCAATATCGCTGATAGAAAATTGATAATTAAGACTTAAAACGAGAATATCGGTGATATATCGGTCAATATTGCTGATATTCTCGGTATCGATATTTTGACCGATATTTAACCAAGGGACCGATAACCGATATAGAGAAGGAATGGGTTAAATGGGTTGTTTTCATATTTTTTTTCTAGCATCGAGTTTTGTCTCTCTACTGACTTCTTGGTCTATTCAGGTGGTACAAGTATGCTTCCATAGGATTTGCTGCATTCGGTTTTTATTTGATTGCTAAACAAGCATTTCAATACATAATGGAAAGAAGACTTCACTGGGAAATGAAGAAAAGGTATTAAATTTACAATCACTTTAATGGTTGTTCACTTGTTTGGCAACTAATATGCTTTCGGTTACAACTTTCTTTTTCAGCTTGTTACTTTTTATTGAAACAAAGTACAAACATCAGTATATTCATGAGTAGTTTTTAGGTCGTGTTTCTTAAGTTGGATGCTTGTTAACTGATCGATGCCTTACTTAGGACCGGATATAGTCTGCACATGAATATAATGGATAATACTTAATATTACAATATTTTATTTATTTTTAGTATTTATATTAGATTTAAAAAAAATAGATTTAAAAAAAATTATTAGATCTTAATCACTACTGTTTTGATATGTAATATTACTTTTAAATAGCTTAAAAACAAACTTACATGGTTGTTATGTTTGTTAACTAAGGGAATTATTAACTGTGATTCGATAACCGATATAGAACGAATTAAAGTTTAATGCAGTCTTAATCTTAAGACATAAGCAGCCTTTAAATTAGAAAGCCTTTAAGACACTCCATTTACGTTATGTATTTATTTATGTATAATATACGCAGAGTTCTTGATGCTGCAGCCAAAAGAACAACTTCAGACGTCGAGGGTCAGTCGCTCTGTTTTTAGATTTAATAAATTAGTTTGTTTATAAAATTTTTCTTACCTAACTTTAGGTTCAAATGTTAAAGCAGAAAATGGAGTCAATGGCACCCGAAAGGATGGACAGCTGCCTGATATATGCGTTATATGCCTCGAGCAGGAGTACAATTCCGTTTTTGTCCCGTAAGTTTTATATAACCATACCTTCTCTTCGGACATGTAATATAAAATTATTAAAATCACATTTACAACTTATAACCGGACTATGGGTTTTTTTAGGTGTGGTCATATGTGCTGCTGCGTGACATGCTCGTCACACTTGACAAGTTGTCCGTTGTGTCGAAGTAGAATCACGCAGGTGGTGAAGACCTTCCGTCACTAAAGAATTGTCTGTTTGACAGTTGTCAAAGTCAAAGTCAAAGTCAAAGCTGATGCTTTTGTTGACCATGTATTCAATACGTGGTCTTGCGAGTTTAGAAGCTGTATTTCCGTCTTTTAAGATTTTTATGTTTACCCAAATGTGTATATATATTTCATAAAGTAACTTTAGTGTATGTTTGATTTTGAAGCTTCTATGTACACCATTAGGCGCTAGGGTAGCGAAAAGGTTGGTTTTGTCGTTTGGGTGCGGGTTTAAACCAGTCAGGTCAGGTTGGAGGATGAACATAATTTGTCTTATTTCAATAATAATTTCAACCTTATTTGATATTTGGAGGGTTTAGTATTTTGTAAACATTTTGTATGATTTTCGACTCTTTTGGTACGGGCGATTTTATGAGTTATGGAATCACATTAAGAGTATATTGATGGTTTATTCGAAATCTCAATATACGATAATTTAAAATTTACAGGAACTTTTTGAGTGTTTTTTTTCTGTTAGGTGTCGAACCCGTATAAGAACAAAAGTAGTGTTTTTATAAGTAGTGAATCGTAAAGCGTAATACACGTTTTTGAACCAACTCATTGTACTATAATCTCATTCATTTTGGGTCCAAGTCCGATTGACCAAAATGTCCATTTGACCAGTTAAAATAAGCATTTTGTACATTTGAACGGGGTTTTCCCAAAATGTCAACCCCAAATCCAGTCGAACCGCCTACTTAATAATAAGCACCCGACTAGATGTCAATATCCTGTTGAAACGCCCATAACTTTTTGAAAAAAATACCGTTGAACGAGATTTTTTAGGCGTCCCGACTAGATTTATTTTGGAGTCCTCATCTTCCAATGTGATTTTTTTAGCTTCCAATGAAATTTTTGGTTTTCCAACATGATTTTTCTGGTCTTCCGATGAGTTTTTTTTGCTTGTGCCAAGATTTTTTGGATTCCGCCGAGATTTTGTTGACACGTGGCAGAATCTTGTTGGTTGTAAATCTTGTCAAGTGATGATTATTAACTAGGCGGGTCAACTTGATTTGGGTGGACATTTTGAGAAAAAGCTGGTCAAATAAACATTTTGTTTACTTTGACTAGTAAAACAGACATTTTTGTCATTTTTCTTAACTTCAACCGATTCTTGAGGATATTACAACCTCTAAATTTGTTTTACTAAAAGAAGTCATATCGGTATTTTAGCGGATACTTTTGTTAATCATATTTGACGAATAACCTATTTACTTAAAATTAGTTATGTATTGAATGTCTGTCTCCTTAAACATTTTATGTGTGTTTTAATATAAAAACCATAAACAAGCGGATTATGTTCTTTTAGGTGTGTTCATATGTGTTGCTGTATGACATGTTCGTCACGTTTGATAAATTGTCCAATGTGTCGAAGTAGAATCAGGCAGGTGGTGAGGACCTTTTCGTAGCTACGTGACTCGAAAATCTTCGATAATTGTCAATAGTCTAAGTTGATACTTTTGTTGATCATGCATTTGATTTTCTCGGTTAATTTTCTTTTTCTGGATACAGAAGGTAAACATGCAACAAGCTGTGACATGACAGCTAAATATATAATTCACAAATGTAACTTATGCATATGTTTGATTTTTAAGTTTTTCTAGCTAGGGTCAAATAAAACATCATTAGAAGAGATGGCATATATTCAAGAACTATGCATGTCACTACCGAAATGGTTGTTTACTTGTTTATTTCGAAAACATTTTCTGCGGTTTGAATGTGCGAATTGAAACTTAATCGGATAATTCAAAAATTGAAGAACGAGAGTGTTTATTTTGTTTGCGCTCTGTTCCCGAGTTAATTTAAGGGTGTAGAAGAAATGAAATGGAAGGAAAGAAAAATAACCCGTAATAGAGCAAAGTATTTCGGTGCGTTATTTGAAATCTCAACCGAATAATTAAAACATCAAGAAAGAAAGTTTGTGTTTCCACCAAGTGCATAACCCGATATTGAAAGATTTATGAATCAGTGCGTCTTTTTTGCAGAGCGGGTAACACCTAATACGGTAATACCATATGCAAATTATTATATATATTAAAAAGAAGATTTACTCCTACTCACGTATATACTATTCATTTTACTATTAAATTTTTTAATATTATATTAGTTACAATCATTAAATTACTAGCCTAGAAATAAAAATGATGGATTTATTTTCTTTATTTACTTTTTCCCAACTAATTATATAATTTATACAAACTATATATTTAAACATTAAATTTGAACAAGTGTCGGTTTTATATGTTTATTTGTCGGTTAAACGCTTTCTTAAACTTTGCTTTCGTATTTTTTTATAGTTCGTCTTTATAATGACCGGAACTTTTTTTCATGATCTAAAAATATATCATCGTCACATTGTTTTATATGCACGTTTCAACGTTTGATAAAACACCTTTAAAATATTGTTTTTGTCTAACTAATTTATGTTTACGAATTTGTGCTAGTACCGTCGATACTAACCGAATTTGTGTTGGTTCGTAGCAGCAACGTGATAGTTTTTTTGTTCTACGTGTTATAATTTGTTGTATTTTGGCATTGACGAGTTTATTTCTGATGTCGTAACTTGATGCAGGCTGACTTCGTGTCAGCTCACAGCCCATTCGCGATTTAACGTTTTTACGTATAATTTTTTGTTCAATTTAATGATCATGTCGCGAAGCGCAGGGTTCTAAATCCTAGTTTAAATTAAATTGCATCTTGAAAGACTTGAATGTCACAAGAAGTAACGTTAATACATCCATAAGTAATAATATCTCTTGCATAAAGTAATATTAGCATATTATTTGTTTGGTAATAATAATACACATAAAAAGTCTCAACTACATTAGAGAATATATACTTAACCCTATTGTTTATACATCTCATGCTTGATTTGATATAAATAATTTCTAGATTTCAATTAAGCATATTCGAATACTTAAAACAATTTCAGGTGCCAATTTCCATATGTTTTAATTATCATTTTATGTTTGATACGTTTCTATCCGATCAGTTTTGCGATTGTCGACATCAATCTTATTAAACAAACGTGCGAATTAGTACTTGATTCTGTATGAAAAAGGAAAACTATATAAGTATAACGAACCAGGATAGCCACTACTACACAAATGGGTTAAAAACGAACGAAATTTGCAACTGACTAATATGGTTGCACAACTAACGACTGTTTTACGATAAAAACAAAATCGGTCACAAAGTTAGCCACCAAAACCGAATCGGTCACAAAATTAGCGATTTCCCAAATTTTTTGTCCTTGTTTGTCCACACATTGATGGAGGCCCAAGTATCGGAGAACGTGCCATGTTATATTTGAAGGCTCATTATCGTGCTTCCAAAGGTGGCCCACGAAAATGAGCATAACTTGGCCCACGAAGCTCCGTTTCAAGCCCATTATCAGTCAAATCGAAGCTTGAGACGAGGAGCACATTGTGGCAAATGCCTACGGCGGTTTGGCCCTTGTCCAAAGCCCAAAAACGCCTCTTAAATAAAGTTATGAGCCTTTTTATGTTTTTTTGTTAATTTTTATTTTTTTCTTTTTAAGTTTGTGTTTGGCCCATTGCCCTTTTTGGGCCCATTTCGTATTAGAAAAACTATTTATATGATATTGATGTAATATGGACGGTGAGACTTGAATTTTGATAATAAATATTTTTCTCTTCATTTTCTTGTCCTTTAAGTGGGAATTTGAAGGTTTGGTGAAGTTCTTCACGGGTATTCACAGAATCAACGTGATAGATCTTCGTTATCGTTTTACCGCTGCATCACACATATTTTTGCATTTAATTCGTTTCAGGTCCAGAATAACCCATGAATCGAGATCATCTCTCTTCAATATAGTAGTTGTCTTTTAGATGTAGCATATGTGAATATAGCACACTTCACTATAGTGACCCGGTAAAGAAATATTAGGCATCATTAGTAATCCAAATGCATAAAGCCTTCTAAATCTTTGCAAATAAAACATCTTAAGTATTTGTCTAATCACACACAACACAACCATTATTTGTATAATTCAAAAATATATAAAAAATAATATGTTTTGACAAAATAAGTGTTGTAAAAATCGCTAGTCGGACGGTGGGGTGGGGTGAGGACTAGCGTTTAATTGGAATTAGTCGGAGATTAATCAGAATTTATCTGGACTAATTGGGATTAATCAATGATTAATCAACGTCTAATCGAAATTTTTACTACTAGTATGTTACCCAACATGCCTACTTGTCCGGGTTTCTTTTTCCACTACCTTAAATCTGCTACATTTTGCGAACATTAGCACTAACGATAGTGATATTCGGATTTAGTCATGGAAATTGTCGGGATGGCGGTGTCATACGAGTCACAAAGTAACCTCGGATAGTCTAGTCGAATAGATAAATTTCCGTTTTTCGAACATGGCCTCCCCTATATATTCTCAACTTTTGTAGTTCAAATCAAGCTTTTGTGTAAAGCTTTCTTAGAATCTGATTCTAAACACTTAATTAACCAAGCTGTAGCACAATAAAAAAGGAGAAAATAGAATATGATCCTTTACCTCTAGCCAATGCCCATTTTAGGTTTATAAACAAACATTACATAGATATTTAAGCATTAATTATTGCACATATGCCCTTAAAGAGGGAATCTTAACTCTTAATCAAGTGGTTTAGCTTTAATCTTAACTAAAGGCGTCAATTGGTTCGGGTCAAAATAGGTATTTTAATACGAGTAGGCTCGATCACATAGAGTTGCGTACAAGTTTAAACTATTTTTAGAAAGCGAATAATTATGTTTTCCTAAGAATGTTTGATAAGGTGAAATAGGACTTTCTACGGATATCTGAAATTGTTATTTCATTTTGATTATTTGTTGAGAATCCGGAATTACTTATCTACCCTTAATCTGATTTACCAAATTATATCTTCGCCTTGCCACCACATCATGTCACTTGAGAACCATTATTTTTAAAAATAATCGAAAATTCTCATTTAATGTCATAATTATAATTTAAAACAATTACTTTTACAATCATAATATAAATATGTAAGTAAATGATCTAATGGGTTTTATGAATTATTGGATGATTTTAAGTTGATTTGACATGCTTATTTTCAACCGTCTTTTTTACATTTCGTTTGTTTGTCTTCTCTATCAATGTAAACATTACCTTTTACTTGATTATTGAAAGACGCTAGTTTAATAAAACATAGTACGAATCTACTTGTTACATATTTTTACACAACTACTTTTGACATTTTCAGCCTTAACAACTATTAATTAAATGATGACTAAAGGTTGATTGAATTTATTCTTTGTTAAGCATCAAACACTACTTTAAACCCCTATTAAATACCCACACATTGTTACCAAAATCCCACAAACCACTACTTGTTTGAACCTAATGGCCAAAGATCACTCACACAAAAGTTTTGCTAGAAGCTCATATGAGAAGATATCTAAAGTCACCTTTGGTTTTTCACGTAGGAATTCTCAAAACCCGAAAACCGACATCTCAAATCCGTCACTATCAACCACTAAACTTCCCACCATGAATCCAACTGCGTCCCAGACACCAGCATCCGCCTTTCACCAGCCAGTTCACAGTGAAATGATGCCAACCCCCAAACCCGAGTCTTTTTCTCCCCGTGAAGTAAAACCAACTAAAAGATTTGTTCGTTTTTCGTCTAGTACCATCAAGAGGAGCGAAGATAAGGAGTTGACCGCTAACAAGACTTTTAGTGAAGAGAAGTACAATAGTTATATAGAAAATACGAAAATGAAAATGAGAGCGCCTTCGAATGTAACAAGTGGGAATGTAACGAATGAGATCAATGTAACGAGCAAGAAGGTAAAGGGTGGGCGAACGGTTTCTAGACGTGAAAGCTTCAACGACATGTTTTCTAGTTATATTAACCGGACAAAACTTAGGTTGAGAACTACATCTAGTGTTGGTGACTCTAAGTAAGGATATATTTAATCACTTGACCGCCGAGGAAATAAGTTAAGGTGGCACCGAGGCGGAACATGGTGGTTAGGGGGTGACCATCTCTTCATTTTATGTCTTGTTCAAAAGTTGTAATGTTTTGTTTTGTTTGGTTTTGTGTTTATAATTTCATGGGTTATATGTAGTATGTATACTTTTGCTATCTTACTATGTTTGTTATTGTGTACCCTCTATCTATGACAATTATATTAGAGCATATAAAGCTTAAAGCTCCTATGTAGATATAAGCCCATAACTTTATTATTATTTTAATTATTATTTTCTCTATACATATAGGGTTATTAGTTTAGTGAGGGATCATGAAGCAATTTGTATCAAGTCCTTTGTATAATAACTTTCCCAAACTTAATCTATATATTTCATTATCAAAAAAGCAATTTATATATCACTAAGAGATTATTTAAATACAAATTTTACAGTCTCATATAATAAGTTTTGTTGGGTTTTCTTTAAATAAATATCTCTCGTCTTTCAAAAATTTTTGTAAAATAATTGATATAAATACATCTTGTTGTCTTTCGTTCATTTTCTAGCTTCTTGCTAATTGGTTATTAAAAAAAATTTGCCGTTTCAAAAAAATAAATTTTGTAATTATTACTATTTATAATTAACAAGTTTGGTTCCGCAAGTGGCCTGTTGAGCCACTTGGCGGCACCGCATTGATCAGTTTTTTTTTTGTTCAGTTACCAAAATATACGTAATAAAAGCCGAGCAAACGTCATTTTTTTTGTTTTAGTTCCGGGACCATAACAAATATAAATAGAACCAATCGAGTTCGCGGAGACTCGTGGTCTTTTTAAAGCCCATGACCGAAAACGCTACCGACCGACCCCCCCCCCCCCCCCAAATTGATCGTTGGCCCACCTCAAGTTTTTATAATTTTTCATTTTTTAGTTCCGGTATCGACAAGTATGTAATCAAAACCGACCGAATTCGTGTCAAGTACCGCCTCTATGCTTGGGACCGACAACGCTTGGGTTTTACCACCGCCCGGGTTTGCCAACCAAATAAACATCGTCTTAAATATTTTGTTTTCTTATATGTTAATGTTTTTTATATGTTAATTTGACGAATTATTTTTTTTTTGTGTCTATTTCGTAACGAATGCAGCCGATATTGATCGAATTTGTGTCGACTCATCGTCGTAACGCTCAAGTTTTACCAAAGCTCTGGTTTCAAAGCTGGGGTTTTGCTAACTGCTCTGGCGCGACGCAGCTGGGTAGAAAAACTAGTTTAGTGATATAAAAAAATTAAACGAAAATTCACTTATCTTAACACAAAAATCTTACATCATGAATAATAAGTACAGTGGTTCTTTTGACTTGATAGGATTTTGACCAACCAAACTTACTGCCCAAGTTTACCATTTGAGTTGATATGATTTTGACTAACCCTTAACTTTCTCCCCAAGTTTTTCACAATTGCCAGTCTGCCCCTTTTGCTTTGCCATTTTTACATATTTAATCCCTGAATTTTGGGTAATACATTGTTTGTTTTATTAATATTTTTATAGCACAAGTCCGAAAAATAATATGCATCACAAGACATTTTTTTGTTAATATTTCTATCCGATAGTCAAGTGACACCGTATATTTCAAACGATAACATTATACATTTTGTAACGTTAGACGCTAAGTCAAAATGTAGAGATGCTCAAGTTTGATTGTTTCAGCATTCAATTTTTATCCAATAAACTAGAAGTGTAAGCAAAAGCCAGCTGAGCCCAAAATCGGCTTGCCTAACTTACAGAGAGTTCGGATCCGCTCATATATAATATTTATTTATTTATTTATTAAGTAATATATATTTATACCTATTTTTATATTTTTAATTAGAATTTTATATTACATTACATATACTATTTAGTTAATAATTTTATCGTAAATACGTAACAATAAGTATTAAACATATTAAATAAAAACTATATAAATAACATGCTCGTTTAGGCTCGCTAACTAGGTCATGCTTGAACTCTTTTATTAAACAAACTTATTTGTAAGCTCGTGCCCGTTTAAGCTCAAGCTACAAGCCAATCTCAAGTACAACTCACAAGTAGAGGTGGACAAATAAACCGATTAACCGACCCGACCCGAAAACCGAACCGATTTGAAACCGATTATGTAGAAACCGGTTTGGAACAGATTGAAACCGTCGGTTTGGAACCTTTGTAGTTTTCTCCATCAAAACCGGTTAACCGAAACCGGCCAAACCGGGCAAAACCCGGTCAAAACCTGAACCGAAACTGATTGTAACATGGTAAGAAACCGGTTTCAACCCGAATCGAAACCGATCATAAACCGGTTTTAACTTTTGTTGACTAAACCGAACCGGTTTTAATCCAAACAGGTTTTGAGTTTTAAACCGGTTTATGCACCTCTACTCACAAGCGCCTAAATCGGCTCATTTACACCCGTACCAAAAATTATACATCTTTTTAAAAAAATTTAAACAATTTAGTAAATAAAATCCACAAACAAACAAGACTAGAAAATGGTTTCTTTGTGTGCATATACATACATATATATATAGGGGAGGGTTATTTTGAGAACCATGGTGAGTTTTAAGAACTTTAATAACTCAATTTTGAATCACACATTTAATTAAATGATATGAAATATGTGGCTGAGATTAAATTTAATTAAAAAATAAAGCAGGAGAGAGAATAGGTATTTTTGATAATTACACAAGTTTAAACGTTAGTTACACATGTGTAAAAAGTCGATTCGGTGTGTAAAAAAATGCCGTATTTTTTGTATATCACTTACACTTACGTATTACACATGTGTAAAAAAAATTTGAAAAAATTGTTACGTCGAGTTCTTAAAACTCAAAGTGGTTCTCAAAAGAAATCAATATATATATATATATATATATATATATATATATATATTCATCTATATCTTTCACTCTCTCTAAACTCTCCAAAACCTCAGCAAATTACTATCAACTTCTCCGATTACTAGCCGAAAGCGGAAACATACAATGGCGCCCGTAACCACTTCTTCGTCTTCTTCTGACGTCTCTCCCGCCTTGTTGGACTATCCAACAAGGCGGGAGGCCAACAATGCAAACATCGCTTGGTTCCAAGGCGAGTTTGCTGCGGCAAACGCGATCATTGACGCGTTATGTGATCACCTGTCTAAACTAGACAATGGTGATCAGTACGAGCCGGTGTTCAATGCTGTACACCGGCGTCGGATGAACTGGATCCCGGTTCTTCACATGCAGAAGTATTATTCAATCGCTGACATCGCACATGAGCTCTTGAAGGTTAAAGATATTGATAATGATCGTTGTAATGGAGTTGATTCACCAAAGAGTGAAGTAACTGATGCAGGTATTATTATTATTATTATTATTATTATTATATGTTGTACAAATGTACAATACACAGGAGATTAACTCTGTCCGTGATTTGTGGTTAAATATGTGCTCGTGAACTTCACTGATGTTTTTTACGGGTGCAAACTAGCCGAGATGTTTGAGATCGGATCGATAAAAGTAAAAAAGAAAATTGAAATGAGACGAGTTTTCTAGCTTAAGTCGAGTCCAACACTAAAAAAAAAAATAGTTAATAAGTCTGAGCCTGAGCCTGAGCCCGAGCCTTGTGTATTTTTACATTTTACATGTTTTAGACTTTTAAGGGTGTAAATGAGTCGAGTTTGAACTTGGAACAACAACTTACAAGCTGAAGTCAAGCATTTTTTCTAAAGCTTGAGCTTGGTTCATGAGTTGTTTCTCAAGTTCTGGCTAAACTCGTTTATTATTTGTTAACTAATTTATATATACGTTTTTAGTTATTTTATATATTAAAAAAAACCCTTAAACAAGCATCTCGGCTCGAGCCCGTGTAGTATATTAAATAAGCCAAAGCTCGGGTACGGCAGCGTGAAACTAATGTATATAAGTCTAAAATATGTAAAACTTCACGAAAAACAAGGCTCATGCTTGATAACTAAAAGAGCTCTATTATAGGCTTGGCTCAGCTTGAGATCGGAAAAATCTCATCTCATTAAAAGCTTTCTATCTATCCGAACTCAAGTAGCTCGCAAATAACACATCTTGTTTGCGCCCTAGACTTTTATGTATGATTTTCACACTACAAGAGCTTTGACTTGATTAAGGTACTACACAAGCTTGAGCTAAGCATAGACTCGTTTAAGGTTTCTCACTATGGAAACGAGCTGAGCTCGAGCTTTAAAAAATGTGTCTGTTTTTAGAATAAGGCGATATATTTTTAACTTTTTTAAAAATTTCAGGAGACTATTATATCGTCTTTGTACATAAAACGCATAACTGTCACACTTAAACCATCACAGGCAAGTGTTAAACAAGTCGTTTTCATGTTTGATACTCATGCTAATTGTGTCGCCTATAATATGTTAAACACGTCAAGACACAAATTACCAGCCAGTTCAACATTATATTTTAATTAACATCTGAATTTCATTGAAACAATATCTTTTATCATCGTAACTAAATCAGTTACCGGAACTTGAAAACTTTTTAACCGAGCATAATTAATTTTCGAGGAAAAGGTTTGATTTCACAAATATCAACGGTATAGGTGACCAGCAGGCATTTCAGTGTTCTTAATATGTGTGTTTATTTATTTACTTTCCAACTTTTGTGGTAATTAATTAATTCATTGCAGTCACTATGTCATAAACTCATAACCAACGTGTCAACCTAATCTATTTTTATGGGAAAAACAATAAACATGCAAATAAATAAAAGTTGGTCAAAAAGTATTAGAATTTTAAACAGTAAATAAAATGATGACACGTGGAGAATTTGATCTTTAAATATATGACGTACGGTGAAACATAAGAGGCTTGGGCTTTATCCTTTTGTAGTAAATAATAATAATAATAAATTTATTGTTGATTACATGCACTGGTGTGCATGTAATACCGAACTTACGGATCAGTTTTGGTTTTACAAGAAATAAAAACCGAACTAAATCAAACCGAATTTATAAACGAAATGAGTTGAGACGCAACAGTTGACTGAACATCTCAAGTCCCGATCGATAATCAAACACAAATTAAACGACTAACTTTTGTTTATGTTAATCCCAAAATATAACTTAAAAACTTATTACAATCTCTCAAACTATAATTCAGTATGATTCTTAATGAACCCAAACTCGACTACATCTCGTGTGTTCTATAATGTCCAGCTACACTTTGATTTATATAAACTAACATAACTTGCTAGCAAATACATTACCAATTATAATAACAAAACAATTATGAAACATAACCAACTATGACCTACTTGTCAATATTGGTCCCTCAAATTCACCAACGTGTGACTTAGAGTCCGAAATTACGTCCAACACATATAGGGGTAAAGGTTTTCATAAAGATTCTCATAGAAATGAGAATGAAATTTTCATTATGTACATGTCAGATCATGAATTAGTAACCGCATCCAAATTCTGCCTAAACTGGCATTAGGAGGTAGTCCCTTGCAGCTTTATCTCACTTCTACTTCTCATGGGTACGACATAAACATTGCAGCATGCTCATAAGCCTAGGATTTATTTTTATTTTCTTTATTTTTTTATGAATTTTATAAGAATTTAATAAATATGTAACTCCCGTCTTTTAGTCCATTATATTAATTCTATGCTGCTTATGCATGAGACTTTGCTTAATTAAAAATTAGATGTAAATTTTAAATATATTTGTAGAATCTGAAGAAGTGCAACCATTGGTAGAAAACATTAAGATATGTTCAAATCTTGAAGATTGGGAGGCTAGGAGGACTAAGATCAAGATGACAAAAGGGTTCATAGCCAAAGAGTGTGTAGAAGGGCATATGGTGAATTCTTTTTCTTAATTTAATATTTGTATTCTCGAACATAATCGAGTCGGGTTGACTTGTTTGACCCATTTACATTTTTGCTAATATTTTTCTAAGTAAACAAGTTCATATCACAATGAACTTGTTGACCGGCTCGGACCCATTTGACCCATTGCATTTTAGCTAGGGATATGCAAGAAACCGAATAAACAATCCAAAACCGAAAAATCTAAACCGAATCGAAACAAACACCAACGGTTTGGTTTTATGTTTTTATAAATATCGTTTGGTTTTGGTTTTCCATGTATAATAAAAACCGAACCAAGCCGAATTCCTAAGTTTTAATATTTTTTTATAATTTTAAGTAATTTATAAGAATTTAATAAATATGTAACTCATATATTTTTGTTTGAATATATAATACTGTTAGCTAACAATGAACAAAATATATATATACTTAAATCCATTATTTTTTGCTAACTTTTTTGTTCGGCCTCAAATTTTCAAGCTTAAATGGCAAAATCCAAAAAACCGAAACCAAAATGAAAACTGAAAAACCGAAACCCCAATAACAGAAACCGAACGGTTTCAAAAAATCCAAAAACCGAAGTTTTGATTTTCAGTTTAGATTTAACCTAAAACCGCACCGCACCACGCACACCCCTAATTTTAGTTAATATTTTTTTAAGTAAACAAGCTAAAACTTTTAACCCGTTGACCGGTTATTTGACCATTTGACATGCCCCTTTTTAGCTAATGTTTTTATTCGGCGTGTTTGATATAAAAACATAACCCAAATCAACTCATTGAATGACAGGTTAACGTTGTAAGAGGCTTGAAGTTGTATGAGAACATACTATCCAACACCGAGTTAACTCGGTTAAATGACTACATCAATAAACTCCAAATTGCTGGCCAAAACGGCGAACTCTCAGGTGGACCCGAGATTCGTGATGCTTTTATACATAAGCTAGTTCTTCCCTTTTGCAACTAAAGTTTTGAAATAGTATGGCTTGGTTAAATATACATTTACTTCAAATAATTTAAATAAAAAGCTTAGAAGCAATGTTTTAAAAACCGGTTTTTTACTTGTACCGATTGGGCTAAAAAATGGTACAATTGGTTGAATAGTTTTTCTTTTTATTTTCTATAAATTCAACTTCAACTCCTAAAATAACCCGAAATCAAATGATTTCATTACAAAAAATAATCCAAAAGTTAATCTATGTTAAAAAAAATAATACAAAAGCACTCAATTTTAATAAAATAGTCTTAAAGTTTACACATTTGAATGTTAATTGTTAGGTTAATAGTAATTTTGAAAAAATATGGGTCGCAAATATCAAAAAATTCTCGTACTTAAAACCGGTTTGCCGGTAAATACCGGTATTTTAGGAAAAAACCGCCGGTACAATGGTCTAACAAACCGGCTAAAAATATCGGGCTCAAAATACTGGACTGTTGTGTGAAATCAGGTTTAACCGGTTCAACCGGCCGGTTTGAACCGGTTTTTAAAGCACTGCTTAGAAGTGTATTATGAGTGTTTTTTTATGCTTGTTTAGATGTTTTAAAAATTTTAATTATTGCAAGGCTACAAGTCCCATCTTAACTGTTTCATGTTATGATTTGATGCTACAAGGCGAGACATTTATATCGTACAACAAGCAGTCGAAGGCTATCAACAGAGAGCTTATTCAGTTTGGAGCTCCCATTTTTGGCCTGGTAAACGATGGAGTTACAAATAAATCACAAAATAGTAAGTAGTTTTTGACTTATGAATACTATATCTAAAACATGTCTTGGGATCAAAATTAAATAGACCAAAATGTATTTTTACTTCAAAAAACCTCTAAAACATTATTTTTAAAACAATATAAATTTTGACCCGTTACCTGACCGACATGACACATTCATTTAGTCACATAGACAAAATACATTCCCTTAGTTATTATTTAACATATATCTACAGGTCATATTGAGCCAATTCCGGCAGCTCTTGAAGGTGTCATCGACCACCTTATTAAGTATCGTTTGATTTCTGAAGACAGACGACCAAATAGCTGCATCATAAACTTTTTTGACAAGGTATATTTACATCAAAACTCAAATAACTTTCATGTTTGTGCGGTTTTAATGTAACAAACTTTTATTCAGTTACAATGCAATTGATATAACGAGGAAAAAATCTGCCATGTCACCTTTTTACCGGTAAAATAGGGTGCCGCGTTAGCTTTTTATTTTATTTTTTTAATTTTGTTATAGCGGGTCAATTGCATTAAATGGTAAAAAAATAGTTCGGTTTGATCAAAATACGATTTTAGTCTCTATGGTTTGATCAAAATAACTATTTATTTTAAATCAATGGTTTCAACTTTTGTCCCATTCTTTTGCAGCCCATTAACCTTCATCCATTCTTTCTGTTAAGTTGATGTGAAAAGACAAAAATACCCCTGAACTAAAATAGTTACTAAAAAAACCTTACTAATATTGTTATTGTTAGTCCATTTTTTCTGTTACATATATATAATGACAAAAACATAAAAGTGGTTACAATTTGGTGCAATAAAATGAGGCTGGTTCACCTTATGTGTAGGGGGAGTTTTCACAACCTTTTTTGAAGCCACCTCATGTCGACGAGCCAATCTCGACACTTATTCTCTCAAATACATCAATGGCATTCGGGCATGCTTTAGTATGCGATAAAGACAGGAACTATAAAGGACCACTCACATTTACTCTTAATGAAGGGTAACAAACATTTAATACTATTTGTTTCGAGCTTAAAACCGTTGAAAATTGAAATGTTCCTTAACCGAACCTTTTATAACTCTCGTAGGTCGCTTTTAGTGATGAGGGGAAACAGTGCTGACGTGGCTACACACGCCACATGTCAATCTCCAACTAAGCGAACGAGCATCACATTTTTCAAAGTCTTTTTAGACTCGTGCGAAAAGAACTCATTGTCACCACCAACTGAATGGGGTCCACCACAACTGCCGATGTTAGCCCCGGTCCATCCAATGGCACTGACCCCACAGTGTCTGTCTCGTGGTGGGACCGGGGTTTTCTTACCGTGCAGTGTTGGGTCAAGGAAACCACAAAAAAATCTACCTCCGCGAGCCCAAAAAGAACGCCTTTTCACGGTTGAATCCTCGGCTGAACCGAGCGATGTGGACCCCGCATCCGGACACTAACCGGTAACCACTTGTAGGCCATGTGATAAAGTAATATCTAGCTTATTTATGTCTTCTTTTTCTAGCAATCAGTTGTAAGCTTAAAACTGTGAATTATTAGAAGTCTAGTGTCAATTCTTAATATATTAACCTCCAGGGACTGTTTCTGCCAATTCTCATTGTACAATAATCCCTTAACTATAATAGGTACGTGAATCACGCTCAAGCCTTTTTACAAAAAAACTCAAGCCAAAAACAAAAACAAAAAACGCTCAATGTTAGTATCCAATAAGCTCAAATCCATATAAGTTTTTCATAAATACGCTCAAAAATCCATAATATGCTCAGAAAACATTTTTCGTAAGAACAGTAAAAAACTGATCGATTCACGATCCAAATCTGATTCTTTTGTTAAACCGATAATTAATTGGATACATTTTGACGATTTCAAGATCATGTGATTTGATTTCATGGATCAATTTCATGAAAATAGGTATTTTCAGAGCCGGCTCTTGGGTTGGGCAACCCGGGCGACCGGCTGAGGCACTTCTTAGTTCTTTTATTAGATATTTGGCCCAATCTATTTTTACTCATAACCCATTTGAGATATTGGGCCTACAGTTCTTTTTATTTCGTTACTCGTTAGGGCCTACGGGCCTTTTCATTTCAGCTCGGCCGAGGCATTTAAATTATTGGAGACAGCCATGGGTATTTTTGTACCTAATATACATTAAACAATTATTATATCCCGTCTTTTATCTATATATGTATTTAACAGGCGACACTAGTATAAAAAGTTGGAAACAATAACTATTAAAATTACTACTGCACATTAAAAGTTACATTAATGCATAAAAATGATCTTTTGAATTAATGGATTTTCTATATGAATCTTTTTTTCTCAAAATCACTAGGGAAAACTAAATCAAGATAAAAACCACCACATTATTCATTAACTTATCAACTGAAAATGAAATGAAGCAAAAAAAAAAACTATGAAAGTAATAAACAAAAGTGTTGTCAAACAAGCCTAAGAACAAGTTATGTGTAGCATTATTTTTTCTAGTTATTAATGGCAGCTTGTATCTGTTCCAGTGTTCTTCCTTTTGTTTCGGGTACCATCTTCGTCACAAACACGATTGCACCCGCATATACGGCTGCGTAAATGATGAATGTCCCTGTTATCACACCAAAAATAATATATATACATGTCAACTGTACTCGTTCTATTATGTGTAATATACATGTTTCCAACTCTGGCCACTGGCTCATAGGCCTGTAAACGAACCAAACGTTCGGTGAACTGTTCGGCTGGAAACTCGCTTATGTTCGTTTATTTAATAAACGAACGAACATGTACACAAAATTTGTGTTCGTTTAATTAAAAAAATGAACATGAGCACATGTTTCGTTCGTTCATTTATGTTCGTGAACGTTCGTTTATGTTCATGTATTTATGTTCATTTATGTCTGTTTATTTATGTTTGTTTACGTTCATTTACATATTAATAGCAAATAATTAAACTTTATCCGGAAGAGTTATCTACTTAATGGTTTTATATTTGTTCATTTGTGTTCATATATGTTCGTTCATGTTTGTTTGTGTTCATTTACATTTTTTTTATCTTTGTTCAGTTATGTTCCTTTATGTTCGTAAAATGTCCGTTTAAATTTTAAGCAAATGAACACGGACATGTTCATTTTTCAAATAAACAAACACGAACACAAAATATGTGTTCGATTAAGTGTTCGTGTTCGTTTAAAGTTTAAATGAACGAACACGAACATGCCCTTGACCTATAATCTTACCATATGAACTCCAACTCAAGAGAAAGTTGAAAGTGAACGAGACCACCCAAGCACCGAACCAGTTAACCAGAGTTGCGAGGCTTCCAGCCGCTCCTTTTATGTTAATCGGGAACACCTAAATTCATAATGCTCATACGAGCCGAGTTAAAAACATACTTTTGTTCGGTAAATAAACAACATGATATCGATTTTATATTACCTCCGACATTATAACCCATGGAATCGCTCCCATTCCAGCTGAAAACGAGACTATATACACCTATGTACATGTCACACAACATTTAGTCAGTAGATGATATATAACACTTAAGTGCGCACACACACACACAAAATATATATATATATATATATCATGTGAGAACTAATTGAAAATTGAGATCCATGAGAACCATTTTAAACCAAAAAAACCCAAACATTTAAAAAAATCATAAAACATAAAAAAACGCAAAACTTAAAAAAAAAGTAAAAAAAATCAAAATTCTTATTTATCATCCCGGTTTCATAAAAAAAACGTCTCGGTTTTGCTAAATTATACATATATGTACATACATGTTTTTTATACACATATGTACAATTTAAGGTAAATGATAATGTACATATGTGTGCATTACGTAACTAGAGATTAAATGAAATTATACGCATGTGTATAATACGAAGTGTTCTTTTATTTTTTATTTTTATTTTTGAAACCGGAATGAAATATGAGAATTTTGGTTATTTTACTTTTTTAAATTTTTTGTTTTATAAATTTTTTGTTTTATAAATTTTTTAAATATTTTTAGAGGTTTTTTTAGCTGTTCAAAATTGTTTTCAAAGTTCTCAATTTTCAAATGGTTATCTTAGGAATATATATATAAATTATATGACTCAAGAATTACCAAAACGCCTGTTACTGCTAGTGCGGGTACTGCTGAGAGTCCGATTTCATAAGTCTGGCCAGATAACATTACACAATAGTACATGCATTTAAATTTTAAAAGATGTATAATGAAGTAAAAATAAAACATGATATAAATGAATTGAAGTGTTATGTTACCTTCAAGTAGAATGAAAGTGCTGTTGTCAAACATCCTAAAACCAATCCGGTAGCCGAAACCTGAGAAAATATAGTTAAAACAAGTAAGTATAATAAGTATATGTAACAAACTGTTTTTATGTTGTTTAGCTTTGTGTGTTGTGTGTGTTCTTGTTTGTTGTTACCAGTAATAGTGGCTTTCTACCGGCTTTGTCTAGAAAAAGTGCATTTAGCGCGGTAATCACTATTTGTACCAACGCTTAGATTATCGTTCCAAGATCACCAGGAAATCCTGAAAAACACAAAACATAAACCTTGGTACTTTATCTAGGCCTGTAAACGAACCGAATGTTGGGTGAACTGTTCGTAAACCGTTTGGCGGGAAGTTCGTTTATTTAATAAACGAACGGACATTAACAAAATATTTGTGTTTGTTTAATTAAATGAACGAACACGAACACATGCTTCGTTCGTTCATTTATGTTCATTTATGTATTAATTAAAAATAGTTAAATATTATATGGATAGGTCATCTTTAAGTATTGTATATTTTTGTTCATTTAAGTATGTTTATGTTCATTTACGTTTGTTCATATATGTTCATTTATGTTTGTTTATCTTTGTTCAGTTATATTCGTTTAGATTTTAAACAAACAAACACAAATGTCCATTTCTAAATAAACGAACATGAACATAAATATTTGTTCGATTAAGTGTCCGTGTTCTTTTAAAGTTAAATGAACGAACACGAACATGCCGTTGTACGTGTTCATTCGATTTGTTTACATGCTTTCATTATTCACATTGTTGAATACATCGGTCTCAATCCATAGGCTCTGCCGATTTTTTTTTTGTGTTCGTAAACAGTTCGTGAACACATTAATTTCCTTAATGAACGAACACGAACATAAAATCCCGTTCAGTAAATGTTCATGAACCGTTCTTGAACACATTATTTTCTTAACGAACAAACATGACCAAGGCCTTGTTCGTATTCGTTCAGTTCGTTTACAGCCCTACAGTCTTTATCTGTAACTTCTGACCCCTCGTATTGACCTATATTATTTGTTTTGCCTACGAGGAGCTCACATAATTATTTTATGTTACTAAGGTGAAAAGTGAAAACTTCTCAGTGGGCCCTCATCCTGAATTGATCCTACTTAGTCACGTTTATTGTTAACTATATAGAGTTCTCCTAATATCCACAGTCAATGTGTGCAAAACGCGTTGGTGCTATTTGGGGTCAGTATCTCTCATGTCGTTAGAATGATACATGGTTTTTCTCTAAGGTGTCACGATATCACGTCATATTGAAGGACATGTCGAATGTGTTAAGTGGTATGTATACCTGCGGACTCAAAAATGCTACTCGTGTAGAAACAAATGCCGTTGATTCCTCCAAATTGTTGACAAACCATTAACCCGACTCCTATCTTCACGTCACAAACATGTAAGGCCCCGAACCCGGTAGCCCTACTTTAACGTCGGATTTACTCATAAACACAGTTCTTGCAATCAGAGTTAATTAAAACTTCCGCGGAAACGTTTACTTGAAGCATTCGATACAAAACATTCAATCTCTTCTTTGATACTATAAAACAAATCATTATATTTAAAACATCTTTTCTTCCATCTCAAGATGCCAGCCGTTCAATCCATGCATGTGCCATCCTCATGCTAGTTCTTTGGTCTGATCACCTGCGTGCATACTAAAAGTCAGCTACGCTGAGTGAGTTCTAGTTAATCAAGCAACTTATCATACAACCACTACATGCATCATATACGTATCCGCAGACACGTAGTCCACTATCTAACCTGCTTACCTTACCACTTAGCCTCTTATTTACACCTACCACCTTGCCACTTTAATAACGTATAACGTTATGCCACTTTGCCACTTTAATAACGTATAACGTTACGCCACTTTGCCACTTTAATAACGTATAACGTTATGCCACTTTGCCACTTTGCCGCTTTAATAACGTAGTCACGTATAGGCTTACCCTACCACGTACTATCGTCGTACCACTAACACTCTTACTACACTCTTGCCACTTCTAACACGCTCTACCTCTACTTGTCTACAACATGCTTCATATCATTTACATAATAAGCAAGTCACATCATAACATTCATACACACTAATAACCACTTGGCAATCACTATCCTTGGCGATGCGTGCAATATCCGAAGATCGTTCACGCACCAACAAGTATTATATAATAGCTACCTCGTATAACATCTATAGCATACACTTACCACTTAAGGTAAGTGTATTCACACTTCACATCAAGTATGCACACAGCCCCGAAAACATAACAAGGAAATGGGGCTAGAAACTCACCTGAATCCTGTTACGCTCTCCGTTAATCGTTATTCCCTTCTTGAGCTGTGCACGGCTAACTGTATAATATTTACATGTATCAATTAACTACTACTACTCATGTTGTATTTCTATCTTTATACAACCCACAACGAACGGGGGTCCGGGGGCAGCGCCCCTGGCAGCGGGGTCTAGGGGCGGCAGCCCCTAGCAGGGTCCAAGGGGCAGAGCCCCTGGCTGGGGTCGAGCTGCCAGGTCAGCTTGGAAAAATTTTATTTACATTAACTGTCTTAACACATTTTCCATTAGGTTTTTAATTTATTTTCTAATCGAACTTGACTTTAGGCGAAGTTAAACCTTAGGCGAACTTAGCTTTAGGTGAAGTTAAACCTTATGCGAACTTAGCTTTAGGCGAAGTTAAACCTTAGGCGAACTTAGCTTTAGGCGAAGTTAAACCTTAGGCGAACTTAGCTTTAGGCGAAGTTAAACCTTATGCGAACTTAGCTTTAGGCGAAGTTAAACCTTAGGCGAACTTAGCTTTAGGCGAAGTTAAACCTTAGGCGAACTTAGCTTTAGGCGAAGTTACCAGCTAGGCGAATTTGGCCGTAGGCGAAGTTGTCATCAGGCGAACTTAGCTTTGCAGGCGAAGTTCATCAGGCGAACTTAGCTTGCAGGCGAAGTTGTCCAGCTACAGGTACTGTTCGTCCTTAAATCTCTTAATCATCTTCGTTTCTTAACCAAATAACTCGATTTAGGTATCCACGGAATCGTCTGACCAGCGCCTACAAACCCCAACCATCAAATCGACCTAACATCGATGTTTAAAGGGTGCGATTTAGGCATATAGGTTACGGGTTCTTTTATCAATCGATTAACCCATCAAATCATATCCATTTTCAGTAAGTTTAGCTTTGTTGGATTCGTTTTTACCATACAAACACAGATCTATCATTTCTATACTAATCCAAACCTAAACGAACATGTTCTCGATATAAACGTACCGTAAATGAGTCGAACTACGAACACGAGCTGGTCTTGTTGTTTTGGTTCGTCACGACGATCTAGCACCAACGAGCTCGGGTCCTCGCCTTTGGATCTTGGTTCGGGTTGTGTGTGTTTTGGAGTGTGTAGAGATTAGGATGGATATATTGGATGGAATGGAAAGGATTGGGGTTTAAGGGGGTATTTATACTCCCTTAAGCCCATGGACCGAAGGCCCATATTTCCTTTTGGTCCATATCTAATCCCATCTAATTATCCTACTAAGTCTTCATATTTTGCTATTATTATTATCGTTCCACTAGCTCGTTTATTTCACCCGACAAAATAATATATTAAATATTACTTTAGAAATTTCGGGATGTTACAAAACAAGAAAAAAGTAAATGTCATGACTTGAAGCCTTGTTAAAAATATTAGGCAACAAGATGTACTTACAATGACGAATCTCGAATATCTTCTTTGGAAAAGATCCAAAAGTTTGGTTTTCGGGAGCTTCTCTAATGTTTCTATGTAATCCTGCAAACATTTTATGTAATATATGCGTATATTAAGTTCCATACATGTCTTCGAGATTTTGGATGCCCCAGCGAGTACTAAAATATAAAATATCGACGATAAATAAGCCATTGTGTGAGCCCTCTAGCTTGCTATTAGCCTGGACCCATGAATCTATGGATGTTTATTATGGACTTAAAAAATGTATATTTGAACAATTATTATTGGGTCTTATTATTTGTTATTATTGGGTTAAAAAAGTGGGCTTAAAAATTATATATGCTATGTTTTAAGAAAAAATATATATGTGTTGAAAATTTCGGCCCCGTCAAGGCCAAGGCTAGCCTTGCCTCCAGGCCGGCCCTGTTAAGGTTGTGTGAAAAAGTTAAATAATATGCTCAAAGTGTCGGTAGACGTTGATAGTTATTTGTGAAACAGCTAAACACGAATAGAACTAAGAACCTGAATTTCATCGGCCTCTTCGGATATATCAGCATCTTTGCCTCGTAGTTTCCTTAGCGCAATATGAAACTCTTTTTGATTCCCCGTCTTAGCCTACACGTTTGTTATATTGTTAGGTACAATAATTTCGACCGTCTAATTTATGAATGAGTTGGTTAAAATAAAAGGTATGTATTTAATTATAGGGAAAATCGTCAAATTAACAAGTAGATCTTACCAACCATCTTGGGGACTCAGGTATGAAAAACAATCCGGTCACTAAAATAATGCATGGAACCATTCATGAAATCATACGACTTCAAATTAGTCAGTATTCAAGGTTTAAAGACTAAAGAGTAACCAAATCCCGACCAATGACTTTTATCCTAACATGTTACAAGTCCTAACAATGTGTGTCGAGTTGGTTGTTACTAGTTACTACCTATTGATATATATTAAAATATGTTTGAATTCGCGTTATATTTTCCATGGGCGTGCAAAAATAATCAAATCTGAAACTAGACCCAAAATATCCAAAATTTCGAACCCCGAAGATTTGGGTATCTTTGTCATGATCCGAAATATTTTAACTTTACCAAATTTATAATTTGAAAAGATTAAAATCATTGATATATTATTATATTTTTTATAACAAAATATGCATCTTAACTCTATGATTTTTGTCACATAGTTTTATAAAATTGTAATAGTTATGTGTGAGGTTTCTCATTAGTTTCTCAAATTTCACAACGTTAAATACAATAACTACTTGACAAGATCTATAATATATTAATAAGTAGTTGGTGTATATTACACAAGTCTATGAACTAGTTGTATTAATATTTTTGTTTCATATTTTATTGATCAAATATACTCCAATACACACTATTATGGTATTTTTTTTCATATATATATATATATTAGACGAGTGCCCGGGCGATGCAGCGGGTCTTTGAACGCGGAATCTATTAATCACGTAACAATTATGAGTGTTCATGGCTCGGTTTAAAACCTTGAAACCCTTTAAACTGATCATCAGTTTGTTTCCCGGCTGGGTTGTTTACTTTCAGTCGTTTTAATTTACTTCCTTTATCCTTTCAAGTATCATATTTTGACTTAGTTGGAATTGATGATACGGTTATATTAATAATCATTTTAAGCAAATTTTATTATCAAAGCTTAAACTCTTAAACCAAATCAGAACCTGACCGTTAATAATAGTTTGGTTTCAATTTTTAATGGTTTAGTTTTCGTTTAAAAACAATCAAAACCGGCATTGAACACCCCTACGTAACATATTAATTTTTTCAACTGAAAAAATAATAATAATATTATAAACAAATTAAAGAGAATAAAATACTCGTTTTTATGGTGCAATATTTTTACAAAAATATTAACTTATGAAAAACTTATTGTCGTTTAAAAATCGTGGGTGAGAAGTTGGTTTAAAGTTGAAACTAAAAACATGATATAGTTTAAGATGAGGGGGCAAACTTGTAAGTTGAGCAAATTGTGTTTAAAAGACAAGTTTACCCTTAGTTACACATGTACTTCATGCTTTAAGTGTTGTAAATTACTTAAAAATGGGTGTTTTAATTTGCCCTTGTTTGATGTATTATATATATATATATATATATATATATATATTATCATTTTTACTACGTGCTATTATCAATTATATTGTTGTTGAACTTTGATTCCCTTTTATATTGCCTCATGCATATGTTTTCTAGAGCTGAGGGTCTCTCTGAAAGCCACTTCTTTATCCCATTGGATAGAGGTACGGTGTGCCTACATCCCACCCTCCCCAGACCCTACTTATAGCTTTGCTATTGGTGAGACTCCACTGGGTATGATTGATTGATTGATTTTTTTAAAATTACATAAAATGTGTGAGTTTGTAAGTTCGAATCCCGAGTCCACCCAGATTTTCGTCCCACTGTGTGTTACGTTAGAAAGTTATGCTCTTGTGGTGACATAAAATGTTACCTATCAAAGCTAAGATCCTCCATGATACCATCGTCCCGATCACAAACGAGAATGACACCGATGCACATATCATAAGCTGCATACACGCGCATTAGCACGATTCACACATTTTACATACGAAATTTTAAACATGTTTTATGTATATAGACCGCAACCTGATTCGTTGCTGTTAGCCTACCACGCAGGTTTTTGGGAGCAATTTCTGCTATGAACACGGGTACAACATATGAAAACACACCCATAGCGTATCCTGTCGCTAATCTTCCCACGTCTAATACCACAATCCCCTGTCATAAGCGTAAAATGTCTTTCGTTAATCCGGTAATGACACGAATTAGTTAACAACACGACTTAACTTACATACCTTAGCAAGGTAAATCGCTAGCCATCCGGTCAAGCAGAAAATACTTGATATCCTCAAAGCCTGTTTATGTTATTAGATTCCATGTTACATGTATATATGCTAACACAGATATATACTTACGCTACTTACATGTACATCACATAAATAGATATACTTATAAACAAAGTTATATTATATCATTACTAATCAAATATTCCATAAAACAATTTAACTTTTTTATAGGTTTATTGGATTTGAATAATCCCTATTTAATGGTATTGGCTGATAATAATTCCAAGTCAGTTTATCACCACTGCCCACTGGCGATCCCAAATTTAAAAAAAGCTGGCCCCACTGGTTCCCCGTTAAAAAGGACTTAAAGGCATTATATTTTTTTTCAAGTTTCAAACTAATGTTTTAGGGTTTTTGATCGGAAGAAGGATACGTGTTGATTGATGTAAAACTTAGTTCGAAACGGTGCACCAAAACACCGAAAGAATGCTTCAATTCGGGTGTTTGAACTTCCGATTAACAAAATCAAGCCGTTTGGATCACCTTTTCAGCTAAATTTGACATCAATCGATTTGTGTCCTCCTATCAAAATCCCTAAAACATTAGTTTGAAATTCGAAAAAAATATAACGCTGTAAACTCCTTTTTAACTTGGGGGGGGGGGGTGTTCGGGACCAACTTTTAAAATTTGGGACCGCCGGTGACGAAAAACCGACTTGAGATTATTATTGGTCATACCATTTAATAGGGACTACTAAATCCAATAAACCATAGCTCCTCTATTACTTCAAATCTAAACCTACAACTTACCCCTTTGCGGCCAACAAAATCCGCAATAGGTCCACTTGTGATTGCCCCAATCATAGCACCAAATGTCAAGATCGACCCAAATAACGAATACTGCAAAACAACCAATATAGTTTGTCAACTCTAAAAGTCTACTATATTTAGATCATGAGTGTACATTTGTACTAACCTCGGCTAGTGACAAATTCAAATCTTGTGTGATGGATGATTGTGTAGGCGATGAGTAGCCCGCCTAGTAAAAAAAATATTATTACATCAACAACAATTGGTTCTACGGTTTTAGCATAAGTCAATAGTTTTTACAACTTACACACGATCCAAAGGCGAAAGAGCCACAAACTGCGACAAATGTGGTGAGATAAACCATGAAGTTGCTCGTTTTGTTGCTTTCGTGGCTTCCATCGATGGTTTGAGTTACAAGTGGAGTATGCATATCATCTTGAGCCATGATATCGGTTTTCGACGTATGAAAGATGTGCAAGTGAAAGCTAGTTTTGTTTTAGTGAACTTGAATTTATATATATGAAGGGGGTTGCGGCGCAGCTTGTTGCCCGTTTGCCTGCCACTTTATTGTAATCGTTTTATAGTAAATTATATAAAACTTCGTTAAAAAAAAAAAAATATATATATATATATATATATATATATATATATATATATATATATATATATATATATATGAAGGTGAAGCAACATGACACACAGTTTTTTGTTTTATCTTTGTCATGAATATAATTGACAGCTAGATGAAACACAACATGACAACATGCTAAATATTTTTAAAGCTTTGATGGATGAATGTTTTTATTATTATTAATTATTATACACTTAGAATGTTGTTTGTTACTTAAAACTAAGGTTAGGTGGTGATTGGAGACTTGTAGTGATAAATTTTGTCACTTAAATAAATTACAAATTCAAATTTCTTTTAGAGATATTCTTTTCGAGGGCCAATTTCATTTAATAGTAACCAAGTTTTAAAAGTGTTTCAATTAGGTTACTCAGCTTTAAAAATCGTTCCAATTAAGTCACTCAACTTTCATATTTTATTAAATTAAATGTCTTAACATGTTTCTTTAGCATTTTTATTTTTTGTTTTACATAATAAATCTTTTTATCTTTTTTTTTATGTTGACGTTGAGTGGCGACGTGGATTTTATTTTTTATTTTTGAATTTTAATATAATTAACGTTTTTTATTTTTTTAAATATAACTACATATATTGCAAATTCCGACCCCCACATCTTATCCTCCATTTCTTTCTTGACACACAAAAAAATCGGTGAGAGTTGATTTGAAGATTTAGTGACCCGATTTGAGAAAAATATGCATGGATAACCTAATTGAAATACTTTTGAAAGTTGGTTACTATTCTATAAGATATTCTCTTCGAATATTTCAGTTTTGATCAACATCCTTCGGATTTCTATTTCGTTCACAGATTCAAAAAATCTCCGAATCAAATGTACCCTAAAATAATTTCTATTTGACGCGGGTTGTGTAGTTTTATTAGTAACTCCAAAATATTTATTTTTGTTATGATTTAATATTATACGTTTTGGGTTGCAAGCACCATATATATTAGTAAAGTTTAACAAATAAAAAGTTATAATTATTGAGTTAAAAAGTAATCAAATTTGATAAATATCTTGTAAAGGAATAATTGGTAATTGCAACTTGCATATAGTTTACTCAATTTCCGGTTGTTTTCTGTTGTCTTTATGTTTGATATCAACTTTTCATCATATAAAATTATGAAATAACTAATAATAAATTTGCAGAGATTTTTTTGTTACTATTTCATTTCTAATATATCTTATTACTTTTTAGATCTCAATATTGCAGGCTAGATTATGTGCCTTATATATAAATAAACTAAAAATTATAAGTTTTAACAAACAGTTCATGGTTACGAACTTACGATTGATCGATCATCTTATGGTGACGTTATCCTGATTTAGGCTTGTAAGTTGTCACAATGATTTGTGTTAATAATTATAAGATATGATCACATTTAATTCAAATATTTTGTATTAACACGAACCTTAAATGATGCAGAAAATCAAGCATTTATACAAACATTTGTTTGTATTTATTGAGTCATTTACTTGTACAATATTATTAGCTATCTTGCATCAATAATAAGATAACCTTTTCAATTCTCAATTTTATTCTTATTCCATCATTATAAATTTGTACCCGACTAGCTTTTGTAATCAAGATCCTAATCAGCTGCAATTCGAAGTTAATTATCGATTAAGGGGCGCATATTTTCCTCCATTCTCACACTCCCCTCTTGATGATGGCTTTCAAACCCGTCTCTCTTCCACATCAGTCCAAGGACTCGTACACGTGTCCCGGTTGGAGATGCTTTGAGTTATTATATAAACGTTTGTATTTTGCACAATATTGTTTTCATATTAGTATTTACTTTGTTAAATTAACCAGAAGGTCCAAAACTACATGGATAAGTCATAAGTATGCAATTTTATATTTATCTTACAATATGATATATTACACATGAAATCTTGATGGTTTATAATTTGTAATGATTTTAATCTTAGTGTAGAGTGTTGTGGACAAACGTTTTGTTTTAAGTGTTAAATGCTCTTATGTTATAGTTTATCTTGAGAGTTGAGACCGGTTTACTTGTACCTTAAATCAAAAGTTATTTTAACCCAAACCAAAATATCATTTTTCTAAAACAGCTCATCTTGACACAAACTTGATATAACTCGTCATCCCGCCCGGATCAACCCGTCCGTTTTCTCATGTATGTACCTGCATCACTTTCACCCACCTCTAACCACATTTCTCACTTCACAGTGAAACATCCGGAAACTAGAACCTTAACTCACCAAATAACTTTCAACCCTTTCTTTCTTGCACGCGTATCAACAGTGCGGTGGATTTTCATTTGTTTCAATCATATTTGAAGTAGATTAACGAATTATATACGATGTGCTATTGTGTATTCGTGATTTGTATACCGACATTTTCTTTTAATTTAAAATAAATTTAGTTATCGTATACCGATAAAATAACAAAAGAAAAAAAACATGTAACGTTTTACATTTAGAAAGATTAATTAATATAATTTATACCCATAAACTATTGATATAATGATACGTGTCTCTTCTCATAAAAGTGAGATGACGAGTTCAAATTCTTACAAATGCAAGATTTAAAGAATTTTATATGGAAAAAAATTGTTGTTCAAAAAAAGTATATAAACTATTTTATCAAGAAATATTTGTTTATTATAGTAATTAATTAAACTTTTGCAAATATTTTGACTATTATAAAAACAATTTAATGGTGAAAAGTAATATAAAAAATATCACCATTTTTTTAAGACTATAAACATGACCATGTTTACATGATTGAACATAAATTCTCTTATAATGACACCCAAACCAGTAACTCCATTAAAAAGAGAATAAGTCATTAATGAATCAAATGGAAATTTATTGCAAAAACATATAACAGCCCACAAATCTAACTAACCTCATAATATACAAGTGTAACATTCCAACTCAAAATCTTCACATTACTTAAGTGAAGAACCAAATCAGTAAAATATACAACCAAAAACGCCGAAACGCGAGTTATCTTCCACCCGAAAGCCGGGCTTTCTCATCTTCGACCTCATCATCATCCTCTTCCTCCTCCTCCTCCTCTACCACCTCCTCAGTGGCGACAGACCGCCCGTCCATCTCAATTGTATACATTTGATACCCTCTAGGAGTAGACAATTGACCCGACCCGCTTTCACTAACGGATCTCTCAATATCCTCAATACCCGCTGTAAGTGGTATAGGTCTTTCGGGTATTGAAGGAACCGGTAAATCCATATCCAACATTTTTAAGACTTGATCCATGGTCGGCCGGGCGTATAATTGCGGGTGAGAAGAAAGAACCGCCACCAACACATACTTCTCCATAGTCTCGGGTGGCCCACATTCCGACATATCATTATCAATAACCTCTTAAGGCGTACCGTTTCGCACCATTGACCAAGCCCAATCGGCTATAAGAACCGGTTGACCATCTCCACTTTCTATAAGAGCCTTCCTCCCACTCAGAATTTCCAGAAGAACGACCCCAAAGCTATAAACATCACTTCTTTCTGTCAACTGACCGTATAACGCGTACTCCGGGGCTACATACCCCATAGTGCCAGCTACCCGGGTACTCAAGTGTGTTGCACCCTCGGGTGCAAACTTAGCCAACCCAAAATCAGCAACCTTTGCCTCGAAATTCTCATCCAAAAGTATATTACTAGCTTTAATATCCCTAAGAATAATCCCAGGCTGCGCACCATGGTGCAAATAAGCCAACCCACGCGCCATACCCAACACGATTTTCCTACGTATCAGCCAACTTAACCTCGCCCGAGCCAATTGACTCCCAAACAAATGATCATACAAACTCCCATTCTTAACCAAATCCGTAACAATAATCCTCTGATAACCTTCGAACTTCGTCGTGGCGATACAATACCCTCGCAACGCCACCAAATTCACATGGCGAACACTCGCAATCACCTCCACCTCGTGCGTGAAACTCGCATCACCGGCCGCCGAACAGTTCTTAAACCTTTTCAACGCGACCTCCGAGTCGTCAGGCAGCACGCCTTTGTACACGTTCCCGTAACCGCCTCTCCCAATAATATTCTCTCTAGCGAAATTCCTAGTCGCCTCCTTGATATCATCTATCGTGTACTTAATCAGCGTCGTGCTTTCAGTAATTGCATCCAACGCATTCGCATTCGTATTCGCATTATTCGCTTCAGGTATTCTAGATCTACGTTTTCTATTCAGTTTAATTAACTTTCTTCTTCTTCTAAAATAACAAAATCCGATAGTAATAATAATAATAATAACCATAGCCGTAATGGTAACAACAAGGATAATAACAGTTTTGTGCTTACTCTTCGGTTTAGTTAAATTAAGATCTATAGCGAATAAGCACACAGACGTACCTCTATCGGTAGGACCGAGGTAGTTAACAAACGCGGCGGCGTAAATGAACGGATACGCACGGCAGTCCGTTAGGTTTCCGACGGACTCTCCGTTCAAATGCGCCGCTTGTAGATTCGACAACGCGACGGTGCACGACGAGCATGACGAACCGGAGAGTGACTGGTTACAAGCCGTAAGCACGGTATTGAATAACGATCCGTTAACAGTTTGTTCAAACTGTTGACGGTTAGTTATGTTCATGCATCCAGGAACAGAGATCCAGTTGGTTTGGAAGCCGCAGTTATGGCGGATGTTGAAGTTAGGGTAGAACTCTTCAGTTAGGGTTTGGTATGAGTTCCAGCAGGATTATGCGGTGGTTAACGGCGGGATGAAGGAGTTTGTACGGCGGAGGTAGTCGGATTCGACTAACCGGAGGCCTTGTTGGACGTACCGGCAGGCGTTTGGAGCGTCGACGGTAGGATGGTCGGTTCCGACGAAGCGGCGGATTATGTGGAAGTTTAGTAGACATGAAACGGTGTCGTTTTAGAGGAGACTCCGGTGGTGGTGGTGGTGGCGGTGGTGGTTGGTGGCAGTGGCGGTGGTTACAAGGAATGATAATAGTAGTAGGAGATTCATTGTACAAGTGGTGAAGCGGGATGTACTAGTGGTGAAGCATGAGTGAAAAGAGGTCTGGTGATGAGGGTGTTTTTGACTTTTTATATGGTGGAGAGTTTTAAGTAGCCATACAAGGGTGACTTAAATCGGACGATAGGGTGTAAGGCACGTGGCTTTGTTGTTATTTATTATTATTATTATTTTAAAGGAATAAAGTCCTGTTACTATGGAGTTTGGCGAAGTTCAGAAAGAGGTTTTTCAGGGTATTGTTATTGTCGTTTGTTGGAGAATTTAGAAGGCGAGAAATGAGAAAGTTTTTGAAGGAAAAGAGGTTAAGATAGACGAGCTGATTGGAGACATAAAGTTGATCGGGTATTTTTTGTTCAAGTTTTAGGTCTAAATATAGCCAAATAGATTAGTCTAGTTAGTTTTGTTTGCGGCTTCTCTCCGTTTGTGGAGGTGGTTGGTTGTAGTTTTGGTTACCTGGTAAGTGGTAAGAGCATCTACAACAATTTATACATACAAACCGTCACGTCGTCGTCACATACTCACATAATATTTCAAACTTTTCCTAAAAAAATCTCATTTTCTTTCTTAACAACAAACATTCATAAACCCCGTTAAAAAATATTAATGTTATATATATATGTGTGTGTGTGTGTGTGTGTGTGTTTGTGTGTGTGTGGTAAGGATCCTAAGATAATCCTTTGCAAATTGAGAACCATTTTGGACCACTAAAATCACATTTGAGAAAAATATTTAAACAAATCATAAAACAAAAAATAAAAAAAAGTAAAAAAACCAAAATTCTTATATTTCATTCCGGTTTCATTAAAAAATAAAAATAATAAAAAAACGTCGTATTATACACATATGTATAATTTCATTTAATCTTTAGTTACGTAAATCCACATATGTACAGTATCATTTATCTTAAATTATAAACATGTGTATAAAAAATCATGTAAATGTACATATATGTATATATTATACATATGTGTATATAATTTGGCTAAAGCGAGTTTTTTTTTATGAAACCGGGATGTTAAAATAAGAATTTTGGTTTTTTTACTTTTTTCATTTTTGTGTTTTTTTTTATTTTATGATTTTTTTTATTTTTGGGTTTTTTGTTGTTCAAAATGGTTATAATGGTTCTCAATTTAAAAAAAGTTCTCTCATGATTCTGATCATATATACATGTCTATGTGAGAGAAATTGTCACATCACTAGGTTGTTCCTGGTTTGCTTCTACAAACTTCCTGCAGATTTTGAAGACATATTCTACCTCCACAACAAGGAGATTTGTGACCAAAAAGTTTGTCAGTTGCCACATGGATTCAAACATTGGGTTTTGTAGCCAATTCTCGTTGCTCTAACCAATGGAAATCGACGACTCAGATAACGTTGGGTAACCCAAGCCCATCATCACCTGGGTTGGAGAAAACCCTCCTTGAAAAGCCCACTACGGTAAAATCCGGCCGAGATCGGATTTGAACTTCAGACTTTGTGATACCCATCACAGTGTATTTGTTGTTAGAATGGTGACTTTCTTGTATTCAAGCTACCGCACTCTTCAAATTTGGAGAGTCGCGTTGCCCCACTCTGGGCAGACTATGTTGTCTTGAACGGGCTCACGTTGGTTTCAAAGTTTGGCTTGGGTATTCCCCTATGAAATCATATCATCGGCTGATACTTGATAGTCGTTGTGTCACCACAAGAGCGAACTCTCTGACGTAAGGCTATGTGTAGTGGAGGGACTACAATTGGGGGCGAATTGTGACACGTGGCGCCCAGTCAGCATGGAGTGGAAATTTGTTTTTGGGGTGTAATGGTGTATGGGCTACAAGTTGGGCCCACAGTTTCTTTTTTTATTATTTTCTTTTTATAACTAAACTAATTAAATAAAAACCAATTTATTTAAATAATTAAATAAAAATGTATTAAAATTAAAAAATAAATACAAAAAAATACATAAACTAAAAAAATACAGGAACAATAAAAATAAATTATAATAAAAAAAACACACTGAAATATAAATATACATAAAAAAAGTAATCTATTCGTCTTCATCTTCGTCATTGTCCTCCTCCTCGTCTTCGTCTTCGTCCTCGTACTCGTCTTCGTTCTCCTCAACGGGACGATTATCCCACACGTGTTGAACCAAATCCGCCTTCAGTTGATTATGTATATCACTTGATGTGAGCTGGTGAATGTTATACGTTCGTTGGTCTTGGGTTGGTTTAGGGAACTGTTCTGGAACATTTCCTGGTATATAGTGTTGACATATTGCTTTTCCCTCGTCTTCTAAAATCATATTATGCAATATGATACACGTATACATGGCATCGCTCATTTTTGCCAACGTCCATACACGACAAGGGTTTTTCACATAATGCCAACGTTTTTTTAGAACCCCGAAACACCTATCGATATCCTTTCTCGCGGACTCTTGCTTCTTCTTAAAATAATATATTTTTTCTTCGATAGGGTCTTGAAACGTCTTGACGATGATCGAGTACTCTGGATATATCCCATCTCCCAAATAGTATCTGTGACGATAGAAGGTATCGTTGGCATAAAACGGTAAGACCGGTATGCTACGGCTGATGTAATACTCTAACACGGGTGACGCGTTGAGAACGTTTATGTCATTGTTGGACCCGACTGAGACGAAGAAGGCTGTCCAAATCCAGAGGTCGTGTGAACAAATGGCTTGAAGACTAACCGTTGGCACTCCATGGTCACCACGAGTGTATTGACCTCGCCATGCGGTTGGACAGTTGGTCCACTCCCAATGCATGCAATCTATACTCCCGATCATGCCTGGAAAAGAATGTTTGCTTTCGTGTACATCATATATGCGAGTCAGGTCGTTTGAAGTAGGAATCCTCAGATAACGACGAGAGTATAATTGTATTATCCCTATACAAATAAATTATTAAACAATATTTATATTAAAAACAATAGTTAATACAAACAATTTAAATATTACCGATGCAAAAATTCTCCAACGCATCTCTCGTTGTTTTCTCAGCCATCTTTAAATACTCGCCATTGATATCGGTCGTGTTGCCGAATGCGAGGATGCGTATAGCCGAAGTACACTTTTGGATGGCGGAGAATCCTAAATATCCTCTTGCATCGGGTTTCTGTTGAAAATACTCATACTCCCGCTCCATATCTCCAACGATGCGCAAAAATAAACGCTTGGACATCCGAAAACGACATCGAAACATAGCGTCGTTAAATGTAGGTGAGTTGTCGAAGTAGTCCTTCATCAAACGAGCGTTCACTTGCGTACAATCCCGAATGATATATGACAGTCTACGTGGTGCCGTAGATGGAGCAGAGCCGGACACCATGTTATTGACGACGACCCGAACCGCGTTCGTGACCTCTAAATGCTCTTCCGCCACTTGTCGGTGAATCTGATGAATTCTTCGACTCTCGTTTATTAATTGATCCAAAATCTCGGCAGAGTTCGTGGAATCTGGGGAACTCATTGAGTTCGAAGAAGTATGAAAATAATAAAAATGATTGGTATTTTTATGTTTGTGTTTGTGTATGATAAGGTGAAAATGGTTAGATAAAGTTTGATATATATATATTAAGTTTTTAAATAATTTTTTTTATATATAGCCGTTGGGTAACGGCATTATTATTATTATATTGTTTTCTTTCCCACTTCGCAGCGACGAATATTTGCCGCCCCCGCCCCTTTTCGCCCAATTATCGCCGGGGGGGGTGTTCATCCCCTTTATCGCCCCAAATACTCGCCCAGTACGTTTAGCCTAACACATGGTGGGACGAAAACCCGAGTGTTCAAACAGACAACCTTGCAGTAGGCCTATCTCAAATCATTCATTGATATAATCTACCAAAAATGATACAAGTGATGATCGAACTTAGATCTCTACTAAAGTACGTACATACGATATATGTAAAGTATTTTTTTTTATTTCTTATTTTGGTGTTATTTAAAAGTTAAATAAGTAATCACACGATTAGGTTTTAATAATCGCATGAGGTGTATTATAATATAGGTGGATAGAGTTATCAATAATGTAATTGGAACCTTTAATAATACTTTTAGTCTTTCTTTTTTCATCCATGTAACAAGGAAGAATATGGTTCGATTCAGATTGATTATGGGTCAAGATCAAACATATTGCTTTTGGACTTTTATAACGTTTGTTTAAAACATATTGATTAATTCAAAGCTGTGGCTCGATTAATTTGGTTACATGTTGATTTGCATAAATGTTACCATAAAGGAACCAACATCAAATATATAAACAAAACAATGAAGTTATCATCAAAGTAGATGAGTTGATAACTTACGTATACATAGATGAGAGTCCCGACAAAAATAATGGATTAAAAAACCGTAAAGAAGTATCAGTCAGCTTTTCTAGGATACTTAAAGTTTACGTGTTATTTTTCCAACAGGTTATATAAATGATTTATGGATTTTAAAAGCTTTAATATTGTGAAGAAAAATAAGAAAATATGAACTATTATAGATTGGCTCTAAAGTCTAAACTAGGAAGAATGTATGGACTTGTGGTGATATATGAAATTTGATATTTGATTTTTCTCAAATTTTAGTAAGTTGTTTTAGATTAACTAGTGTAGCAAGAGAAATCCTTTGGAATTGTCAAAACAGAAATCAAGTAGTTCCCATCGATCCCGGTGACCGGCAGCAGTGAATTGGTGATGGTAGGTGGTGACAGGTGGCATGGTGTTTGGCGGTGGTGATGGGCGGGGTGAGTAGCAGGTTTGCGACGATGGTGGTCGGTGACGGTGGGGGTGATGTAGGGTGAAAGAGAGAATGAAATGAAAAAAAACGATAGATAAAAGTTAAATTTAGGTATTTTTGAGTGAATAAGATATAGATGTAATAGGTAATTCTATTTCATTAATAGAAAAAGAAAAACTTTATTTTTTATACTAGTGTAAATTTGAAATGTTCTATTCCATTTCTTCTTGCATCATATAAAAAACTATCTAATTATTTTTTGCAAGTATGAAATTATAATAAAATATTGTATTATTCTTTATGTAACTCTTGTGTACTTTAATCTTAAGCCAAAACATGTGTATACATGAGACCACCCGTACTGGGTGCGTTTTGCGTCGTGTTAAGGAGAAAACACGGGAGTACACCGCCCCCCCTGCGTTAAGTAATTTATTTTTTGCTATGTTGTATACAAAACGCGCAAGAATGGCACACAAATAAAAAAAAAATAGCCGTTGGGGTGGGTTTGGAGCCGTTGGGATTTTTTAAAAAAAAATATATATATATTAATTATATTTATCCTATATAAACAAACCAAACTCATTTTTTAACACACTCCTTCCACTTTTATACCAATTTATATCTTTTACACAAATATTTCTACCAAAATGTTTCCAAACAACAACCAAAATATTCTCGGTTTCGGCCAATATGCCCGTCAAGGCAACCAAAATCCACAACCGAACCAATCTACCGCCGCGACGCCAACCATACCCGTCCCGCAAATGTATGACCCGCAAATGGCCGCGTACTTTGCACTTCTAGAAAACTCTATGCCAAATGCGGTGCCCGGTTTCCAAAATCCAATGACAAACATTTTTGCGGGTTCGGGCTCCCAACCCGCCCCGGAGACCCAACCCGAGGTCGAGTTCGTGCTGGAGACACAACCCGTCCCGGAGACCGTAGGCGGTTCGAGCCAACGCGGACATTCGAGAAAACACGCAAAGAAGGCCACCGGCGAACCTCGGGTTAAAAAGACGGTGATAGCGTGGAGTAGCGACGAGTGCGTACTATGTGCTCGTGCTTGGTGCCAGATATCGGAAGATGCCAAATGCGGTAGGTTTTTAAAATACATATATATTTTTTTAAATTTCTTATAACAAACATTAAACTTGTAATGTTTTTATTTTTTAGCGAATTATCAAAAAGCGGGGGTATTTTGGCACAAAATTATAGAGAGGTTTCACAACCTTGGCGGGAACTCGCGTCGAGGAAAAGATTCGTTACTGTCGAAATGGGGCGACATAAACACCAAATGCATGGCTTTCCATACGGTATTCTCTCGGATGAATCGAACTAGGAGTAGCGGTGTCTCGGACGCGGAAGTCATGGAAAACGCGTTGGTTGAGTTTCAACATAAGGTCGGCGGGACCTTCAACTACTTTGGCATTTGGAAAGACCTATTGAGGCATCACCCAAAATGGGGCTTGGTGTTAGATGCTGAAGCCGAAGCCGACAGTGGCCCGAGTAAAAAAAGTCTAAAACATCGACTTCGGTTGATCCAGACACGCCCCGTTCCGACGCTCGAAACTTCAACTTAAGCGATAATGACCCCGTGAATACTACCGAGATGCCTCGGCCGAGGGGTAGAAGAACCAAAGGCAAAGGAGAGGGGAAAGGGGCCGCTTCGTCGTCGGCAATGGGTTCGAATCCCGAATTGGAAAGCCAATTCAAATTAATGAACTCTCGACTCCAAGATTTACACGAACTTGGAACCCAACGACTTCAAGTAAATTTGGATGCCGTCGAACTAATTAGAATGAATGAAATGGACAACGACATTGAGGTTTTATCAAACGAGCTATCCGAAGACAACCCGATAGTTCAATATCTAAAAGCCGCTCGACGAGCGAAAATTTTAGAAAAATATAAATGAGTTTTAGTTTTATTAGTATTATTTATGTTTTTTTTAATTTGATGTATTTTTTTTTAATTTAGTTTAATGTATTTTTTTATTTCGAAGTTTAATGTAATTTTTAATTTTATGTTAATTTATTTAAATGATTTAGTATTTATAAAAACAAATAAAATTAATAATGACTGGGTGCCACGTGACGCATAATGCCTGGAGGTGGAGAGTTATGACTACAGCCTGTTTTTGTAAAAAACCATAACTCTGACTGGGCGCCACATGACGTATAATACCTGGTAGTGAAGCTTTATGACTACACTTGGTCTGAAGTAATTTCCCACACATAAAGGAATATTATTGTCACCATCAAACTATATATTATATCATGACAAAATATAAGATATTTGTAGTATATGAATCAAAAGAAGCCAATAGCTTACAATGTACAATTAAAGGTTAGAAAAGCAAACAAATATATTTTGTTTGTTTTTGAGTAAATAATTTACTAATTTATATTTAATTAATATAGATACATGTGCTGAGCATCACATTGGATTGGAGGAACATCAAGACAACCTTATGTTGACATATTCCCTTGTGATTGGCTAGTTTTTTGTAAATTATTAATTCAAGTTTCTATTGTTTTTCATGCTATATATATGACACATTCCTTTGTTATTGATATTTTCTACAACATTGTGTCAACTTGTTGGAACTTTGAAGCATATGGTTCATTTTTTTAAAAGCCATATGTACTTTGTCTCAAATGTTTTCATAAGGTTACCAACTATTAGACATGTCATCTTACCAAGATCATACTAGTTTCGAAACCAAATAAGATCATAAATAATACTGATATAATTAAAAAGTATGGAGCAGATTTATCTTTGTATATAGTTTTACAATATTAATAAAGTATAACATTTATATTTGAAGTTTTCCAAGAAGAACATGACAACACAAACTTTCAACGACAACAATCGAATAACTGCTACTGCCGTCGGATCACACGAGAAGAGGTGAAGGATGCACTTAGGAGGATGGGAAGGTCTAAGGCGGTTGGCCCAGACAACATACCCATCGAGGTGTGGAAGTGTCTGGGGGAGGAAGGAGTCATGTGGTTAACTACTCTGTTCAATAGTATTCTCAAATCAGGTAAGATGCCAGACCAGTGGAGGAGCAGCGTTGTAGTTCCTATCTATAAGAACAAAGGAGACGCCCAATGTTGTGGTAACTACCGAGGAATCAAACTACTAAGTCATACTATGAAGCTATGGGAAAGAGTGATTGAGGGTAGACTTAGACGAGAAACTCAGGTTACGGTCAACCAATTTGGCTTCATGCCGGGGCGTTCCACCACAGAGGCAATACACCTTATAAGAAGATTAATGGAAAAGTATAGGGAGAAGAAGCGTGATCTACATATGGTGTTTATTGACCTAGAAAAGGCCTACGACAGTGTGCCACGACAGGTGCTCTGGGAGTGCTTGGAGGGTAGAAGAGTGCCCAGGAAATACATAGAGATAATTATGGATATGTATACCAGGAGTGAAACAAGTGTCCGTGCGCCAGTGGGGGATACTGATTTCTTTCCTGTAGAGGTAGGTCTTCACCAGGGGTCAGCGTTGAGCCCGTTTCTTTTTACAGTAGTCTTGGATGAGTTGTCAAAGTCGATTCAGGGGACTCTCCCGTGGTGCATGATGTTCGCAGACGATATTGTGTTACTTGCTGAGAAAAAACAAGATCTAAACATGAGGCTTGAGGAGTGGCGAACAACCTTAGAGACAAAAGGTTTAAAGATTAGCCGATCTAAGACGGAGTACCTCCACTGTGATTTTGGTGGGATAAACGACAATGAAGACACACAGATCACAATTGAAGGGCAGGTGGTCCTGCAGGTAACGAAGTTCAAGTATTTAGGATCTTTTGTACAGAGCGATGGGGAATTAGACAGTGATGTGACCCACCGAGTTCAGGTAGGATGGTGTAGATGGAAAGCAGCCACAGGTATATTGTGCGACAAGAGTTTCCCGACTAAACTAAAGGGAAAATTCTATAGGGTGGCAGTTAGACCTGCAATGCTATATGGAACAGATTGTTGGGCCATCAAGAAGGCACAAGTGCGGAAGATGGAGGTAGCAGAAATGAGAATGCTACGTTGGATGTGTGGGCACACAAGGCTAGACCGAATAAGAAACGTTGTGTTTCGCGAGAGATTAGGGGTGGCGAACATAGCAGACAAGATAAGAGAGTGGAGATTGAGATGGTTTGGACATGTAAAGAGAAGACAGACGACGAATCCTGTTAGATCCGTAGAAAACATTACTATAGAGGGGAGGAGGGGTAGAGGACGACCGAAATTGACTTGGGATGAGAGGATTAGGCATGATTTGATAGACCTAAACCTCTCCGAGGACATGGTTGAGGATAGGAATTCGTGGAGAAGTAGAATTAAAGTTAAGGATTTTTAGAGAGAATTGAATACCTTAGGGCTTAGACTTAACTTATTTAGGCCACATACCATAATGGTATTTCCCTTACATATATTATTATTATTATAATTATTATTAGCTTTTATATAGCTGTTAAACTGTGATCTTATTATTAATATTATTATAACTAGTAGTAGTTTTTATATAACTGTTAAACTTTGATTTCCTTTATTTTGCTTTATTTTCCTTTATTTTGCTTCATACACATGTACTTAGAGCCGAGGGTCTCTCTGGAAGCCACCTCTTTATTGCTTTGGATAGAGGTACGGTGTGCCTACATCCCACCCTCCCCAGACCCTACTTATAGCTTTGCTGTCGGTGGGATTTTACTAGGCATGATTGATTGATTTATATTTGAAGTTTGAACCCATTTCAGCCTACTACACCAAGAAAAGAGATTATTTCACATCACTTCAATCCAATGCATGCAAAACGATTTGAACATGGACATGAATAGATAAAATAACACATTTTTTTTATAAAAAACAAAGGAAAAATAGGAAACGAATTTTTTTTATTGATCTGACTGACGAATACAAAGAAATATATCATTTTTTCTTGATACCTGACTTTGAGCTATAGTTGATCAACATATTCTCCCCGAGTTCCACTTGTCCTTCTACATACTCGCTTCCTATGCTCTGACGTACCATCCAGACGGTGTGAGAGGGGGGGGGGGGGTACTCGCACGCTCACATGGGAGGCGAGTTGAGTGCCCCACCCAAATGATTTATATTTCTCTTTTAAATTTACATTAAAACTTATGTTTTTATGTACCATAGATGAGCTAAGCTACTTTGGACAGTGGTTGACTCAAGCCCTAGCATGAGCTTTGTAGGGGTAAGGTACTAAAACCCGGTTCTACAACCCTAAATCTATTATGTTTGGCTTATTATATGAACTAATACAATGTTATTGGGCTGAGGGGGTTTTGTGGAGGTAACCCTAATTGGGCTAGGGCCATTAGGGTACCATGATGGTGGCCATGAGACTCTCTATATAAGGAGGTCTCCACCTCCTTGTTAGGGGTCATGCTCAATAAGAGCCACCACCAATTTTTGTGTCTGTGAACAAGAAATTCTCAGGATATCTTAGCAGTCACCTCCACACCCCCGAAAACCATTGCAGGTCTCAACATTGCAGGTCACAGGCGCAGCCGCAGAAGAAGAAGATCAAGACGTGGTTCGTTCATCTCGAAAATCCGTGGAAACATCGTCATGGATCAGGTTAGATTCATTTCGTGTTTCGACATTGGCACCATCCGTGGGACCCGAACCCACGGATGGCGCGTAGCCATATAGGATATTAGGAGGATTCCCAACCTTGAAGTTTGGCGCGTAGCCATATGGGATATTAGGAGGATTCCCAACCTTGGCGCGTAGCCATATGGGATATTAGGAGGATTCCCAACCTTGAAGTTTTGCGCGTAGCCATATGGGACATTAGGAGGATTCCCAACCTTGGCGCGTAGCCATATGGGATATTAGGAGGATTCCCAACCTTGAAGTTTGGCGCGTAGCCATATGGGATATTAGGAGGATTCCCAACCTTGAAGTTTGGCGCGTAGCCTGATGCGCGCATGCACGGCGATGGAGTGGTGACTCGTGAGTGCGCGTGCATGGCGGAGGTCTCTTGCGCAAAACCCAGATGGTGGTTTCCGCGGCGGCACATGCACGGCTGCGGAGTGAGAATCCACGGGCGTGCGTACATGGCGGCGGAAGTCTGGTAATTTCTGGATCTGCAATTTTAGAGTCAGATCTGCAACTTTAGACCTAAAATCCAGGTCTGTAATCTAGACCTAGATCTGTAAATCAGATCTGGACAGTTCTGAAGCCCGGAGCAGATTTAAAACCATCACAGATCCGGAGACCTGATCATTCTAATCAGGCCGTTTCTTCTTGCCCAGATCTGGAAGCCTCTTTTTAGATCTATGGATCTTTTTGAGCTTTAATAGAACAAGCTTTGAAGCCTTTTTCTGTAAACTTCCAGATCTGTGTTTTTCTTGGGAGAGATCTGACAGCCGAGATGAAGATCGAAGGGCAGTTCGTTGCCGTCCCACGGATGGTGCCAATGTCGAAACACGAAATGAATCTAACCTGATCCATGACGATGTTTCCACGGATTTTCGAGATGAACGAACCACGTCTTGATCTTCTTCTTCTGCGGCTGCGCCTGTGACCTGCAATGTTGAGACCTGCAATGGTTTTCGGGGGTGTGGAGGTGACTGCTAAGATATCCTGAGGATTTCTTGTTCACAGACACAAAAAGTGGTGGTGGCTCTTATTGAGCATGACCCCTAACAAGGAGGTGGAGACCTCCATATATAGAGAGTCTCATGGCTACCATCATGGTACCCTAATGGGCCTAGCCCAATTAGGGTTACCTCCACAAAACCCCCTCAGCCCAATAACATTGTATTAGTCCATATAATAAGCCAAACATAATAGATTTAGGGTCGTAGAACCGGGTTTTAGTACCATACCACGTAGGGTTACCTCCACAAAACCCCCTCAGCCCAATAACATTGTATTAGTCCATATAATAAGCCAAACATAATAGATTTAGGGTCGTAGAACCGGGTTTTAGTACCATACTGGGTCGTAGAACCGGGTTTTAGTACCATAGTATGGTACTAAAACCCGGTTCTACGACCCTAAATCTATTATGTTTGGCTTATTATATGGACTAATACAATGTTATTGGGCTGAGGGGGTTTTGTGGAGGTAACCCTAAGCCCAATAACATTGTATTAGTCCATATAATAAGCCAAACATAATAGATTTAGGGTCGTAGAACCGGGTTTTAGTACCATACTATGGTACTAAAACCCGGTTCTACGACCCTAAATCTATTATGTTTGGCTTATTATATGGACTAATACAATGTTATTGGGTTGAGGGGGTTTTGTGGAGGTAACCCTAATTGGGCTAGGCCCATTAGGGTACCATGATGGTGGCCATGAGACTCTCTATATAAGGAGGTCTCCACCTCCTTGTTAGGGGTCATGCTCAATAAGAGCCACCACCACTTTTTGTGTCTGTGAACAAGAAATCCTCAGGATATCTTAGCAGTCACCTCCACACCCCCGAAAACCATTGCAGGTCTCAACATTGCAGGTCACAGGCGCAGCCGCAGAAGAAGAAGATCAAGACGTGGTTCGTTCATCTCGAAAATCCGTGGAAACATCGTCATGGATCAGGTTAGATTCATTTCGTGTTTCGACATTGGCACCATCCGTGGGACCCGAACCCACGGATGGCGCGTAGCCATATAGGATATTAGGAGGATTCCCAACCTTGAAGTTTGGCGCGTAGCCATATGGGATATTAGGAGGATTCCCAACCTTGGCGCGTAGCCATATGGGATATTAGGAGGATTCCCAACCTTGAAGTTTTGCGCGTAGCCATATGGGATATTAGGAGGATTCCCAACCTTGGCGCGTAGCCATATGGGATATTAGGAGGATTCCCAACCTTGAAGTTTGGCGCGTAGCCATATGGGATATTAGGAGGATTCCCAACCTTGAAGTTTGGCGCGTAGCCTGATGCGCGCATGCACGGCGATGGAGTGGTGACTCGTGAGTGCGCGTGCATGGCGGAGGTCTCTTGCGCAAAACCCAGATGGTGGTTTCCGCGGCGGCACATGCACGGCTGCGGAGTGAGAATCCACGGGCGTGCGTACATGGCGGCGGAAGTCTGGTAATTTCTGGATCTGCAATTTTAGAGTCAGATCTGCAACTTTAGACCTAAAATCCAGGTCTGTAATCTAGACCTAGATCTGTAAATCAGATCTGGACAGTTCTGAAGCCCGGAGCAGATTTAAAACCATCACAGATCCGGAGACCTGATCATTCTAATCAGGCCGTTTCTTCTTGCCCAGATCTGGAAGCCTCTTTTTAGATCTATGGATCTTTTTGAGCTTTAATAGAACAAGCTTTGAAGCCTTTTTCTGTAAACTTCCAGATCTGTGTTTTTCTTGGGAGAGATCTGACAGCCGAGATGAAGATCGAAGGGCAGTTCGTTGCCGTCCCACGGATGGTGCCAATGTCGAAACACGAAATGAATCTAACCTGATCCATGACGATGTTTCCACGGATTTTCGAGATGAACGAACCACGTCTTGATCTTCTTCTTCTGCGGCTGCGCCTGTGACCTGCAATGTTGAGACCTGCAATGGTTTTCGGGGGTGTGGAGGTGACTGCTAAGATATCCTGAGGATTTCTTGTTCACAGACACAAAAAGTGGTGGTGGCTCTTATTGAGCATGACCCCTAACAAGGAGGTGGAGACCTCCATATATAGAGAGTCTCATGGCTACCATCATGGTACCCTAATGGGCCTAGCCCAATTAGGGTTACCTCCACAAAACCCCCTCAGCCCAATAACATTGTATTAGTCCATATAATAAGCCAAACATAATAGATTTAGGGTCGTAGAACCGGGTTTTAGTACCATACCACGTAGGGTTACCTCCACAAAACCCCCTCAGCCCAATAACATTGTATTAGTCCATATAATAAGCCAAACATAATAGATTTAGGGTCGTAGAACCGGGTTTTAGTACCATACTGGGTCGTAGAACCGGGTTTTAGTACCATAGTATGGTACTAAAACCCGGTTCTACGACCCTAAATCTATTATGTTTGGCTTATTATATGGACTAATACAATGTTATTGGGCTGAGGGGGTTTTGTGGAGGTAACCCTAAGCCCAATAACATTGTATTAGTCCATATAATAAGCCAAACATAATAGATTTAGGGTCGTAGAACCGGGTTTTAGTACCATACTATGGTACTAAAACCCGGTTCTACGACCCTAAATCTATTATGTTTGGCTTATTATATGGACTAATACAATGTTATTGGGTTGAGGGGGTTTTGTGGAGGTAACCCTAATTGGGCTAGGCCCATTAGGGTACCATGATGGTGGCCATGAGACTCTCTATATAAGGAGGTCTCCACCTCCTTGTTAGGGGTCATGCTCAATAAGAGCCACCACCACTTTTTGTGTCTGTGAACAAGAAATCCTCAGGATATCTTAGCAGTCACCTCCACACCCCCGAAAACCATTGCAGGTCTCAACATTGCAGGTCACAGGCGCAGCCGCAGAAGAAGAAGATCAAGACGTGGTTCGTTCATCTCGAAAATCCGTGGAAACATCGTCATGGATCATGTTAGATTCATTTCGTGTTTCGACAAGCTTCATCAAGTTTGCAAGAGGAAACGAGCTTACACAAATATAATAACGTTATTACTATAATAATATACATAACTAAAAAAACTATATATAATTAAATATGTATGTAAATAAAATGATTAAATAACTAATATATACAAATGAGTTGATCTAAAATTTGAAAATTAAAAATTATCTTATGGGCTAAACTCTAGTTTAAAAAAAATAAACTTAAAATAAGTCAACCTCGAGCTTTGCTAAATTAAACAAGCTGAACTTGAGATCCACTCATTACTCTTTTACCTTTTTCATGATACCGATCACCGCTTATCTCTTCCACGAATAACCGAACATTCAAAACCATATGTGTTCAGTATAATATTTAAAAAAACACAAAACCATTGTAGTGTATATATTCATTCATTCATATAAATACAAAGAAAAATACTTATCAAATAACAACATAAACAGTATTTCCAATGATTATTGATAAGTATAAAGAGTAAACAATGCCGTTACATCATTTATCTCATTATCTAACCATCTTCGTCAAAAAAGGCAATAGGCAATTAATAAAACACCTTAAGATACTTTTTCCTTCTCCTTTTATTGAAACCGATTAGGTAAAGTTCAATTTTCAACTTTAAATTCAAAACTGAAAGAGGAGTTTTTGTCACGAAGTTGGAAAGGAGATATTTTACGGTTAAATTTTCTAAATTAACACATAACTTACATCATATTTTTTATTAAAGTCATGTTTTTAGGTAAACTGAAAAAAAATTATAAAAAGTATATACAAAAATGAAAAAGAAAAATTAGTCAATAGTAATGAACTTCAAATAAAAGTTGAAGAAAGAGGTATAATGCTTAAAAAAATAGGTAATAACAAATAAATTTTATAATTATTCAATTTAACTAATGTTGATATGAACAAATAATAACTCAACAGGAATCGAAATTCATACTGTCTTAATTTTCATTTTGACATGTAAAAAAAAAAAATTAATAACATTGAAAAACATTAAAAGTTAAGTAGTTTTTTCATAAAAAAAAGTTTCGAATGACTTTGATAAAACACCAAGAAAATGTTGAATAGTATCATACGTGTGAAGAGGTATGTACCCGCCTCAACACCGAGCAAGGCGGGTCAACCCACAAGATAAAGACATTATGAAGGCACAAAGCCAAAACCTATGCGCATGGCGCATACAAAACATGCTCAGGCATCATATGCCCAGGCACACATATGCTCGCGCATCACATATGCGCGCGGCGCATCAGCGCGCGGCGCATATCACATGCTCATGCATATCACATCTGCCCAGGCACACATATGCTCGCGCATCACATATGCGCGCGGCGCATCAGTGCGCGGCGCATATCACATGCTCGTGCATATCACATCTGCGCATGGAATATCTGCGCGTGAGAATAAAGAGAAGACCTCGCGCATCCTCAGGATGGGCGCATATCACACATGCACATAATCGACCTCGTCCTTATCCAAATCAGGATTAGGGCAACCTTGATTGTGCACGTCAGACAACCTTCCAGAAGGCATCTTTTTAAGGAATAAGAATATGCTGATATTGACAGCTGCCAAATGAAAGGTCGACAACTCAGCATGACACATGTGCTACCACGTGATTACAACCAATGAGAAAGCGCCAGGTGTCCCAGAGGACACGTGGCGCAGTGCGATTGGAGGAGGCCAACGAGGTTGAGCCTAATCAGGGGAAACCCTAGCACTATAAATACAGCATCAACTCCACTTTGATGAGGACATTCATACTCAATCATTAACAGTTACTGTAACACCCCGACCAAAGGCGGATTATACATCGGGGCGCCACATATTGTTTCATTACTCGTGACACTATTGGTGTCAATATTTATTAATACACATTTTATCGCGCAAGCGCAGCGGGGAAAATAAAGAACATAAATTAAACATAAATTAATATATTATAAATTATAACATTCAAACAACATTAACTTGTCTTGATACATTTTAATTCTAGGTCCAAAAGTAAAAACGTCCTACGTGTCCACAAGCTCCAAAACAGCTACTGCAAACCTGAACATGTGTTAAAATAAACGTCAAACACTTGCGTGTTGGTGAGAAATCAAGTTTAATAGATAATCATAGATAATCACAGTAAATCTGCGCGCAACACGTGTATGTCTAGAGTTTAACAAGGGTGTAATCAGATTGTGATCAAGCCTAAGATAGTTCATAGATCATAGTTCAATCCATGCTCCCAATTGAGCATAAAAACGAGAAAACATCTGTGCAAGTGTAAACAAAGAAAACCGTAAACGATAGGTCTCCCGTGTTCAACTAATGGTACCAACGGAACTGCGGAATAGGCCGAACAAAGCGGTTAATGATACACACATACAAATAAACAGCCAAGTAAACGTCCTCAACACATGGGATACTGCGCGACTAAAGTTCAAAAACAAGTTTAAGACTCAAGTTTTGTATGAACACATGAACATCCCAAAGCATTTAAAATAAAAAGGGATTAGGTACGAGATTACTCACATGATAAACGATGCGGTGAAAGATAAAGCAAGAACCAACTTTAAACAAGCACAAGTTAACCTATAAATAAGATTATTGTTTTAATGATTTGTTTTAAGTCTTGATTATAAGTTAGCATAATTAATAAGTAAACTATTATATATAATATATATTACCGGAAAAGCAGGAAGAACAAGGAGGAAGACGGAGGCAGAGAGGGGGGCGGCAGGAGGACAACGGCAGAGAGCAAAAAGGGAGGAAGAGATAATAAGTGTAGTGTGTGAAGTGTTAAGAAAATACTACTATTATTTATAGAAAAACCCTAGGAGACATAATCCCTAGAAAAGGGGAAAAGATCTTAAAAAAGCAAAAGATATCAAAAGATATGGCAGCTGCAGGGGGCAAGATAAAGCTGTCAGGGAACAGTAAAAAGCATGGGCGGATCAGATAAAGGTACTGGTCAAGCATGGCAAAAGCAGATCTCAAAAGATGATGTCAGTCACTTTTTCTACCAACCAATGGGGGTTGGTACGCATGCTGCGCCGAAAGTAACTATTCAGACATTAGATAGGTTAGGTCAACAGCACAGAAGATAAGACAACACAAAAGCATACAGGCTGGAATAAACAGAAGATACAAGGGTTAAGCGCGGGAAGGCTGAGTGCGCGAGCGCGAAGGCTGGCACAACAATCCTTAGCGCACTGCGGGAAGAATCACAAATCCTTAGCGTGCTGCGTGAAGAACAAGAATTCTAAGCGCATCGCGGGAAGAACATACATTCTTAGCGCATTGCGGGAAGAACATGCATTCTTAGCGCGCTGCGAGAAGAGTTCTCTTCACGCATCGCAGGAACAAGATGTCTTCACGCAGGCTTCCATGTAAGGAGTCTGGTGCGTGGAGCTGCAGACATCCTTAGGCGGGAAGAACCAAAGGACAAGCAAAGAGGGAAACAAGGCGGAAAGAGAGAAGGAAGAGGGACGGGACGGCGGAAAGAAAGAGAGAGAAAGAGGCGGGAAAGAAAATATATATTATTAAAAGTAAAATATAAGTATAAATATTAAATAATAAAAGAGAGATCGGGTCAGAGAAACGGGTACCTGGGTCGGGTCGGATCGGGGCAGATGTCACAGTCTCCCCTACTTTAAGAAATTTCGTCCCGAAATTTATCTCGAAGTAGGTTGCGCAGAGAACAGGTGCGGGTACTTGATCTTCATTTGATCTTCCCTTTCCCATGTAAACTCGGCTCCGCGCTTGGACTCCCAGCGAACTTTCACGATAGGGATACGACTGCGCTTGGTTTGCTTAACCTCGCGATCCATAATCTCAACAGGCTTCTCAATGAAATGCATGGATTCATCAACTTGAACTTCATCAGGTGGAATGTGAAGGTTCTCGTCAGCTAAACACTTCTTGAGATTGGATACATGGAACGTTGGATGCACATTACTGAGCGCGGGCGGCAGGTCAAGTCTGTAGGCAACTTTTCCCACACGCGCGAGAATCTTGAATGGACCAACATAACGAGGAGCAAGCTTACCCTTCTTCCCAAAGCGGACAACACCTTTCCAAGGCGACACTTTGAGGAGAACAAGATCACCAACTTGAAATTCGAGAGGCTTTCGCCTACGATCTGCGTAACTCTTCTGTCGGCTTCTGGCAGTCAGCAGATGATCACGGATCTTGGCGATTTTATCAGTTGTCTCTTGAACAAGTTCGGGTCCTGTGATTTGAGTTTCACCCACTTCGCTCCAACAAATCGGGGAGCGGCATTTACGACCGTAAAGTGCTTCAAATGGGGCCATACCGATACTGGAATGATAGCTGTTATTATAAGAGAACTCAATCAAAGGCAGGTGTGAATCCCAATTACCTCCAAAATCAAGAACACAAGATCGGAGCATATCCTCAAGAGTTTGAATAGTTCGCTCAGACTGACCGTCAGTCTGAGGATGATATGCCGTACTCATGTCCAAGCGAGTTCCTAGCGCAGATTGGAGAGATTTCCAAAAGCGAGATATAAAACGGCCATCGCGATCGGATATGATGCTCAAAGGAGTACCATGGCGGCAGACGATTTCCTTGACATAAAGCTGCGCGAGTTGCTCAACACGGTAGTTTTCACGAATGGGCAGAAAGTGAGCAGACTTAGTCAATCGATCCACTATTACCCAAATGCTATCATGTTTGCTTGCTGTCAAAGGTAACTTGGTAATAAAGTCCATCGCTACACATTCCCATTTCCACGTAGGAATTTCTGGTTGTTCGAGCAAACCAGATGGGCGTTGGTGTTCAGCTTTAACTTTAGAACAAGTCAGGCACTTAGCTACGAACACAGCAATATCCTTTTTCATGCCAGGCCACCAATAAGTAATGCGCAAATCCTTGTACATCTTATCAGCGCCAGGATGAATAGAATATCGAGATTTGTGCGCTTCACTCAGGATATCAGCGCGAAGATTCTCATCAAAGGGAATCCAGATGCGATTGAGATAGCAGAGAATTCCACTCAGATTAGGCACAAAATGCGCTTCCGCGCCACACGCTAACTCGGCGCGAAGGTTACCATTACTGATGGATGCGCGCTGCGCGTCACGAATACGCGATTCAAGGTTGCTTTGAATCGGCGCGAAGTGAAGCTGGGTGCGCGGCAATATACAGTTAAGCTGGCAGGGTTTTCGGCTGAGCGCATCGGCTACCACATTAGCCTTACCAGGATGATACCGGATCTCACAATCGTAATCGCTGATGAGTTCGTTCCATCGGCGTTGCCTCATGTTAAGTTCCTTTTGATCAAAGATATGCTGAAGGCTTTTATGGTCAGTGTAGAGGATACACTTAGTACCATAAAGGTAGTGTCTCCAGATCTTCAAGGCAAAAACAACTGCACCAAGCTCGAGGTCGTGAGTTGTATAATTCTTTTCATGAACCTTGAGTTGCCTTGATGCGTAAGCGATAACCTTGCCTCGTTGCATAAGAACACAACCGAGACCTTGGTTGGATGCATCGCAATACACGACAAAATCATCATTACCCTCAGGTAGCGCAAGAACAGGAGCTTCACACAACAATCGCTTGAGCGTCAGAAAGGCTTCTTCTTGCTTCGAGCCCCAAATATACGGTTTACCTTTGTGCGTAAGAGCTGTTAAAGGCAAAGCGATCTTCGAGAAGTTCGAAATGAAACGCCGGTAATAACCAGCTAAGCCCAGAAAGGAACGGATCTCAGAAGGAGAGGATGGCGTAATCCAGTTCTTGATTGCTTCAATCTTGGATGGGTCGACATGAATACCCATCTTGTTTACAACATGACCAAGAAACTGTACTTCATCAGACCAAAATTCACACTTGGAAAGCTTAGCATAGAGTTGCTCGGTTTGAAGCTTCTGCAACACCAACCGGAGATGTTGCTCATGCTCGGCCTTGGTCTTAGAATACACCAGAACATCATCGATAAACACGATCACGAATTTATCCAAGAAAGGCCTACACACCCGATTCATAAGATCCATGAAAACGGCGGGTGCGTTGGTTAGACCGAAGGACATGACCAAGAATTCAAAATGGCCATAACGAGTTCGAAAAGCAGTCTTCGGAACATCTTCATCGCGGATACGCAACTGATGATAACCAGAACGGAGATCGATCTTCGAGAAACAAGAGGCACCTTGGAGTTGATCAAAGAGGTCGTCAATACGCGGTAAGGGATACCGGTTTTTAATGGTGAGTTTGTTCAACTCGCGGTAATCAATACACATGCGAAACGATCCATCTTTCTTTTTAACGAACAACACCGGAGCACCCCAGGGCGAAGAGCTAGGGCGAATGAATCCTTTAGCAGTCAACTCTTGAAGTTGGCTGGCCAATTCTTGCATCTCAGCGGGTGCAAGACGATAAGGAGATTTAGCTACGGGGGAAGCACCAGGGACAAGATCAATACGAAACTCGACTTCACGAGCGGGAGGGATACCAGGAAGATCATCAGGAAAAACTTCAGGAAAATCACGCACAACAGGGATATCGCGAAGCTTCTTTCCTTCATCGGGTTTAACCACATGGGCTAGAAATGCAATACACTTCTTCCGCATGAGTCTTTGGGCTTCGGCGCAAGACATAAGTTTAAGACCGCGGGAGGGTTTCTCGCCGTAGATATGAAGATCACCATTTTCTCGAGGTATGCGAATCAATTTCTTGGCGCAAATAACTTCGGCGCGATTCTTCGACAGCCAGTCCATACCAATAATAACATCAAAGCTTCCAAGAGGCATAGGGATGAGGTCAATCAGGAAATCGTTTTCGTTAAGGTTAAGCGTGCAATCTTTAATTACCGAGTTTATTAAAACAGTTTCACCATTAGCCAATTCAACTGAAAAATCTTCTTTTAAGTTATCGCGCGGTCGCGCAAGCTTCCGCTCAAAGGCGCGAGAGATAAAACTTCTATCGGCGCCAGTATCAAAAAGCATAGATGCATAAAATCCGTTAAGCAAAAATGTACCATTAACTACGTCGTTATTCGCTTGCGCTTGGTGCGCGGTTATGTTAAAAGCTCGGCCACGCGTCACTTGGTTCGAAATTTGGTTCACCGGATTCGCTTGAGTAATCTGAACTTGTAGTCTTGGGCACGCGTTCCGGAAATGACTGGGATCACCGCAGTTAAAGCACGATCTGGGTCGTGGGTTTTGGTAAGTTGGCTGTGGGTTCTGCGGGTAGGCTGGTGGTGTTGGCGCAATCGGATTGGAGGGAGGGGTTCTACAGTACTCAACGGAGTGACCTACGCGGCCACATCGGTTACATTGTCGACACGGGACTTGAGGTGGGTGATGAAGTCTACAGGTTGGGCAAAAGGGTAGGTTTCCTGTGTAAGGTTTCTTAGTTGGCGGGGCAGGGAGTGCTGGATTGGTTAAGGCATAGTTATGGACTACAGGAGGTGCTGGGTAGGTTGACAGTGGGTTAGGCGCGTAAACTGGTTGATAAATTGGTTGCTGGACAATGGGCGGGTTGGTAAGCGCATAGGCTTGTCTGCGCCTACGTTTCTGGTTATGGTTTGAGGGTTCTGGTTTGGTTTCTGTTGGTTCAGGGACAGTCTTGGTGGGTTTGGTCTTCTCAGTTCCCCGCAGGAACAGGGTTCCTGCTCTGACATGGTTGTCGCTGAGCACAGCGGCCAATTCGATGGCGTCAGAGAGGGTTACTGGGTTTCTGGCCCATACAGAATCTTGAATTTCCATGGGGAGACCCCCAAGGAATTTCTCGATGGCTCGGCGGGAAGGGGTAACAAGGTGAGGGACCAGTAAGCTTAGCTCGTGGAAGCGCGTCGCGTACTCGCGCGCTTCACCGCTGTATTGCTTCAGGTTCCAAAATTCTTCCTCCAGGCGCTTAACTTCGTTGGGAGGGCAGAATTCTCGCGTAAGAATTTCCTTGAATTCCTCCCATGTCATGCTAGAAGCAGCCTCTGCGCCACGCGCATGAGCTACTCCATTCCACCATGTAAGCGCTCTGGATTCCAGGACACTGGAAGCATATAGGGTTCGTCTTTCTGAGGGGCATTGGGTATGGAGGAAAGTGTTTTCAATCTTCTCAAGCCATTGGAGCATCACGGTGGCTCCTTCAAGACCTGTGAACTTCGGAGGGTTACCCGCATTAAAGGACTTAATGTTATAACTGGAGGTATTAGCATTGTTTTGGCTCAAAGCTTGGGCTATTGCGGCGGCCATTTCCTGGGAACGTTGCTGCGAGCGTCTGCGCGCGGCTTCTTTCTTCTTGAGATGGCGACGAGATAGCGGAGGCATTCTATAAAAGTTTTAATTTTAGTTAATATCTTGGTTTTAGCGCAAAGTTTTAATCTTATAAAGCTTGGTTTCACGGAGTTAGATACTATCAAAAGTTAAAGTAAAATAAATGATCCTAAATGCAGACTTAATAAAGGTAACAAATTCGAATCAAGAACCGACAATTCACGTATCACCGTGACTTTCCGAGTTCTCAATTTAAAATAGCTAGTAACGAGTATTGGAGATTGACGATTCATGTATCACCATGACTTTCCAATCTTCAATATAAAATATACAAGAAAATGAGTATTGGAGGTTGACAATTCATGTATCACCATGACTTTTCAAGTCTCCAACCTCAGAACATAATCGTAAATGGAAATTGAAAATCAACTATTCATGTATCACCATGACTTTTCGGATCTTCAAATCCCAACAAACGAATATGTAAGTAAAATCAATAAAATCGAAATTCAACAAAAATCGAAATATCGCGAAATAAAACATAAAATCATATACTGCGCAGGCGCGAGCATATTCATAAATAACGAGTAATTAACAATAAGCGCGCAAACATGAGATTTCTCTCATGCGCGAGAAGGGACTCTTAGGTATTCTAGGCCGTTACGTCTAACCACCTATCCTAAAGTCAACGAGCTCTGATACCAATCTGTAACACCCCGACCAAAGGCGGATTATACATCGGGGCGCCACATATTGTTTCATTACTCGTGACACTATTGGTGTCAATATTTATTAATACACATTTTATCGCGCACGCGCAGCGGGGAAAATAAAGAACATAAATTAAACATAAATTAATATATTATAAATTATAACATTCAAACAACATTAACTTGTCTTGATACATTTTAATTCTAGGTCCAAAAGTAAAAACGTCCTACGTGTCCACAAGCTCCAAAACAGCTACTGCAAACCTGAACATGTGTTAAAATAAACGTCAAACACTTGCGTGTTGGTGAGAAATCAAGTTTAATAGATAATCATAGATAATCACAGTAAATCTGCGCGCAACACGTGTATGTCTAGAGTTTAACAAGGGTGTAATCAGATTGTGATCAAGCCTAAGATAGTTCATAGATCATAGTTCAATCCATGCTCCCAATTGAGCATAAAAACGAGAAAACATCTGTGCAAGTGTAAACAAAGAAAACCGTAAACGATAGGTCTCCCGTGTTCAACTAATGGTACCAACGGAACTGCGGAATAGGCCGAACAAAGCGGTTAATGATACACACATACAAATAAACAGCCAAGTAAACGTCCTCAACACATGGGATACTGCGCGACTAAAGTTCAAAAACAAGTTTAAGACTCAAGTTTTGTATGAACACATGAACATCCCAAAGCATTTAAAATAAAAAGGGATTAGGTACGAGATTACTCACATGATAAACGATGCGGTGAAAGATAAAGCAAGAACCAACTTTAAACAAGCACAAGTTAACCTATAAATAAGATTATTGTTTTAATGATTTGTTTTAAGTCTTGATTATAAGTTAGCATAATTAATAAGTAAACTATTATATATAATATATATTACCGGAAAAGCAGGAAGAACAAGGAGGAAGACGGAGGCAGAGAGGGGGGCGGCAGGAGGACAACGGCAGAGAGCAAAAAGGGAGGAAGAGATAATAAGTGTAGTGTGTGAAGTGTTAAGAAAATACTACTATTATTTATAGAAAAACCCTAGGAGACATAATCCCTAGAAAAGGGGAAAAGATCTTAAAAAAGCAAAAGATATCAAAAGATATGGCAGCTGCAGGGGGCAAGATAAAGCTGTCAGGGAACAGTAAAAAGCATGGGCGGATCAGATAAAGGTACTGGTCAAGCATGGCAAAAGCAGATCTCAAAAGATGATGTCAGTCACTTTTTCTACCAACCAATGGGGGTTGGTACGCATGCTGCGCCGAAAGTAACTATTCAGACATTAGATAGGTTAGGTCAACAGCACAGAAGATAAGACAACACAAAAGCATACAGGCTGGAATAAACAGAAGATACAAGGGTTAAGCGCGGGAAGGCTGAGTGCGCGAGCGCGAAGGCTGGCACAACACTCCTTAGCGCACTGCGGGAAGAATCACAAATCCTTAGCGTGCTGCGTGAAGAACAAGAATTCTAAGCGCATCGCGGGAAGAACATACATTCTTAGCGCATTGCGGGAAGAACATGCATTCTTAGCGCGCTGCGAGAAGAGTTCTCTTCACGCATCGCAGGAACAAGATGTCTTCACGCAGGCTTCCATGTAAGGAGTCTGGTGCGTGGAGCTGCAGACATCCTTAGGCGGGAAGAACCAAAGGACAAGCAAAGAGGGAAACAAGGCGGAAAGAGAGAAGGAAGAGGGACGGGACGGCGGAAAGAAAGAGAGAGAAAGAGGCGGGAAAGAAAATATATATTATTAAAAGTAAAATATAAGTATAAATATTAAATAATAAAAGAGAGATCGGGTCAGAGAAACGGGTACCTGGGTCGGGTCGGATCGGGGCAGATGTCACAGTTACAGGCAGTGATATCATATTCAATCATATTGAATTACATTCACTCACAGTCAGTTACATACAAACACACAGTCTCACAACCAGAGGGCATTGAGCAATTACGCAATACTCTTGAGATTCTCTTACACACATTATCATCTTCTCCACAATATACTGATTCTCACGCCGGAGGGTTACCCCAAAGAGGACCCCTCTGTCCCTTTCTGAGGGGTAAGTAACGGCGCTGTTCATTTTGTAGGTGGAAGAACACTGATCCAGAAGAACCATCGGTGAAATAGTATAATCACACCCGAGGAAAGTAGATCTGCTACCAGTGAGTAGATCCACGTTTCTTCATTGGCGCCATCCACTGTTACGTTCGGCAATCAGATCTAATCAGATCTACAAAAAAAAAAAAAATCAATCACCATGGTTTCTGGCATTCGTAACGTTGATCAAGCTCTGGAGGATATTGAACGTGAGGGTGTTAACGACGGACAGCAGGTTCTGAGGGTCCCGCGTGATTCTACGCGTACCACCAGCAACCGTCCCTTCGTCACAACCCCTCACGGCCAGACTGAAACTCCTCCAGACGATCTCGCGTTACAAAATATGGCCGGCGCGAAACTGAAAGGACCAATGGGTCCAGAAGAGGAAACAAATGATCCGAATGAATGGCTCATAAACGAGCAGCGGCGTCTGATAGAAAAGTACAACGAAATGGTCAAACAGAAGAAGATGGCCGACCAAACACAAAGGCAAGCGTTTGATAAGCAGACTACAAAGAGGCCGCGCGCGCCGGAAGAAGGACATTCTGTTCACACTGCACACACTGAGTTCAGTGATGAAGAAGTGCATAGCATGAGGAAGACACGGGATACTCATGCAGGAGGCTCACAGCTCCGCGCGCCTGTGAACATGGCGCCTGGAGCCAGAGCAGATCTGGATCTGCACATGCCGTACAGCCCACCGGTCAGAGGGCAAGTGGACGTAACCACACCCTACAGACCAGCCATCTTGGTAAAGCACTCAAAGTTTACTGCGCGCATCGCGCAGGCTCCCATCCAGCACAAGACCAAGATGCCAAGTGGTCTGGGCAAATATGATGGCACAACGGATCCAGATGACTTTTTGCAAGGTTTCTATAACACGGGAAACCTAGAGAGCTGGACGATGCCAACATGGTGTCATATGTTTGCTCGCTGCCTCACAGGCGCAGCGCGGGTATGGTTTGAGAGCTTGCCGACTGGGCAAATTGATGGGTTCGAGGAACTATTAGAAAAGTTCCAAGCCCACTTCGTACAGCAGCGCAGGCACACGCGCGATCCTGATGACATCATGCACTGCGTAAGCAGGAATGATGAAACGATTGAAGATTACATCACTCGTTTCAATCAGGAGTCCCTGGCAATCAGGGGTATAACTGAGCAGCTCCTGCGCGTGGCCTTTATACAAGGCGCGCGCAGTGATCAACTCCGCCGAGCTCTCGTAAGCAAAGATGGTATGCCCACCACTTGGGCAAAACTAATGGAAGCCTCGCGAGTCTTCGCGAGAAATGAAAAACAGATTGCCCAAGATAGGGCAAGAGAAAGAGCGCATCAGGCTGAATCACCGCGCAGCAAAGAGAAGAGGGCCAAACAGAACTCTGTATGGTCCAGGTTGCAGCCAACAAGTTTTTCTTCAGCAGAAAAGCAAGCGCAACCAAGCTCACCCCAGCCCCAAAAAGATGTTCGTAGTCGTGGGGATGGTGACAAGAGGGAGGGCGGCAGAGATCCTAGCAGACCTCTGCCAAGAATATGGACTCCACTCACTAAAACACCTTCACAGGTGTTAAGTACTGAGAATGTTCAATTCAAGCCCCCCAAGCAACTACACTACAAGGGACCGCAAAACAGTGGCAAATATTGTGAATTTCACAGGTCCCCGGGCCACAACACCGACGCATGCCATCATTTAAAGGATGCGATCGAGAAGGATGTAAAATCAGGCAGGCTGGCTCACTTGGTGAAAAACCAAAGAATAGAAGATGAGCAACCGGAAGGAGCCTCTGCCACCAAGAAATACAAAAGAATCTGTGTGGCTGAGGGGGGACGACAAGGACAGACGTCAAAAAAGAGAAGCGCGCAAATCCACGGAGATTGGCGCGAGCAGCAAGTCATCTTCCTAAGAATCAGGGGAGGCCCTTCAATAAGCAGTCCTCTCGTCATCACCACACACATTGCTCATTACGAAGTGTCAAAGGTCCTGGTGGACACTGGAAGCGAATCTGACATTATGTATGAGCAATGTTTCAGAAAGTTAGACCCGGCAGACCAAGCGCGGCTCGAAATTGTGAACGCACCAATCTGTGGTGTCTCAAATGAAATCATCCATCCCCTAGGCCAGATTCAGTTTGAACTAACTATGGGGGATGATGAGCACAAGCGAGCCGAAGTGGTCAACTTCTTGGTCTTGCCCACCACGTCATGCCACAATATGATCCTGGGTAGGGGAACGATTGCCCAATTTAATGCTGTACCGTCGCCAGCGCACGGCGCATTGGGGTTCCCTACACCAACAGGCGTAACATTTGTTTACCGCGATCATTTGTGCGCAGTGACAAGCACGCCGCGGGAAGGGAGAATGAAACTTCCAATGGCGGACAATGCGCCAGAGAAGTGGATTTTAAACCCAAAATTCCCAGAGCAAACGGTCACAATTGGCGCTACCATTTCAGACGAAACGAGATTGAGAATGAAAAAGTTGCTCACAAAATACACGTCGGTTTTCGCGTGGCAACACTCCGATATGACGGGGGTCCCGCGAGACTTGGCGCAACATTCTCTTAACACGTTCAAGTCGGTGGACCCAATTGCTCAGAAAAAGAGAATCATGGGGGATGAAAAGGCGAAGGCCATGAATGAGCAAATGGAGGACCTGTTGCGCGCAAACATCATCCGCCCGATCCGATACCAGACGTGGGTAGCCAATCCTGTGATGGTAAAGAAAAGCAACGGGTCATGGAGGATGTGTATTGACTTCAAGGACCTCAACAAAGCATGTCCGAAAGACTGTTACCCCCTCCCAAACATCGACGCAAAGGTGGACTCCGTGGCGCCATTCAAGCTCAAATGTTTTCTGGATGCCTACAAAGGCTATCACCAGATTCAAATGGCACCACAGGACGAAGACAAGACTGCCTTCAGAACCGACAAGGGTGTTTTTTGTTACACAAAAATGCCCTTTGGTTTAAAGAATGCGGGCGCAACCTATCAGAGGCTTATGGATTCGGTTTTCAGTGAACAAATCGGAAGAAATCTAGAAGTCTACGTTGATGATTTGGTGATCAAGAGCAGGGAGGAGAGACAAATGCTCAAAGACATCGAGGAAACTCTTCAGCGCCTAACGGAAGTTAACATGAAGCTCAACCCGAGCAAATGTACTTTCGGCGCGGAAGAGGGGAAATTTCTTGGTGTAATGGTTACTAAGGATGGTTTCAAGGTGAACCCTGAAAAGGTGGAAGCCATCCTTGACATGCCTTCACCATCCACCATGAAAGAGGTTCAGAAGCTGAATGGTAGATTGGTGTCAATCAACAGGTTCCTAGCGAACCACGCCAGCAAATCTACTCCATTCGTTAACACTTTGAGGAACTGCTTGAAGAAGAGCCAATTCAAGTGGACGCCTGAGGCTGAGCAAGCTTTCAGTGAGATAAAAGAATGTCTCATAAAGCTCCCCGCGCTCACAGCTCCACTTCCTGGCGAAACCCTTACATTGTACTTGTCAGCTGGAGACCGCGCCATCGGCGCAGTATTATTGGTGGATCGCAAGGGGATCCAAACGCCAATATACTATGTGAGTCGGGTGCTGACAGACCCTGAGACGCGCTATTCCATCATGGAAAAGTTAGTTTTGTCACTAACACACGCGTCGCGCAAGCTTCACAGATACTTCAATGGTCATCCGATTGAAGTTCTGACAGGTTACAACATCCAGCAAGTCTTGCGACGCCCCGCGCTCTCCGGAAGGCTGACAAAGTGGGCGCTGGAATTGGGTGAACACACGATCACTTATAAGCCCCGTCCAGCAATAAAGGGTCAAATTTTGGCGGATTTCATCACGGAAATCCCAGAGGGAAAGATTGAAGAAGCTCAGCGCGAGGTAGACCCTCCGCGAGCAAATGATGAAGAAGATGTTTGGAGGCTATTCACTGATGGAGCCTCCAACAGCGAAGGGTCCGGCGCAGGCCTCAAACTGGTGGACCCTGATAATCATGAATATACTTATGCTATTAGGTTGGACTTCAAAAGTACCAACAATGAGGCTGAGTATGAAGCCCTGCTGGCTGGTCTGCGCATTGCGCGCAAGTTTGGAGTTAAAAGGCTAGAGGCACATGTTGATTCTTACTTGGTAGCTGCGCAGGTCAATGGCCTTTATGATGCCAAGGAGAACACCATGCCTCTATATCTAGAACAGGCAAAAAAGATCGTTGAGCAGTTTGACTTCTTCAAAATCATACACATCTCGCGCAGCGAAAACAAGTCCGCTGACGCGTTGAGTAAGATGGCATCAACTAATTTTGATCACTTTGCCAAAGATGTCAGGGTGGAAGTGATGAGCAACCCGTCAGTGCAAACGCAATCGGTCCTTGTAATTCATACATCCCCTTCATCCTGGATTACTCCAATAATGGAATTCCTGAAGGAGGGGACGTTACCGGACGATCGCGCACAGGCGAGAAAGATAAGACACAAGGCGCAGAACTATGAACTACTTGATGGTACATTATATCGACGCTCTTATCTTGGACCGCTCATGAAATGCCTGGATGCTGAAGAAGCAAGCTATGTGATTAGGGAGATTCACGAAGGAATCTGCGGCATACACGCTGGCCCGCGCATGGTGGTTGCCAAGGCAATGAGCTCGGGCTACTATTGGCCGGGCATGTACTTGGATGCGCTAAAAGAAATACAAAAATGCAAGGCATGTCAGAGCTACGCGCCAAACACCATGCGGCCAAAGAACAACTTGATTCCGGTGACCTCTGCATGGCCTTTCCACAAATGGGCCATTGATATTGTGGGGCCCCTGCCGCAAGCGCAAGGGCGAGTGAAATTTTTGGTAGTGGCGATAGACTATTTCACAAAATGGGTTGAGGCCAAGCCACTAGCAAAAATCACAGCTGAGGCGATGAAGCAATTTATCTGGAGCCACATCATTTGCCGTTTTAGCCTTCCTATGGAAATTGTGAGCGACAATGGCAAACAATTCACTGACAGGAAGATATCAAGCTGGCTCAAAGAATTGCACATCAACCAAATCTTCACTTCGGTCTACCACCCTCAGGGGAATGGCCAAGTGGAGCGCGCGAATCAAAGTTTGCTAAATGGGCTGAAGAAAAGGTTGGAGGGAGAATCCCATTCTTGGGTCGAAGAGTTACCTAATGTCCTGTGGGCGCACAGGACATTAAGCAAAACTAGCAATGGCGAATCCCCGTTCAGCCTAACCTATGGGACAGAGGCTATGATCCCAGCAGAAATTGGATGCCCATCCCATAGGGTACTCATGATGAGCAAAACTGATAACGAGCGCGAAAGAAGATTGGACCTTAACTTGCTTGAAGGGCGCAGAGAAGCGGCTATCATCAATGAAGCCAGATACAAGAAAAAGCTGGAAAAATATTATAATCAGCGCGTTAAAGAGTGCCACTTCAAGAAAAATGATTTTGTCCTTCGAAACAATGAAGCTAGTCGCGCAATACCCCCAGGAAAAATGTCCCCCAATTGGGAGGGACCTTATCAAATTTCAGAAGATTTGGGGAAAGGCGCGTACACTTTAAAAGATTTGAATGGAAAAAAGATACCGCGCGCGTGGAACGCGGCACAACTTAGAAAATGCTTCATGTAAAAGTTCAAATATGTAATCAAGGCTTTTAAGCCATCATGAATGATGATTCGCGCTATCTTTCAATATTTGTTCTATTACCTTTGCATACATGTTTCACACTTCCTTTATTAATTTGGAGCAATATGACAACACTATATTGACTTCAAAACGAAATAAAACGAAGTAAAACATACATGCGCGAGCCTTAGCTCAAAAGCGTTAACGAGTCTTAACTCTAAAACGTCAGGGCCTTAGCCCAAACCTGCGAGCCTTAGCTCAAACACGTTAATGAGTCTTAACTCTAAAAACGTCAGGGCCTTAGCCCAAAACAAAGAGCCTTAGCTCAAAACACTCACAAACATCCATCTTACATCTCGCGCAGCCTGATCATAAAAATCCTTAAACACAACTAAGGCAAAGTACATGCCATATCATAGTTGTTAAGGTCTCAGGTCGAGGTCGCGCGCGGAATCATAGTGGATATCTGAGTAACACATGCTGACATGTAATGGCTAAAACTCATACTTCCATATTAAGACCGCGCGACCTCAACGCGCAAAAAAGGAATTGAGAAAAGTTATCGCGAATGTCAGCATAAACAAGATACTGCGAAACCACTTACAAAATAGGACTATGGTTAAGTGAATAATTTCCTTACAACCTTGTTCTTATTTTAACGTGCAAGCATATCTTATATCTATACAAGCAAACATGAAGAGATGAATGGAAATGCGCAAGATGTGAAAAAGGGAAAACAAATTTCATTCCATTGCGTTGAAATTTACAAGTATGATGAGTTACAAATTACAAATAAAAATAAAAACATGAAGGGCTTCTCAAGTCTCCACGTTGACATTAGCCTCTTCATCATCCTCATCATTGCCCTCGGCATCTGGCGCAGCCTGCTCCTCTTCATCTCCAAATTGACCATAGTCAAGTTCTTCCTCCTCATTGGAGTCTTCTATCACGACGGTGTCAGGAGCAGATTCTTTCGCCGCGCCAGAACCGCTGGCAGGGGGAACATCCCCCGCGCCACCATCATCGCCACCAGCCCTCTCGCATTCATCGAGCAACTTCTTTAGCGCGCCGAGGTCGGGCTGGTCAGCAAGCGCAGCTATCTGCAAAATCAATAGAAAAGTATTGAGTACAAAACACTTGGAAAATTAATCAAGTAAAACTCATTAGGGTCAAGGTACCTGCATAAGGATGGGGATGGGAGTATTCATGTACTTCTCCCCCACCGCGGCCATGTCCGCGCAGGCCGCGTCGCTCTTGTAAGGGTACTCGGATGGGTTCTTCTTCAACATGCCATATTCATACCCATCCGTAAACCCTTCAGCGCGACCCACCAGGCGCGCGGCAGCATTGCAGTCCATCACAAGGGCCTGAAACTCGGCGGAATATTTCATCGCCAAAGCGCAACGAGTCATGCCCTGTGACACCAGCCATTGGCGATCCTGCGCGAGGCCAGCAACAGACGTCTCGAGGGCAGGAACCTGTGAGTTTAATAACTCAACAGTTTCCTTGGTCTTTTTTAGCTCCTCCTTATCAGACGCTGCTGCCGCCAAAATTTTTTCTTTCTCCGCCTGCGCAGCACCAAGTGCTTCCTGGCTGGACGCTGCCGTCGCCAAGGCCTCATCTCTATCGGCCTGCGCGGCCGCTAACTCCCTCTTCAGGCGCGCAACCTCGCTCTCCAGTGATGATTTCTCAGTGATACTCTGGACGATAGCTTGGTCACGCGCCTCGGCCTGCTGTTCCAAGACACGCACTCTCCGCGCGTACTTGGCAACTTCGGCCTCCGCCACCTGCTGCTTCTCCCGCGCAGCCTGGAGCTCATGCCCGCGCTTAATATAGGCGGTGTTGGCACTTGCTCTATTTTCGCTGCTCGTGCGCGAGCATCAGAAAGGTTCCAGGCAGCCACCTTAGCCTCTTGCTGGGCTGCCACAAGAGCATCGCGTACTTTAATATAATCGCGATGAAGCTCTTGGGAGGCAGCAAAGAAAGCTGACCCAGCGAAAATGTGATCGTTGAGCAAGTCAGCGCGAGTGCGCTTCTCCTGATACCTCCTTTCAGTAGGAGGCACGGCATGAGCCCAGAAGTCCTCGCATACGCCCATGGATTGGAAGGAACTTTCTTCATTAATATTCCATCTCGGGCGATAAACGTGGTCACCTTCCTACAAAACACAAGAAATGTTCTAAGTCATAAAACATACTTATATGGAGGTACGCGCAGCGGAGCAACAAATTAAAACATACCTGCGGGGATGAAGCAGAAAAGTCAGCGCCAGCCCCACCAGAAGTATGCGCTGCGAAGTCTTGTGGCATCGCAGGGTTGGCGCGGTCTACCAAGGAGTCTTCAGCTGGAGCCCCCTCATCCTCCTCATCTTCCTCAATAGGCCTCTTCTCCTGCGACCTGGAGGGCTCCAAACCAGCCTCGCGGAGAGGGCTGCGCGTAGGAGGAGGCGAGGGAGGTCTCGACGCCGCCAGTTCGGCGCGCAATACGGCTTCCTGCTCCTTTGTAATCCCAATAAGGGGAGACTCAGCACTAGCAGGAGCAGGACCAGAACCAGCGGCACCGGCAACGGCGCCAGGAGTGTCGCCAGCAACTTGTACGCCAGCTACAACTCCTATGAACAAATCAACAACGAAAATTGGTTTACGACTGGATCCAAAACAAAAAATTCAGGAGACAAATGTGCAAAACATACCTTGGCGCAATTCTGTTCGCGCGGCGAACATAGCCATAAAGTTCATTCTACCCTTCTCAGAGGGTAGAACGGGGGACTTCGAAGCAGACCCCGGCGCAGCCTCAGCACCTTGTGGCGCCTGCGGCTGATCTGCAACCGTCGCCGGTCCTGCAAACAGTCAAAGGAGCAAAGGTTTAATAATAATTCAATCAGATGAAAATAAGCAAAGTATACCTGTCGCAGGCGCGGCACTGCTTCTCTCTTCAGCCGCTCGAACGGAGGAGGTGACGCCACCATACCTCAAGTGGACAGGAGGTCTGCCCACTTTCACAGGCAGGGAAGCTAAAGAACCCATGGTGGTAAACACCTGGGTTTCCTTAGGTCCCTTCGTTTGAGCATGGGGATGAACGACAGGGGTGTCATCTTTCTTTTGTCTCTTACTGCCCCCTGCGCCTGATTTCCCCTTAGCTTTGCGCTTTAGTAGGGGCGCCTCCTCTTCCTCCTCCTCCTCCGCCTCCTCCGCGAGCTCCAGCTCGTAGTTCTCCAGCGCATCTACAATACATGTAACACAAGTGTTAGCAAAATTTGGTATTCTCAAGGAATAAACATAAGTGTGAAGGCTTACCAGGCGCGTCGCCATCAAAGTCAAATTCCAGATCCACTGGGATGAACATGTCATCGAAGCGATCTGGGAAACCAACCTCCCCAGCGCCAAGCGCGACGGAGCCACCCTCCACTTGATCATCATAAGCGGCGTGGATATAGTCCTTGGTGACTGCGCAAAAACAAGTCAACTGATATCAGAAAAAGAATTATGTTCGCGCAGAAAAAGAAATAAAGCAATGAAATAAACTTACACAACCCGTCGACTTGGATAACGGGCTCAAGCGCGCTGTCGGCCCATAGCTTACTCATGCCGACCCCCACCAGCGCCTCCTCGCAAATTTTCTTCGCGGGGGATGGCTCATCGGTCAGTTTCTTAACCCAGGCGCCAGTTGGGTTCTTGAGGACACCCACATCCGCAGGCGCAGAAGAGATGGAGCGCATCGTCATGCGGATGGGGATTACACCAGCCCTGATATAGAAGAACCTCTCAGACCAGTCATGAAGGCTCTTGAATGAAACAGTGGAGCACTTAACCTTCTGACTGCGAGGAATAAAGGAGATCCAAGAATCTTGGATCTTGGGCTTGTAAAAAAATTGAAAGCGCCGAGGGGTGGGCTCCTCGCGCTGTGATTTGCACATGAACTCGAAATGAGTCATGCGCACAAGTCCAAACGGATGGACTTGGGATATATGAATCCCGAAAAAACGTAACACCGCGCCTACAAACCTTGTCATCGGAAGACGAAGGTTGCAGTGGGTGAAAAAATGGGTGTACAGTGAAATATAGCCGGGGGGCGGGTCCGCCGCCGTCTGCCCGGCCACAGGCAACATGCAGCCAAACAGGGTGGGAAAACCCTGAGAGGTGATGAGGCTGTCGAAATCGACCTGCCTCAATTTGCAGGGGATTTCATTCCACCTTTTGGTGGCCTTGGTCCTCCCTACTTCCTCCGATGTGGTCTCAACAACCCTCTTCCCCTTCCCCTTTTGCTTCAATGTCGACATTACCACAGATTTCACACGGCGTCTTCGAGAGGCAATAGAGGTGATTGAGGGGCTAGACGAGTCTGAACTATCAGACATACAACTGCAGCAGCAGATAATCGAAGTTTCGAAACGATGAAAACACTCAATTCAGAATATGAAAGACAGAATTCGAAAATTAGCAACAATGAAGATGAAGATAAAAAATTTTTCCTAAGGGCCTGCTTTTATAGGCCCAGGAGAGACAAAAGTGGTAACTGATCGGATTTTACGCGCCCCCACTCGCAGGTGCAAGCCAACGAGAGCGCGGCACGTGTCCCTAACACTGTTGAGGGGACATAAAAATGTAACCGACCTGCCACGGAACAGAGACGCGCCCCCACTCGCAGGTGCAAACCAATGCGAGCGCAACACGTGTTCCAGACAGCTGTGTGAGGGGACATGAAAGGCAACTGTAGCACCTCGAGCACACGAAACGTCTGACACGTTTACGGCGCACGTCACCACCAACCAACCACGTGCTTGGACCCTTCGTTTCAACCAAATGGATAGAACTTCGCGCAGCGAGGGAAACAACCAAGAAAAAGACAAAACCCCTTTTAAAAGACCAAATCAGTAAGTCTAATATCTATCTTACCGCGCTCGCGCGAGATAAGACACACATTAGACTGGGGGGGCTTGAAGAGGTATGTACCCGCCTCAACACCGAGCAAGGCGGGTCAACCCACAAGATAAAGACATTATGAAGGCACAAAGCCAAAACCTATGCGCATGGCGCATACAAAACATGCTCAGGCATCATATGCCCAGGCACACATATGCTCGCGCATCACATATGCGCGCGGCGCATCAGCGCGCGGCGCATATCACATGCTCATGCATATCACATCTGCCCAGGCACACATATGCTCGCGCATCACATATGCGCGCGGCGCATCAGTGCGCGGCGCATATCACATGCTCGTGCATATCACATCTGCGCATGGAATATCTGCGCGTGAGAATAAAGAGAAGACCTCGCGCATCCTCAGGATGGGCGCATATCACACATGCACATAATCGACCTCGTCCTTATCCAAATCAGGATTAGGGCAACCTTGATTGTGCACGTCAGACAACATTCCAGAAGGCATCTTTTTAAGGAATAAGAATATGCTGATATTGACAGCTACCAAATGAAAGGTCGACAACTCAGCATGACACATGTGCTACCACGTGATTACAACCAATGAGAAAGCGCCAGGTGTCCCAGAGGACACGTGGCGCAGTGCGATTGGAGGAGGCCAACGAGGTTGAGCCTAATCAGGGGAAACCCTAGCACTATAAATACAGCATCAACTCCACTTTGATGAGGACATTCATACTCAATCATTAACAGTTACAGGCAGTGATATCATATTCAATCATATTGAATTACATTCACTCACAGTCAGTTACATACAAACACACAGTCTCACAACCAGAGGGCATTGAGCAATTACGCAATACTCTTGAGATTCTCTTACACACATTATCATCTTCTCCACAATATACTGATTCTCACGCCGGAGGGTTACCCCAAAGAGGACCCCTCTGTCCCTTTCTGAGGGGTAAGTAACGGCGCTGTTCATTTTGTAGGTGGAAGAACACTGATCCAGAAGAACCATCGGTGAAATAGTATAATCACACCCGAGGAAAGTAGATCTGCTACCAGTGAGTAGATCCACGTTTCTTCAACGTGTATGTCTAAATCCTATAAGATGAAGATTCTTCTTTATTCAGTTGTCATCTACGCATCTTAAACCGGTCAAGGAATAACACACACGTAGTACTACGTTTGAATCCCTCTATCGAATTTTATATATATTTTCCACTCTTTCAAAAGTGAACTCTTAAACAAAAGTTTCGTTTTACCTTATTCTATTGATTAACGAAAAGATCATATGAGTTTTCTGATAATGAATTCCGATTATTAAAACAATACGATATCAAATAAACCTCTCTCTAGGCATCATATTGTTTCATTAGAAAAAAAGTTATGCTAAATGAATTATTATTATTATTATTATTATTATTATTATTATTATATCTCTTACTTAGGGTCTAATGGTAAGCGGCTTGGGCTCTCAAATGGAGGTTCAAGTTCGATCCCCACTTGTGACATTTTGGATGAATATATTCGATCCCCACCCGAATTTTTCATCCCACCGTGTGTTACATACGACAGAGAGTTCTTCTCTTACAGTGACACAATAACTGTCAAGTGACAACTGACAATATAGTTTCCTAGAAGAACGTCAAAACCAAAACACATCCGGTTTAAATAACATACTCTAATCAGACATGACAACTTACTCTCCAAATTTGAAGTTCAAAAAAAAAAAAGAATGTATATGATGTATATTGTCATATTGATATACATCCACTTATTATTATTATTTTAATATGTTGAAAGTAATCTTACTTTGTGAATAAAACAAAAACAAAATCAACTCAGCAAACAATCAAAGGCTTTTATGCAGAGCGCAGAATTTGGGAACTGAACACAACACCACAAGTCAAACCTAAATCAAACCATCCATCAACACACTTGCGATTACTTTCACGCATCAATCAATCCGATTACGCTCTCGGATGATCACACACTCATCGTCAGCTACGGCGGTTAAACACGCTGGTAACCAACTTATTATTATTACTACTACTACTGTTCAGGATGAAGAAATCGAAGGCGAAGACCAACGGATTGTTGCCTAATTCGTTGAAGATTATATCGTCTTGTATTAAGACTGTTAGTACGAATGCTAGCACCGTTGTACGCTCCGCCGGTGCTTCTGTTGCCGCCTCTATTGCTGCCTCTGCTGATGATCACAGAGATCAGGTGTTTATTATTATTATTATTGTTATTTGACCTAGATCGATTTTAACTAGTTCTGAATATGTTAATTAAGTTAGGTTGAATGATTGAAGGAAACGGTTAATTAAGTTATTATTATTATTATTATTATTTGATCTAGAAATATGTGAAATTATAACTTATTTGAGAACTTACGAGTTCATTTCGTGTTTATTGTGCATAATATATGCTTGTTAATTACGTTTACTATTACGTGTAACGGATAACTTGTTCATATGTTAATGAACTATATGCTAATTAAGTTAGGTTGTATGATTGAACAGAAGAGTAGTTTTAGCGTTGTTAGGCTTGTTGATTAGAGTTAACGTGAAATCGTAACTTATTCGAGAACTTTCGTACGAGTTCATTTCATGTTTATTGTGAATAATAATATATGCTTGTTAGTTATAGTTATTATGTGTAACCGAAAACTTCTTCATATGGTAATCAATTATATGCTAATTAATTTAGGTTGTATGATTGAACGAAACAGTTATTTTAGCGTCGTTAGCCTTGTTGATTAGAGTTATGTTAAATCGTAACTTATTCGAGAACTTAGGAGTTCATTTCATGTTTACTTTGTGCATAATATATGCTTGTTAATTGCAGTTATTATGCGTAACCAAGAACTTCTTCATATGGTAATGAACTACACGCTAATTAAGTTAGTTTGTATGATTGAACGAAACAGTTATTTTAGTGTCGTTAGGCTTGTTGATTAGAGATATGTGAAATTGTAACTTATTTGAGAACTTACGAGTTCATTTCATGTTTATTGTGCATAATATATGCTTGTTAATTACAGTTATTATGTGTAACCGATAACTTCTTCATATGTTAATGAACTATATGCTAATTAAGTTAGGTTGTATGATTGAACGGAAGAGTAGTTTTAGCGTAGTTAGGCTTGTTGATTAGAGTTAATGTGAAATTGTAACTTATTTGAGAACCTTAGAAGTTAGAATCTGGAAAATAGGTTTGTTGATTGCAGTTATGTTGCAACTGTAACTTATTTGAGAACTTAGAAGTTCATTTCATGTTTATTGTGCATAATATATGTTTGTTAAATTTATTATGTGCAATCCTAAGTTATTATCTCGAGAAGATTCTTGTTGATTACAGTTATGTGCAATGATAGCTTATTCAAGAACCTACAAGTTCATTTCATGTTTATTGTGCATAATAGGACAATAGAATGCTATAGTAAGTGTTGGAATTTAGATACTATGCTTGTTAATTACAGTTATGTGCAATCATAGCTTATTCCGGAACCTATAGGTTCATTTCATGTTTATCGTGCATAATTGGGCAATAGAATGCCATTGTAAGTCTTGGAATCTAGATATTATTCATCTATAAGAGGTATAAATCCATATAATGGATAATACAAAAACAAATAGATTTATACCATGGTCCATGGATACTGAATTACTGATGTATGAAAACTATCTGTTAAACCTCTTTTGTTAGTTGCATTAGGGTGAAACAATGCAACTTGAATGCTGATAAAGAAGGCACCATATCCACAACACGCAGTAGTTATCCTAATCTATATAGAGTCTGTTATTCATAAAGTTTAGTAGTATTCAATAAATTTGTTGTCCTGTTCATTACTTACGGAAAATATTTTGTTTACAACAGTCCATAATGATAGATGTTAAAGAGCTCCTCTAAGCAGTAGTGTTATGATGTTTGTGACCAAACGCTTTTGTCCGTCTGATACTCTGATCTATTACTAATGTTTAGGAAAGTGTATCGACTTTTGCTGATTAATGCTTCAAGTATGTGTGAACCAACCAACCATGTAATTGTTGTGCAATTTGTTAAGTTTCGAAACAACTTATTTCTACTTCTAGACGTGTGAAGGTGCTTATCTTTACATTTTAATGTTAAACCAGGTAATATGGGCCGGGTTTGACAGATTAGAAACCGGTCCTGCTTCCTTCAGACACGTCTTATTGCTTGGTTATCAAACTGGTTTTCAAGTCATTGATGTTGAGGACGCTTCTGATTTTACTGAGCTCGTTTCAAAGCGTGACGGTCCCGTCACTTTCTTACAATTGCTACATATTCCCACAAAATCTGATGGCAATGAAAAGTTCCTACAGTTACATCCATTGCTAATGGTGGTTGCTGGTGATGAACCTACCAGGTCAGGGCTGGGTCAAAACCAGACCTACTTGAGTGCACCAGGTAGGGACGGTTCAGTGATGGCTCAGTCAGGAAGCTTGGTGGATTCTCCTACTGCTGTGCGGTTTTATTCCCTTAAGTTAAATTGTTATGTGAAGGTTCTTAGGTTCAGGTCAACTGTTTTTATGGTCAGATGCAGTTCTTTGATAGTTGCTATTGGTCTTGAAAAGGAGGTAACATGACAATTCATTATAACAGTTTTTGTCATTGAATTTATGAGTTATTATACACTACATGGGTAATTAGTTGATAGCTAACTTTATATATGTTATATCTGATTTGCGATAGATACACTGCTTAGATGCGGTCACACTCGAGACTAAATTCACTGTACCCACGTATCCAGTTCCTCGATCTGGAGGCCAAGGAATGGTTGGAGTTAATTTTGGGTATGGTCCATTAACTGTGGGTCCACGGTGGTTAGCATATGCTTCAAACAAGCTGCTTGTATCTAACACGGGCCATTTAAGCCCAAAGAACCTTACTCCTGGTATTAGCCCGTCAACCTCACCCAGCAATGGTTCTTTGGTGGCTCGGTATGCAATGGAATCAAGCAAACAGTTGGCCGCAGGAATAATAACCCTCGGTGACAAGGGGTATAAAACGATCTCAAAATATTATCCAGACATGCTTCAAGACCGCCCGATGCCGCCAACAAATTCAAATCCGAATTGGAAAGTTAGGAATTCTTCTGATGTAGATAATGCTGGAATGGTCAGTCCTTACGTAGTTTCAAAATTTATAAAAATTTTTATCAAATGAGCGCGCTACAATATAATTATATAAATATTATTAGTGTTTCCAATTTATATAAAAGATTGTAGATTCTCTGATGCCATTGTTGTTGCAGGTAATTGTGAAGGATGTTATCTCAGAAGCAGTTATATCACAGTTTAGAGCTCATTCCAGTCCACTGTCTGCTTTATGTTTTGATCCAAGTGGGACCCTTTTGGTAACAGCATCAATACATGGTAATAATGTAAATATTTTTCGAATTATGCCGTGTACCCGCAACACTTCCAGCAACCAAGTCCATGATTGGAATTCCTCTCATGTGCTTCTTTACAAGCTACACCGTGGCATGACATCAGCTGTAAGTATACTGTATATGTGTATTCCTTAGAGTATGTTATTTGTTTAGACGGGCAATTCTGATGCATTACCTGTAAATTGTTTACTTTGGGTTACATTTTAGGGAAGTGATTGTAAAGCACCAAAATTTGTTCAAACACCATAAAATATAAATAGAACATTGTACAACATCACACAAGTGTAGTTATGTATGGATATGTTTTGGTTATGTACAAATCATCTTTCTATATATTTTATCCTTAACGGTCCTAACGGATCAAATGAGTAAAATGACAAATTTTGGCTAAAACAGAAACAAGTCAAATAGCCTAGAGGTGGCATTTTTAACCCGTTTACTTATGAATGGGGCAATTTAGATTATGTTTTAACAGATAAGTATGTTAAACTAGCTAAAAAGGAAATGAGTTGAATGAGTCAAAAGTCGTCCAATGTGTATTATTAATGCATCGAACTCCTTAAGTATGAAATCATCTTGTTCAAGTAATTAGCGTAGTATTAAAATAATGCAACTTTGGCATCTTATTTGACACAATAATGACTTAGGAAACTATTAATCTTGGACATTAAGTGTTCCCACCTGGCCCGGCGAGACCTGTTCTATTTTCACCTGTTACATGCCCTGCCCATTTTGTCACCTCATATACAGCCTCGTCTTTTTTAAGCCAAATTGTTATTTGAAGAGTATACTTTTTGTTGTCATATATACTTATATAGCATGCAAATTATGTATAAGATCTTAGATAACGAAGCCCATATTGCCATGTCTCATTTTTGACTTTATACTTTTTTTTGACAGGTTATCCAGGACATAAGCTTTAGTTGCTACTGTCAGTGGATTTCTGTTGTATCATCCAAGGGTACTTGTCATGTGTTTGCTCTATCACCCTTCGGTGGTGATGTGAGCTACCGGGCTCAAAGGTCCCACGGTCAAACAGTCAACCCAGTTCAGTCTCTACCATGGTGGTCAACTCCATCATTTGTCATAGATGACCAACCGTTTCCGCCTCCTATTCCTCTTACCCTTTCAGTAGTGGGCAGAATAAAGAATAATAACTTAGGATTTCTTAATTCCGTTAGCAACACTGCTTCTTTTTTGGGAAAGACAAATATACCATCTGGTGCTGTTGCTTCGGTTTTTCACAATTCTACAACTCACTGTAATCAGGATATTTCTAAAAAGGCCAACTCCTTAGAGTATCTGCTAGTTTATACTCCTTCTGGACACGTAATTCAGTATGACCTTGTTCCGTCAATGGGGATTCAACATATTGATGTTGGTTCAAGAAGTCAACCTGTTTCATATCATCCGGGTCAAGAAGAGGAATTAGGGGTGTCATTTGAGTCTCGTCAATGGTGGCAAGTTTCTAGAAGGTTGGATTCTCCAGAAAGGGAGGGATGCATATCTGCAACATCATTATATAATGTTTCTGTGGGAGGTCAAAAGCTGGTGAAAAATGATTCTGTAAAGCAAAATGATAGAGCCCATTGGTTTCTATCTAATGCTGAGGTCCAAATAAATTCTGGAAGGTTACCATTGTGGCAAAATACCAAGGTATGAAGGGTTGTTTAAAATTTAAATACTAGCATTGTAGCATGTTGGTCCATTTTGGTAATTATACTCATTAATTTGGTCTGTAGGTTACTGGTTGAACTAGTAAAGGGCACACGTGCCAATTTTTATGTAATTAATTCTGCTGACATGGCATTTTTGTTAAAAATGAAATAAAAATGGGTTTTTTTTATATTAAAAACTTCTTATATTTTATTTATGATGCGGAAACCTTATTTAACATTTATTATTAGCTTTGCATCTCTAGATTCTGTTATTATGAAATTTCTTTTTTTAAATTCAGTTTTTTTTTAAATGTATCTGGCTAATAAAGTTATGATAATGCTTTCGAGTCATCATTTTAATTGAGCAGCAGAAAATTATTAAAAATAATTATAGAAAAAAATAAATAGAAGTATGATATATTTTTTCTAAGCTTTCAGGTGATCTTTTTACATAATCAAATGAGCAAATTACCATATTAGCCTATTACACAAAGTGACAAAACTTATATTACCAGACTGGGCCATTACTAAGTATAATTACCGGAATGGACGGTTGACCATGAGGCAAATACGTTGCTATTTTTATGACATTTGCCCTAGAAAACACGTGGTCAAACCAGAATCAACTCCATTCTATTTCCTGCTGATTCCAATTCCGTGACATATTCCATTCCTTCCGTACAAAACTCAACTAGCCAAAAGCCTCCTTAATTGTATCCTCTATTTGGTATTAAATTCGTTCTTATTGGCGCAGGTACATTTTTATGTGATGAAATCTGCAAATGTGGAAGGATTTGCAAATGGTGAAGCTCTGATTGAGAACATACCTTGTCATGAAGTGGACATAAGAAGAAAGGATTTGTTGCCTGTTTTTGACCATTTCAATAGCCTTAAATCAGGCTGGGATGACAGGTAATGACCTTTATCTGAACTCCGTAAGCTGTAATTATGATACCTTAAGCTTAATCTAAGGATGGTGTATATATGTAGGCCACATAACTATTTTAACAGTTTTAGAGTCCGTCCAAGTAATAAATACTAGCTCGGTCTTGTTTTTGATTTGACTATCTTGTTGACTTGTTTCTGCAGAGCATATTCTGCCAGAAAAAATCCCGAGAAGGCCAGTGATGAATCTGTAATCTGTCTTTCAAAGCCAGCATCTGTTAGCTCCACTGAGAGTTCGGATGGAGGTATGGTTAAAGATAATTTGTATGGTCAATATTGTTTCTATAATTATCAGAAGTTACATTATTTCGTATTAATCGATCATCTAATATTTATTTATTTTAAACTTAATTTCAGGATCATCCCGAAGGATCGATCCAGTGAATTTGCTTGACCTTGATCCAGTGAATAGTGGGAAATCTAGTATGCCAAATAGTTACAACCTGAATGAACTTTACCATGACCAAAGAATCTACCAAAACCCTAAAGAATCAGCATTTTCCTCTTCAGATATATGCAAAACCGCCACGTGTCAAATGATTGGACAAAGTGGCGGTAGAATTATGAGCACGCCTTTGTTGACTACCGACCACTTTGATATTGAAGAGCTGCCTACCGGGGCGAATAAACCAGTGGATTTTGAAGGGTGTTTTCAGGAGGGTTATTGTAAGGTGGTTGAATCTGATGGTGGTGGGACCCTAATGGGTGGTGCAATGGATTACGGTGAAAATGATGAAAGTCAAGAGAATGAGGGAGAAGAGGATGAATTGCTTGGTGGCATGTTTGACCTTTCTGAAGAAGGTAAATACCTATCTTGACTTTTTCATTCAAACCTAGTACTTGAGGTGGCGAAATCACGGGTTGGGTAATGGGTCAAAATGGGTTCAAATCGAAACACGTAATTTAAGACCCCGAGAAGCTTCTTGTCAAAAAGGCAAGTGTGACGTCTGATATGATAAAAAAACCTATATTATTTCAGTAATATGTTTGCTTGAATAAAAAAGTTCATTACACTAAAAGGCAACTTGTTAAAGCAATTTTTTTTACCATTGTATGCAAGTAATCTTTTATAACTTGTAAAATGGTGGCATGCCACACCGTCACGATTAAGGGTGGCAAACCCAACCCAAATGGATTGTTTTGGGTCAAGATGGATAAACTTTAAAAGTAAAATGGGTTAGGATGGATCATAAAAATTCTTCAAGTGGGTCAGGATGGGTTGGAAATATACAAGTGAGTTTCATTTATAGGTTAAAATGGGTCAAAACAAAATATCCAAGTTATCCAAAATTTATCTATTTCAAAATACCCAAACTATCACGTGCGAAACAAAACTCATCCGAAACCCAAAAAACGATAAAAAAAGAAACAAAAACCCCGAACCGACTAAAACGAAACAAAAACGAAACTGAACCAAAATAGAAAAACGACCAAAACGAAACAAAAAAGCGGGATTGAAACCGAAAAACTGACCAAAACGAAACAAAAAAAAAGCGAAATGCAACCGAAAAGCTAACCAAAACTAAACAAAAAACCGAATCGACCAAACCGAAACAAAACTAAATCGAAATAGAAAAACGACCAAAACGAAACAAAAAAACCGATATGAAACCGAAAAGTTGACCAAAACGAAACAAAAAAAAAGTGAAATGCAACTGAAAAGCGGACCAAAACAAAACAAAAACACCGAACCGACCAAAACGAAACAAAAAAACCGAAAAGAAAGTGAATTGAAATAGAGAAACGACTAAAACGAAACAAAAAAACCGATATGAAACCGAAAAGCTGACCAAAACGAAACAAAAAAAGCCAAATGCAACTGAAAAGCTTAAATCAATACAAAACAAAAACACCAAATCGACCGAAACAAAACAAAAAAAAAACAAAACGAAACTTAACCAAAATAGAAAAACGACCAAAACGAAACAAAAAAAGCGAAATGCAACTGAAAAGCTGACGAAAACAAAAACAATGAACCGACCAAAGCGAAACAAAAAAACAGAAACGAAACTGAACCGAAATAGAAAAATGACCGAAACGAAACACAAAAACCGAATTGAAACTGAAAAACTGACCAAAAGGAAACTTAAAAAAACTAAATGCAGTTTAAAAACCGGACCAAAACGAATCAAAAACACCGAACCGACCAAACGAAACAAAAAAACTGAAACGAAACTGAACCGAAATAGAAAAACTGACCAAAACGAAACAAAAAAAGCGAAATGCAATCAAAAAGCTTACCAAAACGAAACAAAAAAACTGAAACGTAGCCGACCAAAATAAAACAAATGAATCGAAACGAAACAAGAAAAACGAATGAAACCGAAAAAACTGACTAAAAGAAAACAACACTGAAACCGAAAAAACCGAGAAATCGAAACCGAAATCATTGAAACCGAACAGATACCGAAACCGACCGAAATGAAAAAAACAAAACCGAACCGAAAAAACCCCCCGAAAAACTTGAACCTGAACCGGTACGAAACAGTTTTTTTTTTTTTTTAATGAACGAGGATGATGGGGGATTCATTTTAGTTATTTTACATTTTGCGTTTTTTATTTATATTTTGAGTTATTATTTTTTTAATAGTTTTTTTGAATATTTTTTTGAGGGGTTTTTAAAATCCTTTGTACGTCAACCTTCATTTGGGTCAAGATGGGTTAGTTTTACCCATCTTGACCCATATCCATCCTAACCCTCTATTTTAAATATCCATCCTGACCCATCACTCAAATCCAACCCAACCCACTCCCATTACCACCTCTAGTCACGATATTAAAAACTCGTGGCATGTCATCATTTATAGCTTTTAGAGGAATTATATGCAATGGTAATAAAATACGCTATAATAGGAAGAAAAAAGCATCGTTTTGTGCACAAAACGACAATTTCGGACAATGTCAGATCAACTCGACTCGATCAAACTATTTTGACCATTATAAATAATTCACCCGTTTTGACCGTCTACCACCCACCTGATTTGCGGGTTGTACTTTCCAAATTCAGCATCAGCAGTTCTGTTATACTGTTTATATTTTCAGAAAGAGATATTATTTGACGCCATAGTCAACGTCTAAAACAGCATTATGTCAACAGGTTAATTAGCTGCAAGACGCGTTCAAATTCATCAAGTCGGAAGCGTTTGTCGTTGTACGTAACCATCCATCCTTTCTCTTTTATCTTTCTCTCGTGTATATTTGTGAATAAACGACAGATTTTATGGTAACGGTGGGGTCTGGTATTGGTTTAAAGGGGAACAAAGTCTTATTTGGTTCACTCATGCACTCAACTTTTTAAGTCTGCTTGTGTAGGTGTGGTCAGTGTGAAAGTTCTCTATAAAAAATGTATATAGTAAATCTGCTCTGTACTTTTACTGTTCAAAAAGAAAAAAATTAATTTGAAATTTATAGTTTGCTAATAATATTTTTAGTGTTTTACGTCTTGGGCGTGACGGGTAGGGTGTTCATAAACTGTTGAAAACGACCAAACTGGCCAAACTGAAGGTTTGGCAAGTTTAGCGGTTCGGTTTGAAACTTGGAATTCACCATGGTCCATGCAATCCGAAGCAACCATGTAACTTTTATTATTTGTATACATATTTGTTTTATATTTATAATATTTAGCTATATGTATTATGTTGTAATCATGAATCATCTTTATCATTTTAAATAATTCAATACGAACTAATGATTTTGAGAAAAAAAAGGTTTTAACTGTCAAATCGCAACGGAATTGTAAAAGCGGTTGGCTTTCCCGGCCCTATCGGTTTGTTATTCTTTGACATTGTAGTTAGTGGTTCAAAATTTATGTATTTATGTTTATTGAACGAGCTTATTTTTAATTTAGGCTTGAGATCAAGCTCGAGCTTGTCTAAGCTTGGTTTGCTCAAGCTGTTACGAACTGATCTCGAGCTTCTTAGTGGCTTAGCAAGTGACAAGTGTGTAACGAGTTAAATGGGTTTTGATTGAAATAATTGATGATATGTTTCTTCATTATAGTAAAAAGCTTTCTTAATATAAGTCGGTTATTGACATTAAAAGTATGCAAGTAAACGGGCGATATTCACCTCACACATCTTAAAAGTGCCGTAGAATGTACTCATAACACGCTAGTGAAAAAAAGTCCTAATCATGGCCAATCGACGGTCCATGAAGGGTCTTTGCGTGCCATTGTCCCTGCGTGGTGCCAATGGTGAAGCTTAGACGGAAACGCATAAAGGGTCAGATTCAAAACGTATAAAAAGTTTCATAAACGGGATTTTGAAAAGAAGGGGGGGGGGGGTGTTAAATTCTCTAGGCTACGTCTGGATACTGATATGGGGTAGACTAGATAAGTTATAAATGAACCTATTATAGGCTATAAAATTGGGTGCATTAACAGACACACAACTCTAATCAAAATTGGTTCCATATGTAATTTTCGAAGTGGTTGATTATAGGGCCTAAGACCTATTGTAGCCAATAAATTGAAGTGAACGTCTTGCCATAAAAATCAATAAACGTAACCAAAGACCAATTAGTTCAATGACAGCCCCATGGCTTTTACTTTTCTTATGGGAGGTTGGCGACTTGGCGTAGGGTTGTAAACGAACCGAATGTCCGCCGGACGTCCGTTCAGCAATAAGTTTGTTTATATTTGTCCGTTTAATAAACGAACCGGGATGAACGCAGACAAAGGGCGTGTTCGTTTCATAGTGTTTGTGAACGTCATGTAATGTCCGTCCGGTAATGGTAATGTATAATATTTTGTAATTAGTATGTTTTATTTCTTTGGTTTTCTACCAAATTACCCAGCACTCATAGCCTCATATATAAAGCAAGTGAAAAATAAAACAAACCCTTATCGTTTATGTTCTTTTGTTTATTAGAGTTGTTTATGTACGTTTGTCCACTAATGTTCATTATTGTCCGTTATTGTTCATTTGTCAATCAATGTCCATTAGGGTTCATTACCGTTCGTTTGACCGTTCGCACACCGTTTACAATATTAACCAACGGACACAGGCAAACTTAATTCCTTAATGGACGGACACATGCACAAATTTCCTTTTGGTATAGTGTTAATGTACCGCCCGCTTGTCCAACAAAAGCTTAATGGACAAACACAAACAGTCTCGTCCTGTTCAATTTGATCCGTTTACAACCCTAGATTGCAAAAGTGATCCTGAATATCCGGACCTTTACTATCTCAAAAAACAGTCAATAGACGTGGCTGTCTCTCCAAAAACATGTGTTGGACATTCAACAAAGAAAGATATGACCAATAACCGTTAGTTGAAGTAAAAAAACAAAGATATCCATCATTACTTGCTTTCAATCTTTTCTTCAATCAATACACGTGTTTAAGATATCTTTTACTTAATTTATATCAAGCGTTTCTTTAAATTAATACTATTTTTATTCTCATCATTAATGTGTTTCTTTATTTTATTTTACTCAAATTTTAGAAAACAATTTGAAAATAAATAATCTAATATGGTATGTATTGACAAAAAATAATCTTACATTTAAAATTTAAAAATTCTTGTCATCGGTTCAGCCTTTCAACTTTTTTTTTCTCAATGAACCTCCGTTAAAAAACACATAACGTCGTTAACTTTTTTTTCCGAATTTAAAACCGATTTGTAGGGCATTTGATCGAAGGAAAGATACAAGTCGACTGGTATAAAACTATCTCGAAACAGTGATTCAAATGACTTGATTTATTAATTAGAATTCAAACACCCGAATTGAATCACTATTTCGTCGTCATCGTTTCGAGATAAGTATTAAATCAGTCGAACATCGGTTTGAAATTAAGGAAAAAAAACTTAACAACGTTAGTGTTTTTTAATAGATGTCCATTGAGTATAAAAATAGTCAAAAGGTTCGACCGTTGACAAAAAAGTTTGAAGGATAGAGATTTTTATCGACCAGTACACAAAGTATTAGATTATTTAATTTTCCGAAATTTTTCATTTTAGAATAATTATATTTTGGTGCTATCAAACAAACTGACATGGCAAAAACAAACAAACACGAACCTCCCACATAGGCTTCCGAACCTAATCTCACTACACAAATATAAAAAATAAAAAAATATTTAACAATAAATAATTAAATAATTTCCATCATAAGATAAAGAGACACACATACGCATCACAAAATAAGTTCATGGCTTCATTTCCACAAAGTTAATATCATCTTCTTCTTCTTCTTTCTGTATATTCTTTCTTATAATTTATTATCTTTTGTTCCAATTTTATATAATGAAGCTCAACAAAATATTGATACTTATTATCACTAATATTATTATTATTCTTCATCAAATTCAACCTTCATATTCAATGCTACATCCAGTTGAGTTTCTAGCATTACAATCCATTAAGAAATCACTCCAAGACATGCCCGGTTCAACGTACCTTTCGTCGTGGGATTTCACTTCAAATCCCTGTAACTTCGCTGGCGTTTTCTGCGTCACAGAAAACGACAGCGAAAGAGTGGTTACTCTAAACCTGGGGGACCCACGTGCCAGCACACCTGGACTTGCTGGCAGGTTGGATCCCTCCATTGGAAAGTTAACAAAACTTGTTGAGTTTACCGTCGTCCCCGGGAGGATCATGGGCGATATCCCGGGGACGGTATCGGAGCTGAAACAACTCCGGTTTTTCGCCGTCAGCCGGAATTTTATCTCCGGTGAAATTCCGGCGGCGGTTGGGGGGCTCACCGAGCTACGAATGCTCGATTTGAGCTATAATCGGCTCACCGGAAATATTCCGTGGGGCGTCGGAAGCTTACCGGCGTTAACTAACGTTGTTATATGTCATAACCGGTTATCCGGTTCAATACCGGTTTTCAGCTCTCAAACCCTAACCCGGTTGGACCTCAAACATAATAACTTAACCGGTTCAATCCCACCCGGTTTTTTACCTAACTCGGTACAATATCTTTCTCTCTCATGGAACCGGTTTTTGGGTCGGGTAGATTATTTACTACCGCAACTAACCCGGTTGAATTATTTGGATTTAAGCTTTAACTTGTTCTCCGGTCCAGTCCCCGGTTCAGTTTTCGGTTTCCCGATCACGAGCCTCCAACTCCAACGGAACCTATTTTTGGGGCCGGTTCAACCATACAACGAGGTCGCGATCCAAACCGTTGATCTTAGTCATAACATGTTATATGGAGAAGTGTCGCCTTTGTTCTCGACCGTACAAAATCTTTACCTTAATAATAACCGGTTCACCGGTTCGGTCCCAAGGGTGTTAATGGACCGGTTATTGGATGGAACCATGAAGTTGTTGTATTTGCAACATAACTTTTTGACCGCGGTGCCGGTGGAGCCCACATCGGTGATACCGATGAGTAGTACGTTGTGTTTGCAGTATAAATGCGTGGTGCCACCGGTTCAGACCGAGTGTTCTGTTGAAGCCGGGACACAGAAGACCCGGCCCACGTCACAGTGCGCAAAGTTGAAAGGGTAAAAGTGGAAAGTACTCATATAGATTTTTTTTATTGTCTTATAATAATATTATAATATGATAATATATCATATATTGTATTAGTTAGTTATATAACACATACCGATACAATATATTATTGTATTATCTGATCACGTATCTTAAAGCTTATCTAATAATTTTATTAGTATGTTTTTAAATGTTTCAGTTTATTAACATGCATAAAGAAAAGAAATTTCAAATTTCTTTCATTTTGATGATTTAACATTTTAACGTATTCGTTCTGTCTTATAATTTTTATGGTTTTCGAGTTGAAGGTGTACTACTGGTGGCCTGTAATCGTGTATGTTTGTTGATGTGACGGTTTAACCATTCCGGGTTCATATATATTACAGTAATATTATTACTTCATATTGTTGATGGTGGTGGTTTGTATCTTTATCGTTTGCTTGTGATTAATCATGTTAATAAATATATATTTTTCTATGAAGAAACTAGTGTTGTAGTTGCAAGAACAATAACATGTTGAAATCAATGGTAGAATGATTAGTCATGTTAATAAAAAAAATATGTTATTTCATACTCATACTTTAAAGTAGAAAACGCAGAAAGCTTAATGTAAAATAGGAGGTTAAGGGTTCAATCATTGTATAGTGTAACATTTAGCCGTCCAGGGACGGGTGGTCGACCGACCCTGGCACGATACCCCCAATAAGCCCGAAATTTTTATTTGTTTTAATTATATATTTTTTTTTGAAAAAAATTATGTTTTCTTAATATTTAAACTCGATTACTCATCTAATTTAAGGCACAAAATTGTTTTCGCCTTTGAACCAAAATTTTTTCACGATTCTCAAAGACGTTCATGTAGTTGTTTAAAGAAAACGTTGAAAGCTGGTGTGACCTTGAAATATATAAATATAAAATATAACCGTGTATGTATATAATTATATAAATATGCTAGAAATGATCTTTTTAATTATGTACAGAGTTAAAAAACCTAAGTAACATTAACACTTACATATACAATTATAGTATTAATACAAATATGCCAAAAAATGATTTTTGTAATCACTTTCTCTTTAACAATAATATCCTATTTTCAACTGATAACATGTTAAAAAAACATAGATTTTGCGGAGTAAACCATGTGCGAGTTGGTAGCATGAAACATTATATGATTATATGTATGTGCCTTGTGTGCTGTTTGTTTTGTTGTTTTTCCTTTGTTTTGATATTTTTGTTTATATCTGACATTATTTTCGGGCTATATTTGCAATGGTTTTATATCAATAATTTTGATATTTTTGTTTAAAAGAACAGAAAGAAAATCCTAATTTGTTTAATATTTTATTAATTGTTTGTTATTTTTGAATTTTGTTTCTTTACATACACATTGTATGTCTATGTTCGTTAAAATACTTCATCCGTCTCATTAAAAATGTCTATATTTCTTTTTTATTTGTATCATTATAAATGTTCACTTTCAAAATTTATTAGTCAATTTCCAAATATATCCTTAAACACAAACAACTAACACTAATAAACAATATTAATTGACCCAATCTGTCACTGTTTGGCATGATCTAGTTATAAGGATTGTAACAGCATAAATATTTGTTATCGCTATTTTAAATGTCCGTTAGATAATTATAAATTGCGTGTTAAAACGTATAAATATAAAATTAAAAAGATATAATGACTAACCATTTTTGTACGGAATTTAAAAGCATGGTCTCTTCTATATGGAGATAGATATACACATATATAGAGTACTTTGTGTTCTTGTTTAGTTCCTAAAACATACATGTAAGGTTCTGAGTTAAGCAAAATCATTAATTGTTTTTTACTTTTGCTTCTTGATCAATTTGTGACGATTTATTTATGTTACTTTTGTGGTATGCAATTTAATTTTATAATTTATCAATTATAGACGGTGTTCTATTGCTTAAATTAGCGACGTATGTGATGACACAATGACTGTTAACTGTCAAATATATAATTCCTAAGTTACCAAACATATTTTATGACTTTAAGACTGTACGTGTAACACAATAAATATATTACAAGTTTTCTTAAACTATCATCGATAATAACTAAAAATCGATCAAACAATTCTCATTAATTTTTAGTCATTTTTACATGTACATTAATACGTATGACGTGTTTAGACGTACAAGTGTACAACTTGGTAAGCTCGGGTTTGAGTAAAACTTATTTTTACTTTTTTATGTGTACAATGTACCTATTCTCTTTTTTATTATTTTTTAAAATTTAAACTTATTTAATTTTCAGAAATAAAATCTTTAATATATATAAACGAAGACCTAAAAATCCTACGTGTCGCGATGTGGTCGCTTTCCCTTTTTTGGAGTCACCAGATTTGCTTGATTTTTAAATAGAAGCTTCTCATGCATTTGACCCGAATTCATGGGTATGGTCTCATCAAACCCATATATTTCTTAAACGGGTTATAACATCTCATTAAATTAAAAACTAATCTCACCAAATATTTGATATAAAAATCCTATAATGTAGGGATATACTAAAAATTAATATCTGATTTATTTAAAAAAAGATATATATTATTTATAATTAAAAAACCAAATTTATAATAAAAAAAATTAACGGGTCTTGGGTCTCATCAAACCTATATAGCTTTTAAATCGGGTTATAACATCTCATTTATTTGTGAAACAATTTATCATCAAACCATAAGTATATTATTAACTTTCATATAATAAAAAAATAAAAATTTAAAAATAAATAAATATTAGAAAAAAATAATATAAAACAACCCCTGTAATGCGGGGGATAAAAACTAGTAATGTATATAGAACGAGGCCACGAGGGGTTTATATTTCAGTTTAGAATATTTGCATGGTTTGAATATAGTGACTAGTCTCAAGTCTCAACTACTACTATGTTTGAATAAATTATTAAGATTTGAATAAATTAATAATAAATACAAAACTGGTTTTAAATAGGAAACTTAAAATAAAGAACATTGTAATATATGTTTACATATTTAATAGATATTATAGTAGTTAGAAAGATGATGTAAGCAGTTATATAACCGTCTTATAACGATTATATATTACAGTTAAAACAAAATGTACATACGTTTTTCATACGCCATTTACCTCTACATTATGCATATTTCATGACTCTTACTTAATATTCGTTTTTTTCTACATGTGTCGCAACGATCATATAATATGTGTTTCAGAAAAGAAGAATATTACTTCATAACTTTCGCGGCAATGGAAGGATGAAACTTCGAAGGTCCGTTATAACATTCTGTCTACGATAAATCTTGCCGCAAAATCTTAATAAATTAAATACACAAAAATTCTTGATTTAATAATTATGGTTTACATAAAAATAATAACTTCATAAATAATCCCATAAAAACTTAAGAAAAATAAGTATTCGAATACATGGGCCATAAAATCTAGAATTTGGGCCCCAATATCGGTCCAGTCCATGACAACTTTGTACGACTGTATTTCTGTACCAACTTTGAATATTATTCTAACCTTTTCACCAGGCATTTTGATTATTAAATGGTTTTTATAAAACAATGACTATTGACAAAAACTAACTTTTATATTATAATATAGATATAGTTGGGTTAATACATAAAACAGAATATTGTAAAAACTTAAATTCATGTAAGTTTTGCTATAACATAAAACACTAATGTAACCATTTACACCTCTCTTTTATGTTTAGTTTATATTCAACACAAAATTAGTTTTGTATTGAAACTAGTTTAGTGCGTCGGACAGGTTGGTAAAACTCAGAAGGTGGTAAAACCCAATCGTTGAGTTGGTAAGTCGACGTGAATTCGGTCGGTTTCGGTGACGTGCGTTATTGTATCGGAATTAAAACCAGAAATAAAACCCAAAAAATTATAAAAATTGAGATGGACCAATGTGGTGGCATCGGTCGGGTTGTAAAATTCACCAAACCCGAAGCTAGTTGGTCCAACTCATACAACTCGGTTTAGTCAGATTTTCGTTGTTTTTCACGTATTTATTGTGGGTTCACAGAGAATTTGGTAAACCGGAGTTTGACTAAACTTACTTCAGTTTTTTTTTATGGGTTATTCTTTTTTTTAATGATTTTTTTAATTTAATATTTATTTGGATTCTCAAAAATACATTAATGTATGTGGAACGCGGCCACAAGGGGTTCTTTTTTCAGCTTATAATATACTTGCAAGTTGCAAGGTTTGAATATAGTGGCACCTCAACTGCTACAGTTGAAAACATGTGCAAATTTAAACATTAAAATATATACTGTATCATACAGTATAATATTAAAATCTAGGTGTGACAAAGTGTATAGTATATACAAATACAAAACTTGTTAATTCATTAGGGGTCTAGGCTCGAGCTTAGCTCGTGTCGTCTTGAGAGAGCTTGATCGAGCTTGGTTCTTTTTTCTAAAGCTCGAGCTCGTCTCGACTTGTTTATTATTTATTAATTAGTTTAATACGTATTTTATCATTATTATATATTTTGAGAAAACCTTAACGAGCCAAAGCTTGGCTCGAGCTCGGTTATGTTGGGTTCGTAGGCCTTGTTGGCCCGGTTTATTATATGAAGTCAAAAGAGGAGACGGGTGTGGGCGGTCGGGCCCAAGCCCGGCCCGGTTTAGATTTCTTGCATAATAATTTACTAACCCTTGTTCAGTCTCTATATAAACAACATTATGTACTTGTAATATTGGTCACTCAATAAAGATATACCTAGTTGCCACCCGTGGACGTAGGTCAGTTTAGACCGAACCACGTTAAATCCTCGTGTTCGTTTACTGCTTTCGTGTGTGTGTTCAGTTTCGTGTGTGCGTTTAATCCTAACAAGTGGTATCAAAGCTTAGGTTCAGATCACGCGAAGAACACGTTGAACCAGCCGAGTCGCCGCCAAACCATCCAGCCGCCGCCACCCTACTGCGCTAGGGTTCCGCCGCCGCCTGCGGTTTTCCGATCGCCGTTAGGGTTTCCGCCGTCGTTTCGCCGCTACTAAACCCAGCCCGCGCGATCTGCGTTTTTTTGTTGGTTCCGTTTGAAAGCTGTAAGCATCGTATTGTTCGATTCCAGGTTGTCTCTTTTGTTTCCGCTAGTGGCGTTTGAACAGAGAAGAAAAGAAGGGTTTGTATTATTATTTTTCTCTTGAGATTCATGCCAGACAAGGAAAAACAATATTATTTTGTTGACAAGGGAGTTCAATGGCCACCAACTTTATCTAGATTGTTTAATTTTTGAGAGGGTCTAGCTTGTTTATTTTGTTGGGCCCGAGATCCATTTAAGCAAGGGTCGAGATTCTATTTTGCAAAGTACGAGTCAAGAATAGTTGAATCAAGATCCTATTTTTCGTTGAAGAACAGTTTTAAGTCAGAAGAAGCGTTAAAGAAACGGAGAACCAGTGCCAACCGCGTTTGTCAGGTTTTATCGTTTCAGTTTAAAGTTTCAGTTTCTGATTTTCAGTTCGATATTCCGCTGCGTATAAATAGGTTGATTTTTAACAGAGTTTAGTAGAACAGTTGATAAGTTCAGGCCCGTGCCATTGTTGTGTCTGTCTCTGTTTTTATCCAGTTTTTCGTTTTAGTCATTGTTATGGCAGAAGACGGAAAGGTTTCGATACAGAAGTTTGACGGACAGAAGTTCGGTTGGTGGAAGATGCAGATTGAGGCACTACTTTGTCAGAAAGACTTGGATGTAGTGTTTGAGGATGAAAAACCAGAAAAGTTGTCAGAAGCAGATTGGAAGAAGTTAGACAAGAAAGCTAGGGCTTGTATTACATTGTCGTTGTCGGAAGATGTGGCATTTAACGTCATGAAAGAAACCACAGCACGTGGTATGATGGAGGCGCTATCCAACATGTATGAGAAGCCTTCGGCAGCGAATAAAGTCTATCTTATCCGAGAGCTAGTGACAACAAGAATGAAAGAGGGTGGGTCAGTTACAACTCATATCAATAATCTTAATTCGATCTTGTCCCGCTTAGTGTCAGTTGACATTAAGTTTGATGATGAAGTTCAAGGCCTCTTGTTATTATCTTCTTCGCCCGACAGTTGGTCGCAAACAGTGACTGCAGTTTGTAGTTCGTCTACAAATATTACTTTCGATGGGATTCGAGATCTGATTCTGGGAGAAGATTCAAGACGCAGAAGTTCAGGTGAATCATCAGGCAATATGCTAGTCACAGAAGGTAGAGGTAGGGGAAAACAGCGAGGCAGTGGGAGCAGGAAGAGGAGTCAGTCTAAGACTCGTAAGGATATTGAATGTTGGGGTTGTAAAGAGAAAGGACACTTCAGGAATCAGTGTCTGAATGGTAAGAAAGAGGTGAACGTTACAGAAGACGACACAGATGACGGGGTCAGTAGTGATGAGGCTTTGGTTTGTAGTGTTGAGAGTAGCGTTGATGCTTGGGTGATGGATTCTGGTGCATCGTTTCATGCCACTCACTGTAGTGAAACGATGAAGAATCTTAAATTTGGGGATTTTGGAAAGGTTCGACTAGCGAATGATGATATTTTAGAGGTTACGGGTATGGGAGACGTTGATTTGATAACTTCAGCCGGTACTTCTTGGACTTTGAAAGACGTGAGGGTTATTCCAAGTTTGAAGAAACGTTTGATATCAGTTGGGCAGTTGGATGACCAAGGGCACGATGTTAAGTTCGGGAATGGGCAGTGGAAAGTAGTCAAAGGGAATCTCGTTGTTGCTCGTGGCAAGAAAATGGGTTCGTTGTATATGGTCGATATGTCACCGAAAGGAGTGGATCCAGTTTTGGTGAAAGACAAAGTCCGGTTCACAGAATCTCGTGGGCAGAAGAATGTTCGTTTTGCAAGTAACAAACCCAGAGCCAAAGTGAAGATTCAGGATGAACGAGCTAGGAAGGTTAAATCAGTTGGGGGACATCGTGACAGTGGGAGCACAGGTCGTGTTTCAGTTACAGTTCCAGGTCGACAGTGGATTAAGAAAACCAGTATTCCAGCTGTAAAAGTCTCTCCAATGAATTACTTGCTGAATATGGAGAGTGTTTGTTCTCAGGTTATCTCAGGATCCGGTAGTTCGTTACAGTGGGAGCCGGTAGGGACAGAGAACGGGTCAGGGGCAGTTTCAGCCATGACTGACGTGTTGGAGCTCCGGGGAGCTTCAACGGGCCTTCAGGTTAATTGATGAGAAGGCGGTGGCAACTAGAAGAAGTTTAATGTTCAGATTACAGAAGTACAATCAGGAGTGCAGACGAGAGTACTCAAGGCCTCCGAGTGGGAGATTGTTGGGTTCGTAGGCCTTGTTGGCCCGGTTTATTATATGAAGTCAAAAGAGGAGACGGGTGTGGGCGGTCGGGCCCAAGCCCGGCCCGGTTTAGATTTCTTGCATAATAATTTACTAACCCTAGTTCAGTCTCTATATAAACAACATTATGTACTTGTAATATTGGTCACTCAATAAAGATATACCTAGTTGCCACCCGTGGACGTAGGTCAGTTTAGACCGAACCACGTTAAATCCTCGTGTTCGTTTACTGCTTTCGTGTGTGTGTTCAGTTTCGTGTGTGCGTTTAATCCTAACAGGTTACGCTATGTGAAATTAATACACAGAAGTCCAAAATAGTTAAAAACTTAAAATACACTAGGAAGAGCCTTAACGATCTTTTATACAAGGCTCAAGCTCAGGCTCAATAACTAAACGAGCCTTTTGTAGGCTCATACTCGGCTAAAGCGTGATAAGGCTCAACTCATGTCGAGCTTCTTATCGGTTCGACTCAGGTAGCTTGACTCTTGCACCCCTAGTGTACACAAATGGGAATTAAATCATTCTCATTCATTAATCGATGATCCAGACATAGACATAATGGGAATAAAATCATTCTTAAACGGGTGTATACGTTGGGATAGATACGTATCAGGTTGAACGCGAGCTATACTACATACACACGCGAACATGTATATTTAGATACACCTGTGAAGAGAGAACTCAAAATATAAAGTTTATATACAATCTTCTTTAGAGAATATAATGAAACAAATTATACAAAGATTGGTGTATATGCACAACAACAAAGTCATTTCCTCAATTCATCTGTTAATTTATTTTTACTTACGAGTAAGAAAAACAAATTACAGATTATATTTTACAGATTTTTTTAATCAATATGCCTTATGTGGGACCAACTATTATGCACCGGAATCGGGTTCTCTCCGTTACCAGGAAATTCCCATTTTGCAATATCTCCATCAAATGAAGAACTAACCAGTGTCGGATAATAAGGATGCCAACTGCAGTCTCTAACTGTTGATTTATGGTGCACAAGTCTTGCAACCTGGGCCCCACTCACCTGAAAACCGTTTAATAAAACCCGTTATCACATAAACGGTCGATTCGTATTGTGTTTTATTGGTAACGGGTCTAGAAAATTAATCACAAATCAAACGGGTTGAACATGCAACATCGTTCAAAACATGCAACTGAAACGTAGTTCCGATCTTTCCATTTTTTTTACCCATTTCTTGGGTAAAGTCTCCCAACTATATTTGAAAATGACGAGCTAATGAATCCCCCTCTTTTTGCCATTGGACTTCCCAATCAAATTCATCGTAACACTCATAATGATCAACTTTACGAAGATCCCATTTTATTCCGGAAGCTCGTAGCATTGGTCCCGACAAACCCCAATTGATTGCTTCCTTTTCCGAATATTTTATGAAGTTTTATTTCCAATTCAAATTCAATCGAAAATAGAGACAAATGTAAATTTTGCTTATTAATTACTTTTTTTTGCTTATTGATTACTTTTCTTTATTTATTATTAGAAAGAATCTATATCTTATTATTTAAATTATGTTTTTAAAGCAATAGATGCAATATAATGATTTATTATTATTATTATTATTATTATTATTATTATTATTATTATCGGTTTTAGGAGCGTGAAACGTACCAAATCATAAACATAAACACAATAATCATGAGATCCAGTATAAATATTATTCTGGCCAGTACTGCAAAATAATAAACAAATAATCTGTTAAGGTCCATTATCATTTATCAATATAGCAAAACTTACATTATTATAATTATTATTTTATTGTAATAACATATGTTTTCCAGTTATTTAACACATGATCTGCATAACTAAAAAACTTAGTATAATTACCTGTATTCCGGTGAAAAATAGCAGCGTATAAGTGTACGCAATACCGAATGACCTTTATATGTGGCAACCGACTGATCACATGGATGCTTTACATCTCGGGCCCTGAGCGGGTAGTCCATCCATCTATAATCCCATTCATAGTTCCTAAACGCGGGAGTGCTGGAAAAGAATAAAAGAAAGTATTATATATTGTAATTATATGTATATATAATGTAATAATTTGAAAAACTCTTTAACAGCCTAGATAGAGCCTACTTTGAGATGATCATTATCGGCCTGTCAATTAACTGTCATGATCTTTATTCCCGCATTTTTTCGATAATTAACTGTTTATTTTTGATAATTAAGTGTTTATTAAAACGAAAGTCAAACGAGTTGACTAGATCAATGTTGTGGATCAATTTTAACATTCTAGCTGAAAAGTGTAAAATGACATTAAAGGACAGAAGCATAAGTATTAATTAGTTAAGTGATGATTAAAAAGGGTATGTAGGTAATTTTGCTTTCAAGAATTACGAGCTTGTATTTAAAAGCTACTTAAGAGAAGTCATAAAAAGATATATTGCATAACAATCAACTTTTAACTGAACTTTTGCTTATACACGTTTAAATTATAATGTTGTACAGATAATGCATGTGTTGGCAAATAAATGGATAATATCTATCATATTCACCTACCGAGTGACATTAGAGAACATTTTCCGGATATCCCAAAGCTTAATAGTCTGATCCTTTCCATTTGAAATGAAATAACGACCATCATTACGGCTGTCAAGAAATGTTATTCCTTCTAGATGCCCCATCAGGATTCCAGCTGGCTTACCTCTTGATTTCAAACAACGTCGATCCCAGACCTGAAAATTCAAAATTCTTAATAATAATCTTTCCATGTATCTTCCTAAAATAAGTATTAATGTTTCCATCCATTTAAGAAAACAAATCTGAGATTTAAGGATTTCCAAATGCGAAAAATATCTGTTATTAGTGACGAAGATGTAAAAACTGGTAAAGATTTACCTTACAGAGATTATCATCACTTCCAGAATATATTAGATGGCTGGTTTCATCAGCAAAGCACACACTGTTTACATCTGACTGCATCATGTAGCAAGTGAATATCCATAATAAGTTAGTACAGGTAACAATTTTGATTTTTGACTCATTGACTTATGCACATGCTGATTCAGGTTACATTATGGCACCTATAGTTGTAAGCGCACAATTATTTAAGTTGATGATTAACTGTTTTTAAATTCGATTCGTGTGAAAGAAAATCATTTATCAAGTCCTCATGAGTAGAGTCACCGCACATCATGCGTAATTTGGCAAGTCATCGAGGGTAGTTTATGGAAAGAGTTAATTATACATGTGAGTTTTAATTGGAAACAATACTTGTGTACAATAGACAAATAAAGATAAAGAATGTAGTGACTTACTAAAAGATAGTATTACCGTATGTGCTTGAATTTGAAGGGAAAGTTTGTTTGCTTCAATATCATAAACATAAATTGAATCATCACTACTTCCGGCTACAAGTTCTCTGCCATCGTTAGAAAATTTTACAGAAAATATTCCAAATGAATATCCCCCTTCATCATCACCAGAAAATTCTAAGACACCAAAACTAAACAAAATGCTTTATAAATTCATTATATAGTGTAATCCATGATCAAAATGCCACTTTATTGTAATCGTTTTGTACTTATAATATTAAAAAGGAAGCCTTTAGAATTTAGAGAGAGACAACTAGGCAAATAACGCAAAGTTATCATTTATTTCTCTTTTTCATGAGCAATTACTCACATAGTCAAGTGAATTTGTTATGACAAATTAATTTTTTGTTGTTATTTTATTTCTCGTAATAGTCCATTGTTTCCATGTACAATCACTTGTTTAAATAAGTTTCCAGACCCAAAGTGTTCTTTATACATCTGTGGTCACAAATTATACGTAAAAAGACATAAATAGAAACTAAATCAAATAAAATCATAAAGAAATAACACAAAAGTTCATGCCTGCAAAAAACATGTAGTACTGCTCACGAAACAATGTGGTTCATAAGTCATACCGTTACATTTGCATGAGACTCTGTTCCAGCAGATTCAATATTGACAATGTTGACAATAGGTGACATAGTCGCATAAACCTGCAAGCAGCAACATAATGGCTATGTCTTAAAGAACTACTAAATTCGAACAAACTGCTTTTATTAATTCATAATAAATTGATAGGCTATAACGTCTATTTAAAGAAAGAAAAAAAACTCACCAAGAAACGCTTATCTGGTGAAAGGGCTGTATCAGTAACCGTCCATCGCAAGCTTTTAGCAAGAATATTCTTCTGAAGTTTCCACCCCATTATAAACTTTAATATTACTTCCCTGTTAAATGAGATAAACTTTTACCAGTTTAGAACGTACAGTGGCTCCTCTATTATAGACAGTTTTAACCCTAATAAACTACAATATTCTTGTTCTTAGCACAGACATAACTCATTAATTTGTGTCTAAATTATGATAACTTTAAGAATACAACAAACAGGCAAGAATACCTGAAATGCAGCAACAAAAAGGGAACCATCATTTGAAAACTGTGAGACATAAGCCCGGGTAGTCAATTGGTCAACAATAGACGGACCTTTAACAGGCAAATATTTGTTTAGTATATGACAACGATCTGCTGCGGAAAACCGTCCTCGGCCCGAATAATTCCCTTCTCGACTCGCTAACATCTTCACAGGCGAAAATGTAACCTCATCTCTTCCAAGAACACGTTTTAACCTTTCATGAGGTGATGACCTCAGTTTTGTTAGTTGAGCAACTTCATGATCCAAATCAATCTGTGATGAAGACCGAGGACCGTCATTTTCATCACCAACGGGAGATGATTCACTATCAGAATAATCTGGATCTATTTCCAATCTACTTAGAGCATATCCCATGTCACCAATGGCAGTGTTCCAATGCCTAAAGAACATTTTAACATAAACGCTTTGTAAATGCTTCGTGTCTTAGAATAGCATAAAGCATCACACAATGCTCTTTCATATCATCTCTGGTTTTCAGCTTGCAAACCCTGCAAACAAATATACTGTATCATGTATTTAAATCTCAATTCTCAAATACCAATTGCCCCCTCTCCAAGATAGTGGTAATTCCAGATTCGAAGATGATTATATTAGATAGAATATACTGGTTAGGGTTTATTGTAAAGGTGAGCATAACACCGAATTGACCGAACCGAAAAAAAGCCGAACAGAAACTGACAGTTACTTCTTTGATCTGTTCAAAGGACGATTTCCCGATTCAATTTCGGTTAACCATATATCTATAACCGAACCAAACCATGCACACCCCTAACTGTTATATCACTGCCAAAGTTAGAAGATAATCAGATACAATTTAATTAGATTTCATTTGCAATCATCCTGATTTTACTCCTATAACAGTTGATCACTAATGCACAATTCCTCTACAGATTATGCATTCAATACAAAATCATTATAAACTGTGGTAGATTTCAACCTAGATTTCATATTTTCATACAATTGTAGAAATGTACAACACAATTTAACTTAATCTGCAACATCAAAAGTCAAAAACACTAGTATTTGATGTGAATTCGATAAACCTAAAGTCTAAAAATCATCTTAACCTAAGCTAATTCAGCGATTACTTATGCAATTAAAAGCTGAAACAGCATCATAACAGTTTATCATATCAAACCAAAGCTTCATAATCACGAAATCAACGAATTCCACGATCGAACCACAAACAATTAGCAATAAATGTATTCTAGGTCTATAAATGATAAACACGAAGCCTAAAAACTACGATATGAACTTACCGTAACGAACTACAGCATCGTCAACAAGACTAAACTGTAATTGAACAGAATTTGAAGAATATCGAATGAATTAAACAGCAAAAATTAACTCTATATCATCAATTCCACATGATTCAGCGGTTAATTATGCAATTAGAAGCTATAACAATATCATAACACTTAATCGTAACTAACCAAGGCCTCGCAACCACAAAATCAACGAGTTTGAAGATAAAATCACATTCAATTAGCGAGAAACACGAATTATATCATCACTAACGAATGAAAACTGTGATTGAACAGAATTTAAAGCCTAATCGAAATTACACAGTAAAAATTAAGTCTATATCATCAATACACATGATTCAGCGGTTAATTATTAGAAGCTATAACAGCATTATAACAGTTAATCGTAACTAAACGAAGCTTCGTAACCACAAAAACAATGAATTCAAAGATAAAATCACATTCAATTAGCGATAAATGTATTCTAGCGTTCTAGGTCTAGAAATAATAAACACGAAGCCCAAAAACTACGATATGAACTTATCGAAACAAATTACATCATCATCAACAAAACTAAACTAAACTGTAATTGAACAGAATTTGAAGCGTAATCAAATGAATTAAACAGTAGAAGTTAAGTCTAAATCATCAATTCCACAATAACCTGATTCAGCGGTTAATTATGCAATTAGAAGCTAGAACAACATCATAAGTATTCATAACAGTTCATCGTAACTACACGAAGCTTCGTAAGCACAACGAACTCGAATATCTGTATTCAATGTGAATTCGATAAACCTAAAAACTAAATCACCTTAACCTAAGCTGACTCAACAAACTAATTACACAATCAGAAGCTATAACAACATCACAACAGTTAATCATAACTAACCGAAGCTACGTAACCACGAAAACAACGAATTCGAAGATAAAATCATATTCAATTAGCGATACATGCATTATTCTAGGTCTACAAATGAATGAATGATAAGCACGAAGCCTAAACATAATAAAACTCCGATTGAACATAATTTGAAGCGTAATCGGATGAATTAACAGTATAAACTAAGTTTAAATCATCAATTACACAATAACCTGATTCATAAACAGTTAACTGTAACTAAACAGCAACGAATTCGAAGATCGAGTCATAAACAATTAGTGATAATAATCAAATGAAAACTGTGATTGAACGGAATTGAACGGTTACCTGAAGAAGCTCACTGGATATTATTATTATTATTATTATTATTATGAATAATAAAGCTGTTTGTGGTTTTATCTGAATTCAGTTACATGTTGCCTTTGAGGGGGACTATTATGTGTTTTTAGTTTTTGCTGGTATATTGGTTTTTATTAATTTATGCCGGTACCAACTAATAAATTGATTATTGATGGTTCCAACTTTTAACGTATTTGTTTCAAACGGTCCGTGACTAATGGAAACCTAACGTCATTAGTTACAGGTCGTCGGAAAAACGTTTTTGACCGGAAAGTCGCATATTTTGCTAGAAAACATCACCTGAACACCGTCACCAGCACCAATTGACTCACCGCCAACCAACCAACCACCACCACTTGAGTACCATCAACCGATTCTGACGATGGTTCTAAGGTTCCGGCGACCTCAATAATTGGGGCTTTTTTACTAGAAAAAGTTTCTACAGGTCCGATACAAAGTTATCAAGATGTTTTGGACGAAAATGTTGAGTTTTCGGGAAAAACATGTGAGTTTTTCGGCCAAAAACGTTTTTTCAGCGACCAGCAACTAACGGTTTTAGGATTTTGTTAGTCGTGGACTATTAGGAACAAATGCGTTAAAAGTTGGAATAGTCAACAGTCAATTCGTTAATTGGGACCGACAGTGACCAAAAGACGATAGTTGGGATTAATAAAAACCAATATTCCTTACAATGATAATAAGTGGTCGAGTTTGGATGAAAACGTGGGTGCGTGGTGAGCGGGGTCATCGGACCACTGTATATTTTTCGTTAGGGGGTTAATTTCTGACACGATCCGAAACCACTCGAGAACAAATATCATTGCGTACACGCTTTGATTCCACTATATCCCCGTACATATATATATTATGTTAATAGTCCCTTTTAGACCTGTCAACAAGCCTAACGAACACAAATAAGGGCATGTTCGTGCTCGTTCATTTAACTTTAAATGAACAAGAATAAAAACATTTAACCGAACACATATTTTGTGTTCGTATTCATTTATTTAAAAAATGAATATGTTAGTGTTCGTTTATGTTTGTTTGTTTGTTTAAATTCTAAACGAACAGTTCACGAACATATGTAAACGAGCATAAATAAACGGTGGACATAAATGAACATAAATAAAGGAACATAAACAAGTGTTCACAAACATAAAATTAACGAACGAAATATATGTTCATATTCAATCATTTAAATAAACGAACATAACCAAACGTTTGATTCATTTTCAGTCCTAATCCCTTTTAAAGCTGATCCGCTTTTACTTAATGATTTCGTAATATATACCTATGAATTATGTGTCAGTTGCCTGTAATGAAACAACCAAAGAAAAACAAAATGACTTTTTCTATGTACAACTTATCATTTATAAAGATACTACTTCGTAAATAAAGCAAAAGCGCATCTAGTGTAGTGGTATCATAGTACCCTCTAGAGATGGCCAAAAAAACCGGTTGGGGAACCGGTTTACCGGTTTAAACCGGAAACCGGTTTGACCGGTTTAGAAACCGCCGGTTCGTCTTTTGGTTACAAGTTCTAGATCCAAAACCGGTTAACGAACCGGTTAATGGAAAAACCGGTTTTTTTTATTAACCGGTTATGGAAAAACCGGTTAACCGGTTTTCAAAAAAACCGGTTTATAACGGCTATATGCCCGTTTTTTTGTTTTTTGACCGTTTTTTTTTTTTTTTTACCATTTTACCCCCACAGACATCTATATATAGTTTAGGTTGGGTATTGGTTAGATCACACTCGATTATACAACTCCAAACGCTCTAAACGTTTATTTCATACGCGATTATTTTGTTATCTCACGCTCAATTATACCACATTACCACTCCATACGCTCTTATTTCGTAGTCGTTTATTTCATACTCGAGTATACCACTCTTATTTCGTAGTCGATTATCATGGCCTCCCAAAGTGCTGCTTCATCCGTCAACATGGGTGCCTCGAACACGGGAGAAACGGTCGTTCGGGTCATCCCCACGAAACGAAACCATGATGTTTGGCAACATTTCGACCTATGCGAAATGTCTAACGGTAGCCAAAAAGCTCGATGCAAACATTGTTTGAAGTTTTATGGCAAAGAATGCAAACTCCACTTTAAAAGCGCATGTACAAAGGTCTTCATTAAGTACAAAATATAAAAAACAAATATTCGTATTTGAAACCGCGAAATTTAAAAAAAAAAAAAATAAATAAATAAAACCGGTTAATAAAAAAAACCGGTTAATAAAAAAACCGGTTTATTAACCGGTTCTAACCGGTTTCTAAACCGGTCCTAACCGGTTAGACCGGTTAGGGTTTTGACAGCAAAAAACCGGTTATTAACCGGTCCGGTTATTAACCGAACCGGTTTTTTTCCGGGCCAAAAAAAACCGGTCCGGTTAATAACCGAACCGGTTTTTTTAAAAAAACCGGTTTGTGCACCTCTAGTACCCTCCCACGGTACTGACCGGGGTTCGATTCCCCGGATGGGCATTTTATTTTTTGTATATTATAACATCATTATTCCATTATGATTTCACACTTGATTCTTTACATTTTGCAGTGAAAAAAAAACAAAGGTGCACAAGTTGGTTTAATACTCAAAAACCAGTGGGTTGAAACCAGTTTAGTTTGATCAACAAAATGCAAAACCGTTTTATGATATTTTCGGTTCGGTTTGAAACCGTTTTCTTGATCAGATTACGATCGGTTTGGGTTTGGGTTTTGATCGGTTTTGGTTCTGGTTTGGGTTTTGCTCAGTTTTGGTTGGGTTAACAGGTTTGGAACGGTTTTGGTGTAGAAAATTACAAACCGGCTCCGAACCTACGGTTTCAATTGGTTCCAAACCGGTTTCTACAAAATCAGTTTCAAACTCGTTCGGTTAACTGGTTTATTTGCCCACCTCTAGGTACAAATATCATGATTTTTTAATCGACGTTATTATTATTTATTAGAAACATAAACGAGCCAATTAACTTGTGAGCAACTAACCCGTCTAATTTTAAGTTTTTAGAAAGCGTGCTTTATGTTATAACTTATAACGTAAACTGATTTGGTTATGTATGGTATCTTTTTAAAAGGTGTTGATTTCTCCTTGATTCGTACAAAGTACAAACCCGTGTCATATTCGAGTTCTCGGATCAAGTTTTCATATATACGTATTAGGTTCGACTCGTATAAACCTCTAGAACGAACAGTACAGTTTATTAATGCATGATAATGCATATTATTGATGTTACATGCCATATAGGTATAATATTTCAACACTGAATTAAAACTAATCACACGAAGATCTTTGATGATGTGTAAATTGTATACTCCCTCCGTCTCATTTTAAATGTCCATTTTTCTATTTTTGATTTTTTTCAAATTAAATGTCATTTCTATACATATAAATTCAATTTTCAATTGTGTCCTTACTATTAAATGTCATTTTTTAGCCAAGGAAGAAAAATGGTTTTTAGCCGTAATAACTTAAAGGACATTATTGTTATTTTACAGCTCATAAAATAAAATGATCAAACATTTCTTAATTTGTGTGTTTTAAATCTCATGACATTTAAAATAAGATGGAGGGAGTACTATTTTTAACACCTAATTACACATACAGTAAAGTTTCATAAATATATGTAATTTGTATTAAGTTTCTTTAAGTGTAAATAGAATACAAAAAAACATATGACTTAAGATGACAAGGAGAAATGGAGGATGATTCAAGCAATCTTCTTAATTACGATTTGGATCATTTGGAAATGCATAAATGAGGTCATTTTTAATAACAAGCGGCTTTGCGATGTCGGAGCATCAGGGTTAATTAAGGAGGAGGTGCGTCTATGGTTAAAAACTAGACCGTCTGTCACATTTTGTTGTAATTATGTATATTTCCTCTTTGTAATCCGTCTTTGTTGTTGGTTCGGTTGGGTTGGTCCTAAGTTTGGGTTTTCCCTTTTGGGTTTTGTTTATAATATATAGCTGTTTTAAAAAATGTGTAAAATTACAAGGTTATAAATTTGAATTGATAGGTCGAACTGATATATCATTTATCGTCAAATTTAGAACTCACGTTGTAAAAGAAATACGAAACTTGATAATTGATTGTATGTCATTTTAATTATTTTAGTCTCTTAACGGTATTATAAATATATAGATAGATAATCTAAGTTATGAGATATTTTTTTATCGAAATAACATCAAAATCTATACGAGGAAAACAACAATAATAAACTAAATAACTCTAAAATAGTAAAAATCAACAATAGTAAACATGGATATATATGGTTTTTTTATTTGTTAAAACGCAGTACAAATGTACATGAGTAGATATATAAAGGATTAAAAGCTCTACGTCGTGTCTAAGCTTTCCCTCAACTTTCTTTTCCATGTATACATTAGTGCAAACTATTTTTCTTATTCAATTATGTATAAATACCTCTAAGCAACTATAATTATACTCCTAGATTAATTTTTTTTAATATCCCCCTAAGTTTTTTTTTTCTAGATACTTATACATGTGTATATAAAAATATAAAATTAATAAATTATTTAATTTGGACAGCATGATGTAGAAAAGTTTATTATGGTTGGGTGGGAATTGACCTAATCACCACAAAATGACAAACACCCCACTACCTTCCAAAACCCCATCTATTATTATTTGCCCTTATTTCTTACTAGATTAGTATCCCGTGTGGTATACGGGTTGGATAAATTATATTTTGATTATAATAAATAAATATCAAGATTTGTAAAGTCGGATAAATTACAAATTACAAAAGAAAAAAATCATGATATAGTTATCTAAAAAATATTAAAAAAAAAATAAATATGATTATGTATGTTTAGCTAGTGATACCTGAATTATATAATAAAAGAATATCATTAATCAAATATTTGATTCATAAATAGTATAAAAAACAAATGTATTAACATGTTTTTCATATAAAGTCTTTCGGGATACATCACTACCCTAACGAAACTTGGTCTTATTGAAAAAGTTTGTAGTGGTGTGTCTGCTTATGCTAGTAACATTAAATTATATATTTTTGATTTGCAAACAAAATATGAGAAACTATCACAAATCTATGATAAATGGAAAACCCAGTATATTCTTAATAAAAAAGTTACTCATGCTAAACTATGAAATAAATATGATTATCCATAAATGAATACATCTACTTATTTTACTTACATACTATTTACAAGAAATAATGTACATTAACTTTGCAGATAAGTTAGTTTCACAAATAAGAAGTAATATATAGATTTGTAACACCGTTTCGTTTATGATATAAAAAAAGAAACATGATTACACAGTTCATCAGTTATATCAACAAAGTAGACATGTTCTACAGATGCATCATTATCGGGTCTCAAAATTAGTCATAAACGTAACAATTACATCGAATTTATTAAGTTTGAAAGTCTCATCAGCTTTTTTCTCAATTTGAAAATTACATTGGAACCCTATGGCCTCAAAGATCTATTAATATGAGCAAATTTAACATAATTATTAATAAAAACACATATTAGTGTTAGAAATTAAAAAATACTATTTAATAAATTCAATAGTATTGTAAAAAGTTTAAGACGTTAACCTAGATTATCATATATTCAACCAAAATCAAACAAATAAACAAATCATAAACCTTAAAGGTTTATTATCGAGTTTTGGATAAATCATGAAGTATTTACAGATAAATCGACGTAACTGAGATTTTATATATGGAATAGCTTGAGATTATGTGATTGATTTCTGATTCTCCAGATAAGATTTCAAACTACAATTTTTTGTGCCTGATATGATTTAGGGAGAAAGTCAATTACGTCATATATGATTTAGGGAGGCACGGAAGGTTAGCATGAATGATAAATTATATGGAAATTAATATAATTTTTTTATAACAAAGGGTTGATTACTTGATATCCATCTACCAATTTTAATTATTTTTTTAAAGAAAAAGAGTTTTAATTATTGAAAATAAAACTTGCAAAATGACACAGACATAGACATGTATACTCTCTTTCACAACATTTGATTATATTTTATGTATGATGTATAAGTGTTTATGTGATTCTCAAAATTTTATACTTTAAAATTAGTTTTGAACTGGACACTTGTATATATAATGTGATTAATTATAAAGATTATTGTCATGTTGAAAAGATAATAACCGAGCACTGATTCTTTAAGCTAAGTCCTTTAATCTTGTTTTTTTTTAAATAATAACGATAATGATGATTCATGGAAAAATAATATGCGCTCATGTGAGTCATGTCCGGTGAAGGTACTTCAATTCTTAAAGTCTTAAAAATTACTATAATATTAAATTACAATGTTACACCATTATTATTAGTTATTACTTACTAAATAATTAGTTCATAATAGGAGAGACATATTTAAAGAAAGTATTAGTTACAAAACCATTTACCAATTGTGATTATCCTTTATTTAATAATTGAACAAAAATATGCCAAGTGGCATGAATATGGTACAATTAGGTGACAAGTGACACAAATGAGTTTTTATTTATTATAATAGTAGATTTTTGTTTTAAATCATTGTGTCTTCTTTCAATTAAAAGATAACGACCACGTTTAATAAAAATAAATTTATTTTCGGATATAAATTTACTCTAACCGTCCATAGTAATTTATGTTGAAAGCTTGTGAAAAGAAATAACTTAAATAAACACTTAAGGGAAATACATCAATCTAAAACTAATTTTGTATATAACGTGTCAATATTATACAGGTTTAAAGAGCATATGTAATAGTTGTTGGAGCGTTAATTAGCTTATATAGACGTGAGTTCACGCTCCACCACACAAATGCTCTTATGATACCAACATCTTTCGTATCTCTTACGCCCATTACCAGTGTGAGATTTACCTACAATGTAACCAATGTTACACTTTTATAATTTCTATTTTGATTTTATTTTTCACATATTAGTAATAAAGATTTGATAACTTGATTTATTATTAATTGCTTAGCAAAATCATATTATGCATACTTGTTTGTTATATAATCAAATTTAAGTAGATAATTGTAGGATACATTTACATATAGCATTTAATAATTATATATGTATGTAATTATGTATGCAATTATGTATATGTGTATGTGTGTGTGCGCGTGTGCACACACTCTCTTAAGAAAATACAACAATCTAAAACTAAATTTGTATATAACTTGTCCTGATTGTCCATGTTGTACATGTTTACAGTATGCATGTAATGGTGTTGGAGTGTTAATTAGCTTATGTGGACGTGAGTTCACGCCTTATTACATATGCTCTTATGAAGCCAACATCTCTCATATCTCTTGTATCCATTATTCGTGTGAGATTTACCTGGGATGTTACACTTTTCTACTTTCTATTTATATTTATTTCTCACATATTAGTAATAAAGATTTGATATTGGTAATTTTATGTATTGTGTTAACCAAAAAGTAACTAAAAACAAAATGAATACAAAGTTTTTTGTATTAATTTCATTTGCTTCTCAAAAAAGGAATATAATTTATATTAATATATTTAAAACGAGTAGAATAAGATAATATCGAACATAGGATGAGGTGTTGAGATAAAGCTTGTGGCACATGCACAACCACCTGCAAATAAGACAAATAATGTGTCCAAATTCACCACAACCATCCTAACACTCAATCTTTTAATTTATTTATCATTGTTATTATAAATAGCCTATGATTTATTTGGGTCGGTCGTATGAGTACTCGAAATAAATTTTAAATTTAAAAATCTCGAAATCAGTGGTGAAATTTGGACGTGAACATCGGGGGCTCAAAATGTATAAAAAATTTCACAAACTAGGGGGCGGGTTTAAAATTTTGGTCGAAAACAGATAAATTTACACTACGTATAAATACTTCGGACAAAAAACGGCTAAATTTACACTAACGCGCGAAAAAACAGGGGGAGCGGGGCCACCCCTGACCCTCAATATCCTTCGCCTCTGCCCGAAATTTAAAAATACAGCCTGAGTTAAAGTTATATGTAATTTTATAAAACTATTGTTAATTTTAAAGGTTTTATATTATACTTAAAATACACATAAGATCATGCGTACACGGTACAACAGTAATTAAATAGTACATAAAGTATTGTCACATCACCGCCACATAGACGGATGGGTGTTCATTTATTTTTCATTGAAAAGCGTTAATGATTTAACTGATAAAACGCTTATTATTTAATCATTTTTAAGTGTGACCGGAGTATTTTGATTGGTTGGAATTGATTATAGTCACACCACTCAATCACCCTAGTGCTCGTTAAACCCCTACAACCCCCCCCCCCCCCCCCCACCCCAAAAAATGCTCAAAGAAGAACACCCACCACACCAAGTCTAATAGTTGGTTTCAAAACTAAGGTCAGGGCGCTAGTTGTACCAATTGTCTTCGTAATCACGTAAGAGTTACATACAAAACTCCTTTCTTGCTCCACTCAGACACTTGTTTGGAGATTTTTGTTATTTTGTTTGAAACCGATTAAGCAAACTCACCTTAAACAGGGACGTCTGCGCAGAGACCAACTGGAGGTCCCAGCAGAGCCCAGTTGGACCCGCAAGACTCACCTTAAACAGGGACGTCTGCGCAGAGACCAACTGGATCCGCAGGACCAACCATGCTCAGAGACGTAACGTCCTTACGCGCAGTACGCAAGCTGGTCCCGCAGGAAATGCCTCCCAATGGTGAAGGACTCCGCCTGTCCCCGCAGCCTCGGATACAAGCCATTAGGGAAGGCCACCCGCGCAGCATGGCTACACGCACAAGGCACTTAACTCTCCCAGTGTCACCTGAAGGAATGAGCAAAGGCGGGAGGGGGAAAACTCCCGCCTAAATGAGCCAGTCCGTATGGAGGATCTTTTGTGTGATACCTGACGAGGTACAGACAAAAGATCTGACCAAGAATGCGACAGCTCACTGACAGCAGCATGGCAGACAGCACGCCACAGCACTGTGACCAATAGCCGCCGCCTACCCACCAACTCCTGCCATACCACGTGCCTAGCCTGTAGTTGGCAGAAGAGGAAGAGTGCACGACACGCCTGCTCTGTGTCAGCCGCTACCTATCCACCACTCACAGGCAGGGCACGTGCATAGGTTACAGTTGGTAGCGTGTTGGGCCGGCTAAACCCCTTGGAAACCTACCTTCGGCTATAAATACCCCAATGGTATGATCATCTTACAACATCTTATCTTATCATATATACCTGATATCTGCTCTAGCAATCTCTTAATATACTTTTATATTTAAAGAGCAATCTAGTCTGATTCTCACGCCGGAGGGTGGTCACAAGGAGGAACCCCCCCCCTTCTCAGTGACGAGCTCACGGTGTCTGTTTTGCAGGTTATCAGAGGAACCATCTTCCAAGGGTCTAACCCCTCGTGGGAAACATCTATCTAACCCCCAGGTTACCAGTAATCTGTCAGGGGTCCGGTTAGTGTTTCTTCAACACCAAGTCTAATAGTTGGTTTCAAAACTAAGGTCAGGGCGCTAGTTGTACCAATTGTCTTCGTAATCACGTAAGAGTTACATACAAAACTCCTTTCTTGCTCCACTCAGACACTTGTTTGGAGATTTTTGTTATTTTGTTTGAAACCGATTAAGCAAACTTAAAAAAGAACCAAATTACAAATTCGAATCTTGTTTCAATTTTCAAATCAAAACCAAATTGGTTTTAGTGTCACAAAGTTTGTGTTAGGTTCAAACCGAATAGACCAATTAATCCCAAGAATCGGTATAACAAACCATAAAAAGTTAAAGGAACAAAAGAAGGAAAAAGTAAGGAAATAAAAGAAGGAAAATTTCATCCCACATTGATGGAGGAAAGAAAATGAGAGGCTCCCACCTTAGTATAAATAGTTTTGTAAGTTTCTTGTCCCACATCGCTAGATGATAAAACTAGTGAGCACTTTATAAGGAAGAAACTCCTATGTTAATGTTCTTATAAGACATATCACACCCAGTGGTCCTAGCGGAGCACCCAAACGCGCACGGGCTCGGGCGAAGTGCGATGGGTGCAATGTGGCGCTTTAAGGGCCGCCTTAGTATTTTTGTTGGGAATTAAGAAAAAAAAATAAAAAAATCCACGCGACGGGTTTGGGTTACGCAGTGGACACGTAGCCTGCCACGCTACTTCGCGATACGCGATGGCTTTCTATTTATGGCCATCGCGTACCGCGATGGGGTCCAAAACCTGCTATAAATAGAAAGGCATCGGGACTTCATTTCTTCGCTCAAAATTCTCTTCTCTCTGAAAACACACACACATATTATATATATATATATATATTAAGGGTATAATAATGAGTTGTCGTAGCGATATCCTATCCGATCGAAAGAAACTAATATACACGAATCCAAAAGCTCTACCTGTTAAGGTATGACATTGTGTCATCGTGTAAAGTTTCTACTATCGTGATTATCGTTATGATTATTGGTTTTATACTAATATAGTTATACTACATTGTGTTTATCCTATATGCTTAATACCAGGAGGTGTTACTTAATTGTAAACTTGCAAGGTGAGACATTCGAGTTTTTGTACAACTCACATTTGTGTGAGACAATTATTTTTTCGACACTGTCATAGTGATTTCAAAACCTACAAAACCCATGATAGATTGTCTAAATGGTTTCAAATATATTTTTAAAAGTATTTTAAATACATTACAGTGATTAAGTCTCTGTAGACTTACGGGATGGTTACTACTGGTATTGTGAGGTTTTATATACAAGGCTTGCCTACTGGGCTATTACACGTTACTTATTGGACAAGTGTTAGCCTGTGACATTCGTCAAATTCTGGTCTCGAGTGTTTTCGTGTTGTAAACTTTTACTTTGTAAAACCGACACAACATTTTTAGAACTTTATTTAAATTATTATATAATAATATTTTAGACCTCGATCATAAATAAAACGATGTTTGTTACATTTTAGGGTCGTTAAGAAAAAACATAACGGGTCCAAACTGATTTTCGTAAAGTTATTATTAGTTTTAAGAACCTTTGAACTCATTTTAAACTTTGATTGAACTTTAGGGGGCTTTATGTAAATATGTATATATATATAGGAAAAATCAACCCTAACCCTATCTTTATATTAAACCACAGCCGCCACCACCTTGAGCCGTTTTCCGGCGACCAGAATAGCTCCGGCGAGAATCCGGCGGCGCCAAACACCTCCGGCCACCACCTCGCACTGCATCACCACCATCTCAGCCACCCCCTCAACCCGACACCACCACCCCCTTTCCCTCGTTTTTTCGGCGACTGGAAAAATCGAGCCGTGCTCTCCCTCTCCATCAACCGATCGCTACTCCCCCTTTAATTTTCGACATAAAATCCAGCCACTGTTTGCATCACTGGCAACAGTTCCGGTGGCAGCAGACGGCGGAGCTGGTTCGGGGCGGTAGCTCTCAGCGACGCGGTCGCGTGGATATATTATTTGCTTGATTTCGAGCTCGTATGACCAAGTTACGAGCAAAACAAGAAATGGTTCGTATTCCGGCCGACGGTTCGTATCTTCAGCTGACTGTTTGGTTTTTCCGGCGAAGGTGAAGGTGATTTCCAGTGGCGAACATAGGTATAAATAGTGGAGTTCAATGAGACGAATGCGGGGATATCTTATTTGCCTTAATTGGAGTTCGTTTGTTACTGGTTTCGAGCTATCCGACTATTTTTTTTAAGTATTTTAAAGTTTATAAAACTTATAGAAATTTATATTAAATTTAAATAAACTTTTTCGTAAACCGAACATCATTATAACCTGTTTTCTAGGCTCGACTCGTTAAACTAATTTTATCTCTCTATATATATGTATATATATGTATAAATATATATTTATACAATGTTTAATAAATACGTTTTAATTAACTAAAAATCGTAATAAATATTAAAAATAGTTTCTAATAAACTTATAAAAACCGACACTTTTATGTTGATCTCGTTTCAAGGTTTTCGTGTTTACGTATGTATATATATGTATCTATATCTATATATATATGTATGTATGTATATATCGTAAATATAAATAACGAACTCTAACTTATTTAAACCCGACACCATCTTTTGGGTAAATTTGTTTTTATAAAAGATGTACATTTTCGCATGATAAACGTAAGCCTTAAATCAAAATCTGTAAATTTGGAGCTTTCGGTGGTCAAATCGATCCCGGCCCGTTAAGGGGCATTTTAGTCAATTTTGGAATAATTCGAATACTCTATCTTCTGGTTAGAACTAGCTTTCGGACCAGAAGACTTTTCTGTTCGTCATAATATTTTGAGTGTAGTGGTCAGAGCCCGACTCCAGACTCGCAGTTCGGATTCTGAACAGTACCAGCTCGCTTAAACATTGTTTATTTCATAACTCGAATTCTAGACATCCGCTAGACCTGCTTCCAGCGGCTACGTTCTCGCTTTTAATTGTATATTATTCTCTCAAAGTTTCAGGTTTATTTATTTTCTGACCAGTCAGCTCGCTTAACCGCATCCTTAAATTTCTCGTTAACTTTATTATTGCAAGGTGAGTACTTTCATACCCATTTTTCCATCTTTCTTTTTGGGGTGACATTTCATACTTATCAAACTAAATGCTTTATTTACTTGAGTCTTAAACCCACAAACGTGATTGTATACTTGACTTGAATAATTGCTCGATTTGGTGTTCTATGCTTATTTGCCTATGTGTTTACAGCTTTTGGATGGTGGAACTATAAATCCTATACCATTTGGCAATGGCAAGGTGTCGTTAACGTAATGCAATTAACGATAACTATAAAATCCTAGACTACTTGGCAACCCCTTGTAGCCAGGTGGTGCTAATGTAAGCTTATTAGCAATTGTCAATAAAATCCTAGACTAATTGCCAATAGCTAGGTGTCGCTAACTTGTTTAGCGATAACTATTTTATCCAGGTTTATAGCTCTTATTTATTGTTTTGTATACTAGTTTTGTGGCTTTTCATACTATATACTATTGTTGCTCAAACTTATGAATTGCTCACCAACCTTTGTGTTGACAAGCTTTATTTTATGAAATATTACAGGTTAGACTATTGTTGACTCGAGGACTTGACGAAAACGTTTCCAAGACTATTAGGATATTAGTAAAACGAACAATATATTTGCTACTTGTATTTAACTTGGTTGTGTGAATGAGATGTGTTGTTTATTGATTTGTTGAACTAAAACGAGTTGAATAAATATTGTCACTTTAAATAGTGTCTTGTGTATTTGTCCAATCACGTTGCACCCCGGCATGTTCCGCCGCCTTTGGTCGGGGTGTGACATAGCCAATAAGTAATATGACCATAGTCATAGATACGGTCGAGTGACAAGTACCTTTCGGTAATTTGTAAGCAAGCAGGTGTAAAAACATCTTAATGCTGTAACTGTAAAATGTGTCATTTACAAATGAATGTACTCACTAGTATTTCTTGCTGATCAAATATTTTAAACATGTTTCAGGTAACTTGTTAGAGACAAATGAATGATGCATGCGGGCTTCCAGCTTAAATAAGTGGCTTGTCACCAGAAAAAAGAAACGTGTTTTGTAAATATGGGTTTAACCCTATAAAACTTATGTTTGTATCAAAAGGGATTAAGTTTCCGTTTTATCATAATAATAATCATGGTGTTTTTATAACTCTGATCATTTTTCCTAACTACGGTTCTGATGAAATTTTCCGCTGCAAAATAATTTAATAAACACCGATACCATCAATCAATGTTCACGGCTCCCCTTCCGGGGTATAGGGGTCGGGGGCTGTGACAATCGGAATAACAAATAATGGGGAAAGTTAACCTATAAATTAAATTAATGTTCTAAATGTGAGAATTAAGTAGTGTAATTGTATTTACAAGTAATTTAATTATGTAATTACACAATGTTGTAATTACACTACACTATAATTACGCAATATTGTATATATAATTACACTATTTGATTCTCACAGTTAACACGTTAATTTAATTTAAACCCAAAAAAAATGTTATATTAGTGTTGTAATTTAACTGTAACACCCTTGGCAAACACTTATCGTCCCACTCTTAGGCAAATCTCGCATCGGTCGTTGACAAGAGAGATCATTGGTTCATAAGTAAATGTCATGCCTCTTCAATCACCAACGCTTTTTAGGCTTAGTTGGCTGTGTAACATCCTGAATATTATAATGATAAATAAAGAAAGTTACGTTTAGTGATTTCGCGTTGTTAAGTAAGTAATACCGAGTAAAGAACGGATCATGGACTTAGATTAATTAAGATGGATTAAGGGTAATGGGCCTTAGGTCCATGGGCTTTAAGGGATATAAATATCCCCTTAAACCATCCTAAAACCCTAACTATCATTTCCATCTTTCATAAATCTCTACACACACAAAAACACACACATACACTACACCTCATACTGCAGAGAGAGAGAGAGAGCGGATTCGAGTCCAAAAATCAAGCCGACCATTATTAGATCTTCAATATACGAGATAACCGAGCAAACCGCGACCACACCGAACGTATAAAAGGTATGTTTTGATCCTAAAGATTTCGTTTTTTATAAATGTTTAGTCTTGAAACTTAGAACAAGAGTAGATCGGGTATAAATGAAACATAAAGTTGTAAACTTGATGATAAATACGAGTGTAATGAACCCGAAAATGGAAACGGCTCGATTAATGAACCCTTAACATTAGTATTGAACGTTTTTTTACCATAAAGGTCCAAACTTTACATCATTCCAGGCTAAGTTTTACCCAAACAAGGCCATGGGAATGATCGCGGGACTTGTTAACGCCATACCCATGGATTTCTCGGTAAAACGATGATGTTTTTGGGGATTAATGATGAACAGCGGCGGCTGCTGCACAACTTCGCCTGGTGACAAGTTCGCCTAACTGGTAACTTCGCCTAAGGCCAAGTTCGCCTAACTGATAACTTCGCCTGGTGACAAGTTCGCCTAACTGATAACTTCGCCTGGTGCCAAGTTCGCCTAACTGATAACTTCGTCTGGTGACAAGTTCGCCTAACTGATAACTTCGCCTGGCATATGTTCGCCTAGGGTTAACTTCGCCGAACACTAATTTCGCCTATGCTTAAGTTTGCTTAATGTTAAGTTCGCTTATTGTTAAGTTCGCTTAATGATAAGTTCGCTGGAGTTAGCAAATGAGAAAATAAATTAAAAACCTAATGAAAATGTGTTAAGACAGTTAATGGAAATAAAATTTTTCTAAGCTGACCTGGCAGCTCGACCCCAGCCAGGGGCTCTGCCCCTTGGACCCTGCTAGGGGCTGCCGCCCCTAGACCCCGCTGCCAGAGGCGCTACTCCCGGACCCCCGTTCGTTGTGGGTTATATAAAGATAGAAATACAACATGCGTTGTAGTAGTTAATTGATACATGTAAATATTATACAGTTAGCCGTGCACAGCTCAAGAAGGGAATAACGATTAACGGAGAGCGCAACAGGATTCAGGTGAGTTTCTAGCCCCACTTCTGTGTTATGTTTTCGGGGCTGTGTGCATACTCTATATGTTTGTCAATACACTTATCCTAAGTGATAAGTGTATGCCTTATATGAATGATGTGAAATGTATAAATGATTGCTTGTTAGTAAGTGAACGATCTTCGGATATTGCACGTACTGTCAGGTTGTAGTATTACGTATAAGGTAAGTATAATGTATTTGCTTATATGTATGAATGCGATAAGGTTAACAAACGAAGGAAAGGCATGGTTGTATGGTAACGAAGAGGGACCAGACCCTTATAATATCTGTGATGTTAGGGACCAGACCCTTGTAATATCTGTGAGGTTATAGGGCGAAAGGCTCTTTAAAACGTATGATTATGTATGTAAAGAAAGTATGAAGGTAAGAATGAAAGTATATACACTTATGTGTGTATGAAAGAAAGTTAAGAGGTTAAGTATGAAATGTAAGAAGGTATTGTATGAGTATGTGATTAACTAGAACTCACTCAGCGTAGCTGACTTTTAGTATGCACGCAGGTGAGTAAATGAGGCAGGTAGCTTGAGGAGGACACATGGCAGAGTTGGACGAAGCTAGCATCTGAAGATTTTGCTATGATGTTTTATTTTAAAAGACTATGTTTTGTTTTTAAATGACTATGAATGCTCAATAAGACAAGAATTATGGTTATGGAATGTAATTGTTTGAATGTTTTTAATGTTCCGCGAATGTTTTAATTAACTCTGATATTTAGAACTGCGTTTATGAGTAAATCCAACACGAAAGTAGGGCTACCGGTAACGGGGTCTTACAGGCTGTGGAGCACATGAAAACCCCACGGTTAAGCGTGCTTAGGTGGAAGTAGTACTATGATGGGTGACCTCCTGGGAACTCTTCATCTGGACAATCAAAAACAAATCCGTGAACTCTTCATGGGCATAACAGACAATATTGGTGATGCGAAAGGCCAGATGTTACATTAACCTTACTCAATTACCAATTTTTAGCCCTGTAATTTAGTTTTACCTATGTGATTAATAATAATGGTAAAATCATTGAATAATTTGGTTTTGGTTCTGTTTTAGACAACCAAAATTCAGTTTGGTACAGTGCTATATAAAAAAATATCTCAAGGACGCCAACCTAATAGGCCATGCCATACTAGACCAAGAACCTAATTAGATTGGACACAATAAAAAGAATCAAACGTGCTACAAAACTTGAAATAATGGATTTGATGCTGATACATTGGTAGTCCCATTTTGAAAATCAATGAAATACAAACAAAAAATAAATATAAGAGTTATTGGTTTTTATTAATCTAAATTATAATTTTTTGGTCGTTATCGGTACCAATTAACGAATTGGCTGCCAACGATCCCATCTTTTAACGCATTTGTTTCCAACGGTCGGTGCCTAACATAAGCCTAGCACCGTTAGTTGCAGGTTACCGAAAAAACATTTGTGGCAGGAAAACTCACTTTTATTTTTTCTGGAAAATTCAACATTTTCGTCACAAGTATCTTTGTAATATTGGATCAAACATTTAGGATTTTTTTTAGTAAAAGCCTCAATTATCGAGGTCGTCGGAACCCAAGTTTCATCGTCAAAATCAGCTGTGGTGGTTCATTGGTAGGGGTGGGGGTGTTCAGGTTGAGTTTTCCGTCAAAAAGTGTGACTTGTTCCGACGACCTACAATTAACGATGCTATAACTACGTTAAAATATGAGACCGTTAGCAGCCAATTTATTACTAATTGAAACCATCGATCGAAAATAATAGTTTGGATTAATAAATACAAATAAATACAATACACTTAAAAATAATAAAAATATAATGTGCATGATTGAATGTTTTCTTTAATTTTTAGCTTTTTTGAAAAATGAAAAATAAAAAAGTGTCTTGTCGTCACGTGACTTAGCGTCGGCCGCACGCGGATAACCATTTGTCATTTTTAAGCTTCAAACCAAATCACAATGTCTTTTCCAAGCTTTTGTCTTTCTTCCACATATTCCATATCATATACGGTCTTTGATATAAATGTGATTGTTTTAATGTCATTTATATCAAAATTATATCATCTTTTCATCAAAAAATAATTCTACATTTATTTATTTAGTTATTATCACCGTCATTCTGGCCTAGTGGTAGCATGGTTGCATATCCTAGAAGAGGTCGACTGTTCAAGTCTCGACACCTGACTACCTGGTTGTTATGATTTTGAATCGGATATAAAACGTCAAATAACCGAGAACTGTGAAGTCTTGTGAACAACTTGGGAAAAAAAGTTGTTCAAAAATATATATTTTTCTATTAGCTAATGTTAATTTTATTGTTTAGCAGTGATAAAATGTGTCATTTATATCGGTTGAATCTAATAAAACAACGTAAGTCAAATTCGTACTTACAAGGATTTGAACCCATTATAGCATGGATAGAACAAATAATGTCTAGACCAAACGAAAGAGAAAACTTTACAAGTGGTAGGTCTAATCATTTTATAATTTCTTCATTGAATTTGAGTGAATGTTTATGTGTGTAGAACACAAGTATTTTTATTGTTTAACGATGACAGAACACAAGTAATATTAATATATATATTTATGTTACGCTTTATGTGATATATAATTTGTGTATGAGCCTAATGAAGTAACTCGTGTATATACCATTGGAACCAAGCCATGTTAAAGTTTTTGTGTCGTATTTTATATTTTATGTACCGCGTGTTATCATGTGTGGCCGATTGTGTGTTTGTGTCTCCGATGCACCACTTGATTCATAACACTAAATATGCAATCCTCTTACACATGTTAAGACTAAGTTAACAATTTTAAAGCTCAAGTGAACAAATCTTTAATATGATCAAACCACATGGACCATTCATACAAGTTTCTTTTATAATTTATAAAACTTGTTTATTCTTTAAAGCAAAGCCGTCTCTAAGGACAATGAAATGAAACTAGGTCTTTACGTCTCCATTTTCGAAGGCCTCCAATTTCAAAAACAAAATTATATATAATTTCGGATTTGGATTAATATTTGTGATTTGAGCAGCGTTTAAATTGAATTATGTATGAAAATGTGTGAGGAAATGTATTACGTTTGTATTTGAAAAGTTAGATGACAACATCTGAATTTATTTGGAATGAAAGTAGGATAATTTTTTGTTTACAACGGGCCTTATTTTAAACATTATTTTACGTCTAGAAAGAGGTTGAGCCGACACTGGTTTTAAAGATTTTCAGTAAACATTGTAATGGATTGGTTGGGAGTTGGGACCATAGAATTGAAATTTGGTTAATGAAACTTTATATTAGAAGATTTAAAGAGAATAGTTAACGGGTATTGAGATGAAGATAACGATGGTGATGATGTACAATTGTACGTGATTGAACATATGAATATGGTAAATAAGGCTATGTGTAGTGGAGGGGTTACAAAATGGGGCGTTTTACGTCATGTGGTGCTCAGTCAGCAAATTGAGACCTTTTGTTTTAGGGTGTAATGGTGTTGTAGCCTCATATATATATATCACACAACCATTAAAATAATAATAAAAACAAAGCATGCATAGGCGAGAAATATACCTCGCCCACCCCTTTTCGCCCTTTTTGTCGCTCACGGGAACGGTGTTCGCACCTCATTTCGCCCAAATTCGTCCCTATTTCCCGCCCACTACACATGGCCTAATGAGTAATGACTAAGACTAAGGGTCACGATGGGTAGACAGGGGGCGCGGTCCTATGTGGCAGCCTAGGTGGGTCGCGAACACCACTACACCCATCAAGTGGTCAGGGGCGCGGACGGCCCCCGTGGTCCGGACCAAGGGGCTTGGTCAAACTTTTGAGCAAGGGTTTAGGGTGGGCTTGGTCAAACAATTGGGGGTGGGCAATCAAGCCCCACTACATCCTATGGGGTTTGGTTGAGAGACTTTATCCGAAGCCATGTCATCGTGTACGTGTCGGGTTTTGATTAGTTCACTTTGGGCTCAACCAAACCCCATTACCTTTAGCCTAATGGTATTTCCTTCTAGTTGCTTTCACAATAGACTACTAGTTAATGGGGTTTCAAAAGAGTATTTAATTTTTTAGAAAATGTATGTAGAAAGTAGTAATACAACATATACTCAACTTTTGAATGATTGAAGGGTCACTTAGTAAATCAAACAAAGAAGTATAACATAGAGTTCAAAATCAAAACTATCATTTACATTTTTTTTTGAACGACAACCAAAATTTTTTTTATTAAAAAAAAAAAGAATCTAGCACGGAACTAGAACACCACCAAGAACAGCCATCGTATACAAGACCCGACATTTACAACAAAGGCTTACCACCTACGAGATAACCGAGCTAGTACATGAATTATATTCGAAATTTGCACCACTCTTCCCACAATAACCCACTATTTTTATATCTATTCTTTATCCAAAGAAAACCCATCGCTTTGATTTCTTCCACCAAATCAGTCACGTGTATTGGAGTTCCACTATGGACTAACGCATTACGTTTCTTCCAAATACACCAAACTGACACCAAACACACCGCATGGAATACTTTAGCTTTGTCTTTAGGAAATGTTGAAAACTTATACACTTCCACCAAATCCCGAGCACTGAAAGCATAAATCGAGGGGACCTTACACAATTGTGATATGAAGCTCCAAATTTACACATTTAATTTGGATATATAGGGTTTTTTCATTTTTTTTAGTTTTGATTTAAAATAGTTTTGAGGTATGTTATGTCGGGGCCGTAAAAGTTAATAATTGCATGACTTTAAATAGTAATTATCCATTTTTATAAACACGACATATCATGAATCCTTAAAAGGTAAATTATAATGACAACAAATGTTCTTGATACGTAGAAATCGTGTCATGCAAGAATCAACAACAATGGTTTTTTTTTTCATTTTATATATAATTACTATAAAATAATTACAATAAAGTGACAAACAAACGGACAACAAGCTGTACCACAACCCCGCTTTTAAATAGTAAAGCCAGTAAGTTGTATACAAGAATAGGTTGTAAGCCAACATGCCACAAGCCTACAGGTGGTGGATTATAAAATTAAGTATTTATTATTAACTTTTATTTTATTATTATTATTACCCTGGCCACTTGTCAATCGTTCGTAAACACTTCATTGTCGGTCTTTTAAATATAAACCGCTTAAAAAGGAAAGAGAAGCCAGCAGCCACGATGAAGAAAAAGAGGACACGATTAATAATTTATAATTCTAAGGGAATATGTTATAATATAATATTGTCCAGATATTTATTTACAAAGATTTTTTTATACGTATTTCTTCTAGTCTACTAACATAATATGGTAGTTAAGACATGGTTTTTTATGGTTCAAAGTTTGAAACCTGATTTGTTTTTTTTTTTTTCAAAGTGGCGATTTCCTCCTTAACGTCTTGTTCTTGAGTTTTTTAACCAAGGAAAGAAGAGTGAAGGATAAGAAAGAGAAGGGAAGGGAATGGAATTTTTTTTAATCAGGTGTGTTCTTGAGTTGGAAGGAAATTAGAGAAAAGAAAATGATAACTATGTTAAAAAATAGTTATCCTTAGTAATCATCCCATTTTTGGGATGATAATTTATTGGGAAAATACATTAATTTAATCTCTCCTAACTCCTCCTACTCATTTCCTTTCCATCCTAAAAAAAACTCAAGAACACCTATTTTTTAACTATCCTTAGTTTTCCTTTCCTTTCTCTCCTTTAAAAAAACTCAAGAATAGGGCGTAATAGTGTTTCTGAGTGTATGAAACGTCAAAATCAGTATGTCAGTATGAAGATTAGCATCTCGTCTTAAAATAACTCAATCAGATATTGAGAGTGCCTATGCATGTTGGTGTAGCTTATCACCGACCGTGACATGGTATGAGTACAAAGTTAGATGTGTTTTTTACGTTAGAACTTACGCTATGTATTTTCAAAAAAATGATATTACGTATTTCTTTGTTGAGATTTTGGCTAATTTCTATGACTCTACTTTTAAACAAAATTCTCTAACTAGATAGACACTAGAATGCTTGTTTTTATTTATCTCGGTCAATCATTGTAACTTCAATATTTAAAAAAAAACGCATATATTATTATTATTTTGTTATTTTTTTTAACGGCAGAGAATATATTAACCAAAAGATGCATACATACGGGCAATTTTGTTAACAAAACAAAATTACATAATGAGAAGCGGGTTCTTAATCCATTATATCCAAGAAATTTCAAGTTTTTTTTTGTTTCTAGTGTTAAATAGTTAATTATTATCATTATTATTGCACTAATGAAATCTCAGATAATTTTTCCCCACGAGTTCAGTTTTATCATGGCTACACATTGGCGTTTATCCGTGGCAACGCACGGGTAAGGCTTACCAGTTAAATACAATTTACACAAGTAAAAGCCTCGATAAGTGAAGCTCAAGTTCGAGTTCTTTTACTTAACAAACCTATGTTAAGGCTTGAACTTGTTTAACCTTAACTCGGTTCAAGCTTTTAACACGTCAATCTCAAATAGCTCATCAGCGGCCTGCTCATTACGGGATATGTGTTTATTTTTAACATTTTCAAATCGAGGGTTCTTCTTTCAATCCTAGATGACTCGTATTTATCAAGTCATTAGGGCCAAAACATGACGTTGTGGTGATGGTTGCATTATTATTAGAGTATACGAGTGCCTGACCCCACCACCGTGTAAAATAAACGTTGTAAACACAACAAACCCAGACAAGACGAGGAGGAATATGAGGGGCCTAGACGGTGTTTAGCTCGTTTTGGGTTCGTTATGAAGTTCTAAACGAGCCCACTACATATGGTGTGTATGTGAGAGCATTAACTTATTTGACTTTTTATTAAAAAATATAGCACAATTATTAATAAAAATTTAAAAGTTGAGTAGATAAATACAACATAGTAAGCATAGTTTTTTCATAGTTAGTGAACCAGTGGATTCACGTTCATATGTCGGACAGATATATAAAAGTTATAAACAATATATAACGAATTAATGAATTACATACAAAATACTAAAGTAGTTTAACCGTATGGGTAGATATGAGTTAGTTTTAAATAAACAAAATATGCTACATGAAATAGTAAACAAAGCAATATATTAGATTTAAAAAGGAAAAAAAAATATTGAAAACTGATACATCAACGATTCGGTACGTTGATTCAACCAATCCACGCCTTAACACGCTAGTCTAAATGAAAACGGTTTAAGAGTGCCAAGTGCCAACCATGCCAATTAGTCAGTTACACATACAGTGTTGGGTTTGTGTGGAGGTCTGGGCTTAGTTTGTGCTCGATTTTTATTTTTAAGACATGTTTGAGCTTAATGAAGATTGAAGACATGAGAGGCTTTTGAACCGACCGTATACCTCTTTATTACTTATTAGGGCCCATTTAGGCTTTTTCTTGTTTCATTAGCTATACACCCTTGACCAGTCTCTCTATATATAATTGTTGAATTTGTAATTTTTTCATAACGAGAGTAAATATGACAAAACAATAATATATCTCTGATTGCAGTTCATGGATATAGGATGGCTTAGACTAAAACACCTAAATCATTGCATCTTGTGTTCATTTGCATTCATAGTTTGATTGTGTGTGAGTGAGTATGTGCATAACCGAAATCCTAACATACGATTACACTCTATTCTCGCCCTAAAGACACCACATAACACCAAACTTACTAGTTACAATAAAAACAAAAACATTAATAATACATGCTAATAGTTTTGATGAAAGTAAATATCCATAAGTCTTAAATCATACCACAATCCATATAAAGTCATTATATTCAAACACCACCCATCTGGTATGTTAACTCTATACAACTCGTGTAAGGACTACACAAATAACTGACAAATATACAAATGTGACATAATAACAACCTTTTAAGTCTATAAAAGCCATATAGGCTTCCTTGGCTCATATGTATATTTGACAAAACTAGCTGCTAACAGTAGCTGGTGGCTTGAAGCTGGTAGTTGGTAGCAGTAGCTGGTAGCTGTAGGTTTTTAGATATATTTAAATGTTTTGCAGAGTAGCTGGAGCTTTAATAAAATGTATAAAATTACTAAAATAGACATAACTAAAAACAATAATAGTAACTGTATTTATTTTGAAAAGTTATCTAAACACTACTAGTAGAAGCTTTAGTTTTTTCTCCTGATCTAAAAGACTCAAGCTCCTTGAACCAAACAATTCTTTTAATTGAGGAGTTTTTTCTTAAAAGCTTGAAGCTATAAGCTCCTAAAAGTTTTATGCCAAACATACCCATAGACTCACATACCACATCTGACATATACGACTCGTATAGACAGAGAATCCTGAAACACTACAACACAAATTGACATGATTCTGAACCTAAACGGCCTCTGTATAGCCTCTATAAAAACTATATAAGTACACCTGATGTCCAAATAACCTACACCTTCATACAATTCACCTTTTTATATATCACCATTTCAATTGAAAACCCCGTTTTCCACTTTCAAGAAAACCCAAAACCAAAACTCAAAACCAAAATCTTCAAACCCCAAATCTGGTTAATTTTAACCATTTTAGTGTTAGGTGGTGTGTATGTGATGCAGTGGGTCCCACTTCCTCTTTCACACACTCAAAACACACACATACATACACACACCCTCTCTATTATCCTCTCTCAAACTATCAAAACTTCACCCAAATTCCACAGCTTTTTCTCTCTAGAATACATACAAACACTCTCTCTTTAAAACCCATATTTCTTTTTTGACATCAGACAAGTGTCTCATCTTGTTTCAGAAAAAAATAATATGAAAGATCAGTTTTGTGTGGTCAAACACTCATCTTTTGTTCAAGAAAATATTAAAGTTTGAATCTTGAAATCTTGAAAAGATTGAATCTTGTTTTCATGGCTGGGAGTAATCAAATCAATGTCAATGAAGCCAAGGTATTATTATTATTATTATTATTATTATTATTATTATTATGTGATCTGTATACTCTGTCTGTCATGTTGTTCCTAAAATGGTTAATGTTTTTCTTTATTTTTTTGGGGGTTTTGTTGGATTATTTTGGCAAATTCTGCTTCTTTTTGTTTGATTTGGGGATAAAATTTCTGGGTTTTTGTTCTTAAAGATTTATACTTTTTTATGCATTTTTTTCACAAGAATCAAACTTAGTTTATACTTTTTTATACATTTTTTTTACAAGAATCAAACTTACAATTTTGATTTGGGAAGAACATAACCAAAAAAAAAAAAACATTTAATTTTTTTAAACTTTTTTTTTAAACATCAAATTTCACATTTTCTTGCACCTTTTTATGTTAATTTCTTTAATGTGTGACAACAAATTTGTAAGCAACATTTCAAAGCAAGTTTTAATTTTTCTTGTTTTATAATTTTTGATAAATTCTTTTTTTTTGGGATTACTTTTTCTTTCAATTTGGTGCTAAAATCTGTTTTTTATAAAAAAAAAATTACACTTTTTTTTTCAAGAATCAAATTTCCCATTTTTTTTACCTTTTTATGTTAATTTCTAACTCCAAATTTGTGTTGGATTTGAAAGAAAAATGACAAATAATAATAAAAAGTTGCCTTTTTTAATTTTTTTTTCAGCTTCTTAAAAATAAACTGGATAAATTAACCTTAATTTTTTGTTGGGTTTATAAAATCTTTATTTTTTATTTTGTGTTCAGTCCTGAAACTCTGAAATTATTAAATTAATAATAATTTCTTGATAATATTATTTCCATCAAAGTTTGTGCTTCTTTATCCCTATTACTTGATCAATCTTGCAATGCCAGATGTTAATATATAGTTATCCAAAACATTATTTTGATTTTTATTATTTTTATTATTATTTTTTTAATTTTTTTTAATTTTTTTTTAATTTTTTTTGTTAAACAGAAAGTAGTACCACTTCACACATGGATCTTAATATCCAACTTTAAGTTAGCCTACAATATGCTCCGGCGACCGGACGGCACATTTAACCGCGAACTCGCCGAGTTTCTCGACCGAAAAGTAGCCGCAAACACCGTCCCGGTCGACGGCGTCTACTCGTTCGACGTCATAGACCGCTCCACGGGTCTACTCAACCGAATATACCGTTGCGAAAAAAATTCCGGCGAGGCTCCGGCGACCGGAATCTTGGACCTCGAGAGCCCGCTAAGCACGACAGAAGCCATCCCGGTGATAATTTTCTTCCACGGCGGGAGTTTCACGCACTCGTCGGCGAATAGCGCGATCTACGACACGTTTTGCCGGCGGCTAACGGGGTTGGTCAACGGGGTCGTGGTGTCGGTCAACTACCGTCGGTCGCCCGAGCATCGGTACCCGTGTTGTTATGAAGACGGGTGGGAAACCCTAAAATGGGTTCATTCGAGAACGTGGCTAGTGAGCGGAAACGATAAAAATAAAAATAAAAATAAAAAAGTTCATGTTTATCTGGCGGGGGACAGTTCTGGTGGGAATATCGCGCACCACGTGGCGGTTAGGGCCGCGGAGGAAGGGGTGGAAGTTCTAGGGAATATTTTACTTCACCCGTTATTCGGTGGAGAAGAGAGAAAAGACAGTGAAAAAAACCTCGACGGGAAGTATTTTGTTAGAGTACAAGATAGGGATTGGTATTGGAGGGCATTTTTGCCCGAGGGTGAAAATAGGGATCATCCAGCATGTAATATATTTGGGCCACGTGGCAAGGATCTAAGAGGGGTTAAGTTTACTAAAAGTTTAGTGGTGGTGGCTGGATTGGATCTTGTACAAGATTGGCAATTGGCATATGTTAAAGGCTTAGAGGATGCAAGGCAAGAGGTTAAATTGTTGTTCTTGAAAAAGGCTACTATTGGGTTCTATTTCTTGCCAAATAATGAGCATTTCTATACTTTAATGGATGTCATCAAAAGCTTTGTGACTTGTGACCAAATAGAGTCATAGACCACTAGTTTTTTTTTTTTTTTTAAAGTTAACTTGAAGCCATATATAACACAAGCTTTTGACATTTTTACTACTATTATTATTATTACTAGGTTATTGACCCGTGTATGACACGGGTGGAAATATGAAATCGTCAACTAAAGACATTTTTAAAATGACAAAAGTTTATTTTATATGTTTATTATGAGAAGTATTTGATATAATTGCAATTTATATTCGTATGTAAATAAAGCACTTAAAAACATAAGTTACTAATAAAGAATATTCATAGTATATTGTTTAGAAACATAATTTAAAACTTTAAAAGTTACAAATTCATAAATTGTCAAAATTTAGTGTGATTTATTTAGAAATAAAACATTTATGCCGATAAACTATAAAGAAACCCTTAAAAAGTTGGAAAAAATTGTGACAAATTTGGAATTTGATAAACAAACTGATAACATAAATAACAACATAAGCAAATGAATTACCTGCATATGTTACTTTCTTGTAGGAATGAGATCGGTACCGTACCGGTACCGACCGGTCCCGGTCCCAATAATTGCGAATTCTTGGTACTGGTATCGAAGTATTCGGTTCGGTACCGGTACGGTACCGGGATTGAAGGTAGAAATTCGGGAAATACTGGTCCCGTCCCGTACCGGTACCAAAACTTAAAACTCTGGTACTTATTTGGTACCGACGGTACCAAACCCGATTTTGCTCATCCTACTTGCTTGTATACCTGAGTAGCATTGGCATATTCACACTAACTAATTAAAGTAAGCACATTCTTTAAGCATTATCCAATCGTAAATGATATCAATCACAAATTTATAAAGAAAAATGATAATAGCAAACAATCACATATAACATTGACAAATTAACTTACTGTTACAATTACAATTTACAAAGTATACAAAAACTATAAATCTCTACATTTACCATCTGTATTTAATAACACTAACTTTACCCCGTCTCTGCTCTTGCACAACATCAGAATATAATTCACAATGGTTGCAAGTTAACACGAAAAGAAGCCATCCTAGAAACTTTCAAGGATAGGAACCGGTATCAATTAGGCATCTGCAGTGGTTTTAAAGTAGTCGGAATTAAGACCTGTTAAGAGATTCATTAAATTACATTAGTGGCATGTATCAAAGAAAGTACCATATTGTCTTTTTGACCAGCCAACCATTTTTACGAACTGAGCCCAACCAATTTGCACACTGATATGATTTTACAAACAGCTGGACTAAATTTGCGGCCTGCATAGTGACTGAAGAGGTATGTACCCGCCTCAACACCGAGCAAGGCGGGTCAACCCACAAGATAAACACATTATGAAGGCACAAAGCCAAAACCTATGCGCATGGCGCATACAAAACATGCTCAGGCATATCACATGCTCGTGCATATCACATCTGCCCAGGCACACATATGCTCGCGCATCACATATGCGCGCGGCGCACCAGCGCGCGGCGCATATCACATGCTCGTGCATATCACATCTGCGCATGAAATATCTGCGCGTGAGAATAAAGAGAAGACCTCGCGCATCCTCAGGATGGGCACATATCACACATGCACATAATCGACCTCGTCCTTATCCAAATCAGGATTAGGGCAACCTTGATTGTGCACGTCAGACAACCTTCCAGAAGGCATCTTTTTAAGGAATAAGAATATGCTGATGTTGACAGCTGCCAAATGAAAGGTCGACAACTCAGCATGACACATGTGCTACCACGTGATTACAACCAACGAGAAAACGCCAGGTGTCCCAGAGGACACGTGGCGCAGTGCGATTGGAGGAGGCCAACGAGGTTGAGCCTAATCAGTGGAAACCCTAGCACTATAAATACAGCATCAACTCCACTTTGATGGACATTCATACTCAATCATTGACAGTTACAGACACATTGATTCACATTGAAGCATATTCAATCACACAATCATACAGAGTAACATACAGTATTCAGCTATTAAGCAATACTCTCCCAATTCCCTCACTCTCACATTATTGTCTTCTCCTACACATACTTATTCTCACGCCGGAGGGTTACCCCAAAGAGGACCCCTCTGTCCCTTTCTGAGGGGTAAGTAACGGCGCTGTTCATTTTGTAGGTGGAAGAACACTGATCCAGAAGAACCATCGGTGAAATAGTATAATCACACCCGAGGAAAGTAGATCTGCTACCAGTGAGTAGATCCACGTTTCTTCATTGGCGCCATCCACTGTTACAAACGGCAATCAGATCTACATAAAAAAAATAAATCACCATGGTTTCTGGCGTTCGTAACGTTGATCAAGCTCTGGAGGATATTGAACGTGAGGGTGTTAACGACGGACAGCAGGTTCTGAGGGTTCCGCGTGATTCTACGCGTACCACCAGCAACCGTCCCTTCGTCACAACCCCTCACGGCCAGACTGAAACTCCTCCAGACGATCTCACGTTACAAAATATGGCCGCCGCGAAACTGAAAGGACCAATGGGTCCAGAAGAAGAAACAAATGATCCGAATGAATGGCTCATAAACGAGCAGCGGCGTCTGATGGAAAAGTACAATGAAATGGTCAAACAGAAGAAGCTAGCCGACCAAACACAAAGGCAAGCGTTTGATAAGCAGACTACAAAAAGGCCGCGCGCGCCGGAAGAAGGACATTCTGTTCACACTGCACACACTGAGTTCAGTGATGAAGAAGTGCATAGCATGAGGAAGACACGGGATACTCATGCAGGAGGCTCACAGCTCCGCGCGCCTGTGAACATGGCGCCTGGAGCCAGAGCAGATCTGGATCTGCACATGCCGTACAGCCCACCGGTCAGAGGGCAAGTGGACGTAACCACACCCTACAGACCAGCCATCTTGGTAAAACACTCAAAGTTTACTGCGCGCATCGCGCAGGCTCCCATCCAGCACAAGACCAAGATGCCAAGTGGTCTGGGCAAATATGATGGCACAACAGATCCAGATGACTTTTTGCAAGGTTTCTATAACACGGGAAACCTAGAGAGCTGGACGATGCCAACATGGTGTCATATGTTTGCTCGCTGCCTCACAGGCGCAGCGCGGGTATGGTTCGAGAGCTTGCCGACTGGGCAAATTGATGGGTTCGAGGAACTATTAGAAAAGTTCCAAGCCCACTTCGTACAGCAGCGCAGGCACACGCGCGATCCTGATGACATCATGCACTGCGTACGCAGGAATGATGAAACGATTGAAGATTACATCACTCGTTTCAATCAGGAGTCCCTGGCAATCGGGGGTATAACTGAGCAGCTCCTGCGCGTGGCCTTTATACAAGGCGCGTGGCCTTAACTGAGCAGCTCCTGCGCGTGGCCTTAACTGAGCAGAACTATGAACTACTTGATGGTACATTATATCGACGCTCTTATCTTGGACCGCTCATGAAATGCCTGGATGCTGAAGAAGCAAGCTATGTGATTAGGGAGATTCACGAAGGAATCTGCGGCATACACGCTGGCCCGCGCATGGTGGTTGCCAAGGCAATGAGCTCGGGCTACTATTGGCCAGGCATGTACTTGGATGCGCTAAAAGAAATACAAAAATGCAAGGCATGTCAGAGCTACGCGCCAAACACCATGCGGCCAAAGAACAACTTGATTCTGGTGACCTTTGCATGGCCTTTCCACAAATGGGCCATTGATATTGTGGGGCCCCTGCCGCAAGCGCAAGGGCGAGTGAAATTTTGGTAGTGGCGATAGACTATTTCACAAAATGGGTTGAGGCCTAGCCACTAGCAAAAATCACAGCTGAGGCGATGAAGCAATTTATCTGGAGCCACATCATTTGCCGTTTTGGCCTTCCTATGGAAATTGTGAGCGACAATGGCAAACAATTCACTGACAGGAAGATATCCAGCTGGCTCAAAGAATTGCACATCAACCAAATCTTCACTTCGGTCTACCACCCTCAGGGGAATGGCCAAGTGGAGCGCGCGAATCAAAGTTTGTTAAATGGGCTGAAGAAAAGGTTGGAGGGAGAATCCCATTCTTGGGTCGAAGAGTTACCTAATGTCCTGTGGGCGCACAGGACATTAAGCAAAACTAGCAATGGCGAATCCCCGTTCAGCCTAACCTATGGGACAGAGGCTATGATCCCAGCAGAAATTGGATGCCCATCCCATAGGGTACTCATGATGAGCAAGACTGATAACGAGCGCGAAAGAAGATTGGACCTTAACTTGCTTGAAGGGCGCAGAGAAGCGGCTATCATCAATGAAGCCAGATACAAGAAAAAGCTGGAAAAATATTATAATCAGCGCGTTAAAGAGTGCCACTTCAAGAAAAATGATTTTGTCCTTCGAAACAATGAAGCTAGCCGCGCAATACCCCCAGGAAAAATGTCCCCCAATTGGGAGGGACCTTATCAAATTTCAGAAGATTTGGGGAAAGGCGCGTACACTTTAAAAGATTTGAATGGAAAAAAGATACCGCGCGCGTGGAACGCGGCACAACTTAGAAAATGCTTCATGTAAAAGTTCAAATATGTAATCAAGGCTTTTAAGCCATCATGAATGATGATTCGCGCTATCTTTCAATATTTGTTCTATTACCTTTGCATACATGTTTCACACTTCCTTTATTAATTTGGAGCAATATGACAACACTATATTGACTTCAAAACGAAATAAAACGAAGTAAAACATACATGCGCGAGCCTTAGCTCAAACGCGTTAACGAGTCTTAACTCTAAAACGTCAGGGCCTTAGCCCAAACCTACGAGCCTTAGCTCAAACACGTTAATGAGTCTTAACTCTAAAAACGTCAGGGCCTTAGCCCAAAACAAAGAGCCTTAGCTCAAAACACTCACAAACATCCATCTTACATCCCGCGCAGCCTGATCATAAAAATCCTTAAACACAACTAAGGCAAAGTACATGCCATATCATAGTTGTTAAGGTCTCAGGTCGAGGTCGCGCGCGGAATCATAGTGGATATCTGAGTAACACATGCTGACATGTAATGGCTAAAACTCATACTTCCATATTAAAACCGCGCGACCTCGACGCGCAAAAAAGGAATTGAGAAAAGATATCGCGCATGTCAGCATAAACAAGATACTGCGAAACCACTTACAAAATAGGACTATGGTTAAGTGAATAATTTCCTTACAACCTTGTTCTTATTTTAACGTGCAAGCATATCTTATATCTATACAAGCAAACATGAAGAGATGAATGGAAAGGCGCAAGATGTGAAAAAGGGAAAACAAGTTTCATTCCATAGCATTGAAATTTACAAGTATGATGGGTTACAAATTACAAGTATAAAAAATAAAAATAAAATTAGAAAGATGAAGGGCTTCTCAGGTCTCCACGTCGACGTCAGCCACTTCATCACCCTCATCATCTCCCTCAGCATCCGGCGCGGCCCGCTCCTCATCTCCGAACTGACCATAGTCAAGTTCTTCCTCCTCAATGGAGTCTTCTATCACGACGGTGTCAGGAGCAGATTCTTTCGCCGCGCCAGAGCCGCTGGCAGGGGCAACATCCCCCGCGCCACCATCATCGCCACCAGCCCTCTCGCATTCGTCGAGCAACTTCTTTAGCGCGCCGAGGTCGGGCTGGTCAGCAAGCGCAGCAATCTGCAAATCAATAGAAAAGTATTGAGTACAAAACACTTGGAAAATTAATCAAGAAAAACTCATTAAGGTCAAGGTACCTGAACAAGGATGGGGATGGGAGTACTCATATACTTCTCCCCCACAGCGGCCATGTCCGCGCAGGCCGCGTCGCTCTTGTAAGGGTACTCGGATGGATTCTTCTTCAACATACCATATTCGTACCCATCCGTAAACCCTTCAGCTCGACCCACCAAGCGAGCGGCAGCATTGCAGTCCATCACAAGGGCCTGAAACTCGGCGGAATATTTCATCGCCAAAGCGCAACGAGTCACGCCCTGTGACACCAGCCATTGGCGATCCTGCGCGAGGCCAGCAACAGACGTCTCGAGGGCAGGAACCTGTGAGTTTAATAACTCAACAGTTTCCTTGGTCTTTTTTAGCTCCTCTTTATCAGACGCTGCTGCCGCCAATATTTTTTCTTTCTCCGCCTGCGCAGCATCAAGTGCTTCCTGGCTGGACGCTGCCGTCGCCAAGGCCTCATCTCTATCGGCCTGCGCGGCCGCCAACTCCTTCTTCAGGCGCGCGACCTCACTCTCCAGTGATGATTTCTCAGTGATACTCTGGACGATAGCTTGGTCACGCGCCTCAGCCTGCTGTTCCAAGACACGCACTCTCCGCGCGTACTTGGCAACTTCGGCCTCCGCCACCTGCTGCTTCTCCCGTGCAGCCTGGAGCTCATGCCCGCGCTTAATAAAGGCGGTGTTGGCACTTGCTCTATTTTCGCTGAGCTCCGCCTGGAGTTTCTCAGCTCGTGCGCGAGCATCAGAAAGGTTCCAGGCAGCCACCTTAGCCTCTTGCTGGGCTGCCATAAGAGCATCGCGTACTTTAATATAATCGCGATGAAGCTCTTGGGAGGCAGCAAAGAAAGCTGACCCAGCGAAAATGTGATCGTTGAGCAAGTCAGCGCGGGTGCGCTCCTCCTGATACCTCCTTTCAGTAGGAGGCACGGCATGAGCCCAGAAGTCCTCGCATACGCCCATGGATTGGAAGGAACTGTCTTCATTAATATTCCATCTCGGGCGATAAACGTGGTCACCTTCCTACAAAACACAAGAAATGTTCTAAGTCATAAAACATACTTATATGGAGGTACGCGCAGCGGAGCAACAAATTAAAACATACCTGCGGGGATGAAGCAGAAAAGTCAGCGCCAGCCCCACCAGAAGTCTGCGCTGCGAAGTCTTGTGGCATCTCAGGGCTGGCGCGGTCTCCCAAGGAGTCTTCAGCTTGAGCCCCCTCATCCTCCTCATCTTCTTCAATAGGCCTCTTCTCCTGCGACTTGGAGGGCTCCAAACCAGCCTCGCGGAGAGGGCTGCGCGTAGGAGGAGGCGAGGGAGGTCTCGACGCCGCCAGTTCGGCGCGCAATACGGCTTCCTGCTCCTTTGTAATCCCAATAAGGGGAGACTCAGCACTAGCAGGAGCAGGACCAGAACCAGCGGCGCCGGCAACGGCGCCAGGAGTGTCGCCAGCAACTTGTACGCCAGCTACAACTCCTATGAACAAATCAACAAGGAAAATTGGTTTACGACTGGATCCAAAAGAAAAAATTCAGGAGACAAATGTGCAAAACATACCTTGGCGCAATTCTGTTCGCGCGGCGAACATCGCCATAAAGTTCATTCTACCCTTTTCAGAGGGTAGAACAGGGGACTTCGAAGCAGCCCCCGGCGTAGCCTCAGCACCTTGTGGCGCATGCGGCTGATCTGCGACCGTCGCCGGTCCTGCGAACATTCAAAGGAGCAAAGGTTTAATTATAATTCAATCAGATGAAGATAAGCAAAGTATACCTGTCGCAGGCGCGGCACTGCTTCTCTCTTCAGCCGCGCGAACGGAGGAGGTGACGCCACCATACCTCAAGTGGACAGGAGGTCTGCCCACTTTCACAGGCAGGGAAGCTAAAGAAACCTTGGTGGTAAACACCTCGGTTTCCGCAGGTCCCTTCGTTTGAGCATGGGGATGAGCGACAGGGGTGTCATCTTTCTTTTGTCTCTTACTGCCCCCTGCGCCAGATTTCCCCTTAGCTTTGCGCTTTAGTAGGGGCGCCTCCTCTTCCTCCTCCGCGAGCTCCAGCTCGTAGTTCTCCAGCGCATCTACAATAGATGCAACAGAACTGTTAATAAACTTTGGTATTCTAAAGGAATAAGCATAAGTGCGAAGGCTTACCAGGCGCGTCACTTTCAAAGTCAAATTCCAGATCCACTGGGATGAACATGTCATCAAAGCGATCTGGGAAACCAACCTCCCTAGCGCCAAGCGCGACGGAGCCGCCCTCCACTTGATCATCATAAGCGGCGTGGATATAATCCTTGGTGACTGCGCAAAAACAAGTCAAATCATATCAGCAAAACAATTATGTTCGCGCAGAAAAAGAAATAAAGCAACGAAATAAACTTACACAACCCGTCGACTTGGATAACGGGCTCAAGCGCGCTGTCGGTCCACAGCTTACTCATGCCGACCCCCACCAGCGCCTCCTCGCGAATTTTCTTGGCGGGGGATGGTTCGGTGGTCAGTTTCTTAACCCAAGCGCCGGTTGGGTTCTTAATAACATCCACATCCGCGGGCGCAGAATCGATCGAGCGCATGATCATACGGATGGGTATCACACCAGCCCTAATGTAAAAGAACCTCTCAGACCAGTCATGAAGGCTCTTGAATGAAACAGTGGAGCACTTAACCTTCTGACTGCGAGGAATAAAGGAGATCCAAGAATCTTGGATCTTGGGCTTGTAAAAAAATTGAAAGCGCCGAGGGGTGGGCTCCTCGCGCTGTGATTTGCACATGAACTCGAAATGAGTCATGCGCACGAGTCCAAACGGATGGACTTGGGATATATGAATCCCGAAAAAACGTAACACCGCGCCTACAAACCTTGTCATCGGAAGACGAAAGTTGAAGTGGGTGAAAAAATGGGTGTACAGTGAAATATAGCCGGGAGGCGGGTCCGCCGCCGTCTGCCCGGCCACAGGCAACATGCAGCCAAACACAGGGGGGAAACCCTGTGACGAGATGAGGCTGTCGAGATCGGCCTGCCTCAATTTGCAGGGGATTTCATTCCACCTTTTCGGGGCCTTGGTCTTCCCTAATTCCTCCGATGTGGTCTCAACAACCCTCTTCCCCTTGCCCTTCTGCTTCAATGTCGACATCACCACAGATTTCACACGGCGTCTTCGGGAGGCAATAGAGGTGATGGAGGGGTTAGAGGAGTCTGAACTATCAGACATACAACTGCAGCAGCAGATAATCGAGGATTCGAAACAATCAAAACACTCAAATCAGAATATGAAAGGCAGAAATTCGAAAATTAGCAACAATGAAGATGAAGATAAAAAATTTCCTAAGGGCCTGCTTTTATAAGCCCAGGAGAGAGAAATGTGGCAACTGATCGGATTTCACGCGCCCCCACTCGCAGGTGCAAGCCAACGAGGGCGCGGCACGTGTCCCTAACACTGTTGAGGGGACATAAAAATGTAACCGACCTGCCACGGAGCAGAGACGCGCCCCACTCGCAGGTGCAAACCAATGCGAGCGCGACACGTGTTCCAGACAGCTGTGCGAGGGGACATGAAAGGCAACTGTAGCACCTCGAGCACACGAAACGTCTGACACGTTTACGGCGCACGTCACCACCAACCAACCACGTGTTTGGATCCTTCGTTTCAACCAAATGGATAGAACTTCGCGCAACGATGAAAACAACCAAGAAAACGACAAAACCCCTTTAAAAGACCAAATCAGTAAGTCTAATATCTATCTTACCGCGCTCGCGCGAGATAAGACACACATTAGACTGGGGGGGCTTGAAGAGGTATGTACCCGCCTCAACACCGAGCAAGGCGGGTCAACCCACAAGATAAACACATTATGAAGGCACAAAGCCAAAACCTATGCGCATGGCGCATACAAAACATGCTCAGGCATATCACATGCTCGTGCATATCACATCTGCCCAGGCACACATATGCTCGCGCATCACATATGCGCGCGGCGCACCAGCGCGCGGCGCATATCACATGCTCGTGCATATCACATCTGCGCATGAAATATCTGCGCGTGAGAATAAAGAGAAGACCTCGCGCATCCTCAGGATGGGCGCATATCACACATGCACATAATCGACCTCGTCCTTATCCAAATCAGGATTAGGGCAACCTTGATTGTGCACGTCAGACAACCTTCCAGAAGGCATCTTTTTAAGGAATAAGAATATGCTGATGTTGACAGCTGCCAAATGAAAGGTCGACAACTCAGCATGACACATGTGCTACCACGTGATTACAACCAACGAGAAAACGCCAGGTGTCCCAGAGGACACGTGGCGCAGTGCGATTGGAGGAGGCCAACGAGGTTGAGCCTAATCAGTGGAAACCCTAGCACTATAAATACAGCATCAACTCCACTTTGATGGACATTCATACTCAATCATTGACAGTTACAGACACATTGATTCACATTGAAGCATATTCAATCACACAATCATACAGAGTAACATACAGTATTCAGCTATTAAGCAATACTCTCCCAATTCCCTCACTCTCACATTATTGTCTTCTCCTACACATACTTATTCTCACGCCGGAGGGTTACCCCAAAGAGGACCCCTCTGTCCCTTTCTGAGGGGTAAGTAACGGCGCTGTTCATTTTGTAGGTGGAAGAACACTGATCCAGAAGAACCATCGGTGAAATAGTATAATCACACCCGAGGAAAGTAGATCTGCTACCAGTGAGTAGATCCACGTTTCTTCAGTGACCAACTTTCCCCTAAAGTCGAAAAATGAACAATGAAAAGAGGCATTAAATTACATTAGTGGCATGTATCAAAGAATATACCATAGGGTTACATATTGTGAAAGAAAAGGATTAAAGATACGGATGTTAATAATGGTCAATGGAATTCATATTTTTATTTTTTTTGAATTATTTTATTACAAAGAAATTACAAGAACTGCATGTTATTTTTGGAAAGGATAGGAATTGACCAATAAAAAAGAGACATGTGGAGGCAAACTAATTTATTTTAATAATATAGTAGGATTATTATTACTACTATTATTAGTATTATTAGTTTCCTTTTTTTATTTGTCCTTTTCTTGTGTAGTTATATATGAGTTTTTGTGTACTTGTTATAGTTTGTGGGAGGTAGGTAACTAGGTAAGTGTTTTATCTTGTGTTTTTTTTTTGTTTTGTTTTTTTTTTTTGGGGGGGGGGGGTGGCGGTTCGTGTGCAAGGGTAAAACGGTAATTTCACAAAGTTTTACGAAGGGGTTGTGATTTGATCAGACTATGGCTGAAACCGTGTTAAGTAGAGCGTGGATGCTTGGTTTGAAGGGTTTATGGTGACAAGGGTAATATGGTAATTTTACATGAGTTATTGGGGTTTAGAGACGGGGAAGCGTGGGAAGCTAACTTGAGAAGAGGATGGATATGGATGTTTGAAAGGAAGAAAGCATTCATGGGTGTGTGTTTCAGTGGCGTTGGAAACATTGTAGTGTTGCTATTGTTGTTCTTATTAATATACTTTGATCTAGTGTTAAGTATATAATGGTCTGTTTGGTTATGAACAATGAAAGTGTCAACCTTTGTTTTTAGTCTCTTTTGGTATATATTCTCTTGTTTTCTTGATTTTGGAATGTATTGCCTTTTGGTAGTGATGGTGTTTTTTAACTTGCCACACATCTTATCATGAATTATCTTTGTTTAGTCTCGTTTAGCTGTTAGTTGTTAGCGTACTTATGTTTATGAACGCTCGTCTCGTGTATATGAACATATGAATGCATGTATATATATGTTTAGTGTATTAACGAATACATAAGTTTGTTTCCTTATAGAAACGCAAACATGTTGGCTTATGTTTTCGTGCTCTTTCATTTGTCTGGATAAAAAAACGAGGAAACATGAATACAAGTTATAGAACCTCATTCTTGGTTGTTTCGATTGTTTATTTCTATGCGTAAAACTTTATAACATTTGCAACTTTTGTTGCTTGCTAATCGATGATATTATGAAACTTTTTTAGTTATTATGAATAGAACTAAAAATATCACTCACTTTTTTCGTTATAACTTTGGATTAAAGTTTCTTGTATGTTAATAGATTTACTATTGTAAAAAATTCACACTGAAACTTATAATCTGAACGTATATTGATTATATCTAGCAATATATTCTACGAAACTCCTTGGTACTTACGCAACTACGCAAATCCCTCATTAAGAGTTAAGACGTATAGTCATATATATTAAGGATCTAGTTAATGATAACAACTTTTTAGTTGAGGTGGGCAAATAAACCGGTTAATCGAACCGACCCAAAAATCGAACCGGTTGAAACTAATTATGTAGAAACCGGTTTGGGACCGATTGAAAACGTAGGTTCAGAACGAGTTTTTAGTTTTTTCCACCAAAACCAGTTCCAAACCGGTCAAATCCCGAACTGACACCGATCATAAACCAACTTTGATTTTTATTGACCAAACCGAATCGATTTTAAACCGACTTGGGCACCTCTACTTTTTAGGTATAAAACTGTTTCTAAGAAAAGTTGTACATGAAACAATTGTAGATTGTTGATTGTGTAAGTGTGGTGTTTGTGGACCATTACAAATTGGAATAAAGGCATAGAGGGAAAAATAAAAAAAGAGAATTTGAGAAGAGAAATGATTGGGCAAATGAGGACAAGTCCAAATCATGCATTTCCTTTTCTCTATTCTTTCTCTCTTTTGTGAATTGTTTGTGATTGATTTTGCTATTCATGGGGACTGTTTTGGAATTTGGGATAATTGCAACTAACAATGGGAGCAAGATTTGGTTTTGTGTCAATTCTCAAAGGGAAATCAAAGTTCTTCCCACTTGTGGTTGGGAGCTTTGGATGTAACCTAGGCTAGGGGCCACTTTTGGTAATCACAATACACATTATACACCCCTCACGTTTTTTTATTCTCAAGTTTTCTAAGTGTAAAATGATGTGTACACTTTTTTTTTCAAGCATCATACTAACTTTTATTTTAGCATCTTTTATGTGGGTTATTAAACAAATATTTTACCACTAAACTTATGATCCATTGATATTAAAAAAAAATCAAAGAACCCATATTATTGATATGGGTAATGCATGTGTACAATAAACGAAACTATTTTGATCTGCTAATTAGCAGGGTGTTGATGTATTCTTTTAAGTTTGTAATTGTCAGTAATGAATTCCTAAAGACTTATAGTTGATTAATAAAGGAAAACTAGATTTATTCAAACTTCCAGGTTCATTGTTTTTAGATGACCAGAATTTCTAGATTTCTAAGTTTAATGACTTGATTGCGATGAAACCGTTAGATCGGGGGCATGGTTCATCTCTTGTTCTATATGGTAGTTATTATAATCAAGTTGTGATCGACCATGGTTGTTGATTATATATTGGCGTGATCAGCTGGTTGTCCTTTCATGCGTCCAATATGCGACTTTTGTTGCTAAAGATTAGTATTGCCTTACGTCTACATAGACATTCTACAGGGCGCCATGCAGTAATCACGATTCTTTTTATGCTGGTTTAATTGTTTTAAATCAAAATGTTGGGTTTTTTTTAACATATGGTTCGATTCTAGGCTCCTACACGAACTTTCGAGCATTTTCTTGAGCTGAGGTGCATTGTCGTTTAACAACATTGAGTTTTACAAAAATAGAAATTTGTGAGCTATAATGGGCGTTGATTCAACCGAGTTAACTAAATCCCCTCCTTTAATATAAAATTAAGATCATTTATGTACTTTATGTTTTCTAATTATATTTTACACATTAAACTTCATATCTAATGATTGAGATTATGACACTTGATCTAAAGTTTAGTGATAATTTACCATTTTCATAATTAGGAAAAGATGTTTTAGTTGGATGTGTTATTTTCTTTCTATATTTACTTTTTACTTTATGTAAGATGTCAATTGTTTTGATATCTTGCAATAATTTAAATGGATATAAAACTACAATAAAGAAGAAAAAAGATTGCTTGTAACTTCTAAATGGAAGGAATTAAATTAGTTGAACATGACATACTTTGTCTAAATACATAAATTCTTAAAAGATCAATGAAACGAACTCGCTTTGAACATATTACGAATATACCTGTGAGGTTTTCTCTCTCACTTGTTTTAACAAGTGCACCAAAACCGAAAGAGTTATTGTCATCGCAATGTACTAACGTGAGGGTTTGATCCTTGGAGTTAGTATCAGATCCCTACTGAAGTTACACAAATTTAGGAGTTTAGGAACACATATTCGAATATAATTCATGTATACACATTTAACACAGTACGGGTATTATAAGACCAAGCATGAGTTTTATGACAAATTTGGTAACTGAAATTTTCAAAATACAATGCCGCTAATAATGGTGTTGAATTAATATGTTCTTGATCACTAAAGCTTGTGCTACTGATTATGGTCTAGTATGTATTATGTATGTATACTTATTTTAACGACACGTGTTTATCCATTTTGCTTTCGATACATTAGGCTCCTTAGTCTTGAAGGCTGTGGATTTTCTAAACAAGGTTCAACGTGTCGTGCTAGTAATTTCTCGAGTACAAACTTCTCCTAGGTTGATAGTTCTTACCGATTCAAACCAAATACAAAAACCTTAAAAATTACAAATATAAATCAAAACATGTGTCATTTCTTTATTGTTTATATATGCCTATAATTTATGAAGCTTTGAACAACCAATCACAAGACTCTTTCAACCATGAACCATCACAATCTCATATGGTGACATTACAAACGTTATGATTATGTTGATAGTTCTTACCGATTCAAACCAAATACAAAAACCTTAAAAATTACAAATATAAATCAAAACATGTGTCATTTCTTTATTGTTTATATATGCCTATAATTTATGAAGCTTTGAACAACCAATCACAAGACTCTTTCAACCATGAACCATCACAATCTCATATGGTGACATTACAAACGTTATGATTATGTTGCCAATGTTAAAGAGCTTTCTTGGGTCATAATTGGCCCATTGTCTTAATTATTGGAACTTATTATTAATTTTGTAATTTAAGCTTTGGAAAATTTGGGTTTTATATTTTAATAATATAAATTAATATTATATTTTTGGTACTCATACGTCATTATATTCTGTCGTTTTTAATGAGTTACCGACACAATTTGACTTATTCAATTAACTTTTCTAACTTTGTCTAGACTCTAGTCTAGACTACTAGCTCAACTTATTTCTCGTTTTTTTTCCTTTTCAAATTAAATTTAAATCCATAACACTCATAGTTATTGATTTCTATTTAGGGGTGATTAAACGGGTCTTTCCTGTTAAAACTGACTCATTTCTAGCTTAAATCTGGTTAATAATAAAGACTGGACACATGAATCGACCCTATAATTAATACTCGGGTCGAGTCCTAGACAGGTTTCTCAAGTCCTAGACTTGTATGTTAGTAATTAGTATATGACTCATTTGTTAGTATTGAACTAGTTAACTGTAAGGACTAGACCCGACTTCTTTTACCTTACAAATATCATAATAAACCCTCAAAAATTGTTCTTATTTTATATTTGTGTGTGCGTAACTTGATAGTATGGGTGATGTATTGTGCAATGTGTCTGTATCCTTGACTTGATAGTTAGCAAGTCGGCACTCGATAGTAGTTAGGGGAGATTTAAATAAAATCAGGCTAGATAAATTGTAATATTTTGCTATTAAAACCAGATTGATAATTGATTTAAAATACAAAAACTGGCTAGATATGATCGTGATCTTCTGCTATCAAAACCATGTTGTATAATTGACTTGAAATACAAACGGTTTTTGCGGGTCTTAAATATTTAGCCCCGACTGTGTAATAATAAGTTATTATTAATTAACAGAGTTATTTACACTCAAATTCATGTATTGAGCCATTTTTTCTTCGACCTAATATTTTCAAGCTTAAATGACAAAAACGAAAAAACCGAAAAAAACATATTCCAAATGGTTTTTAAATATTACAAAACCTAATTTTCGATTTTTGGTTTGGTTCTAGCTCAAAACTGACTCAAACCGAATTTATTTTATTTTGTGTTTCGTTCACAAAATAATAACATACATGAACACTACCGTATAAATGTATAATAATAATAATAATAAAAATAAATAATAATAAGTTAGTAACATTTTCATGATATTATTTCTAGATTAAAGGTATCAAGAAACTGTCTACATGTAAGGCAAGGCCAAATATAAAGATTCCAATGATGCTCACTTTAGATGCCATTCAAAATGGTCCCAAGATTATAATAATATTAAAAACTATATAAAATATTTACCGTGTTGGTAGGGTCAAGTCAAACATTTAACCAAGTCTTGTATATGTCATGTTCCGCAGTACTTTTTAGATCCAAAAAACCAGACCTATTAATATCAAATCCACACATAATTCATGTTTCAATCAAACCTAGTCACTACCTAGATTGTTGTGGCTAAGTGGCTAAGTAGCTAATAACATATTATGGATAGGTTGGTCAAGTCACATGTCAAGGAACTTAACCTTGTGTTCAAACCAAACCATAAATGTTGCACCACTTTTGAATTGACTAGCTTGATGCACACCCTTCCGGTTGCGGTTTTTGTCGAGTCGTCTAACCCGTCTCTTGTTTTGTTCACGCACCCGTTTTCGGTTATTCCACCGTTAGGGACCGTGTCTTTTGTTATTCAGTCTCAACCGTTTGATCAGCCGCCACTATCTGTATTTGGTGCTAACGTTGTTGTCCGGTCAATGATGGTACTTAATGGAAAAGGCGATCACGAAAGTGTGCGTGTCATGTTTTCTAAACCGGATATTCGTGTATTTAAAGATGCTATAATTCCCGTCTCGTTTGTGGGCCCACAAGTGGTCGAATATCTCGTATCGATAACTCGACATCCAAAAAGTGTTGATGTTCCGTTAATTCTAGCGAAATCGGTCCCGTTTTGTAATGAGTTGGATCTTAATTCTTTGATAAAGTCAGCTGCCATGTTTGGGAATTATTATTTTGTTACGTTTTTTATTAATAATAACGCGGATGTAAATAATCGAGACGTGAATGGAATTTCGGTGATGTCATTGGCGATCGGGTCCAAAAATGTGGATGTGGTTCGGGTCATAGCGGAGTCCGGTTTTGTGATTGACAATACAATTGACCGGTTTTTACACGAGGCGGCTATGGTGAACGGAGTGGATATAATGGAAGTGTTGTGTATGAGTTATTTAGATCTAGACATAAATTCGGTTGACTCACGAGGTCAAACGCCTCTACATATATGCGCGTACCGAGGTCATGTTGAAGCACTCGAGTTTCTAGTTACATTAGGGAGTGATCCTAATGTTGTAGACAATAATGGGTGGACCCCACTTCATTGCGCGTCTAGTGAAGGACACGTGGCGGTTGTCGAGTTTTTGCTAAACTCGTGTAGTTATGTGAAGTACGCATTGACCAACGAGGGAAAGTCCGCAATAGCACTTGCATATGAAAATGATCATAGGGATTTATATGATATGTTGTATTTAGGAGACGTGTTACATAAAGCCGCAACTATAAACGATGTTAATGGGCTCGAGAAATGCTTAGCCGAAGGTGCAATGGTTAATGGTAAGGACCAAAATGGGTGGACCGCTTTACATAGAGCGGCTTTTAAGGGTCATGTGGAGAGTGTGGAACTTTTACTAGATCATGGTGCACGTGTTGATCTGGTGGATAACACTGGGTGCACCGCTCTGCATCGAGCCATGGAAGTGGGCCACACTCATGTGGTCGTGCTGCTAGTGGCTCGAGGAGCTAAGGCGAACATGAAGTCTCTTGTTGATCATATGTTTTTTGATTTTGATTGTGCTAAGAATCATCATTCACTTGTGGCTTCTCTTTGCTAAAGGGCATTTTCGTCATTATTGTAATATAGAATTGATATCTTTGTAATTTGTATGTAGAGTTAATAATCACAAAACACAGTCTTGATAGTGGAAAATGAAAAACTGAATATAGTTTGAACTCACTTTGATTATAATTTTATTATTTTTTTTATTTAACATGTATATTATGATTAGGGGTGCGCATAAAACCGAAAAAACCGAATCGAAACCGAAGAACTCAAATAAACTGAACCGAAAAAACCAACCGAATTAGAAACCGGTGGTTCGGTTTTGAACTTTAGCATAAACCAAAATATTGGTTTTGGTTCGGTTTTGAGTATTGTTAAGAACCGAAAAAACCGAACCGCACCGAAATAACAAAAAAAAAAACAAAATAACCAAAATATCTTAACCGTAACCATTAAAACAAAATCTACCGACGACTATTTGTTTAGTTTTAACATATGGTTAATAATAAATATATTTGGTTTCTACATATGGTTATTAACAAATAATACTGGTATTTAATATATTTTTTTATTAGATTTAATTATTTGAAGTCCAAATATTAAATATTCTATTAATTATTAGTTTAAATAACAAAAAATAATGCCCAATTTCAATATCTTTGGCCAACTTTTTTTTTTCCCAAAAAGTTGACTCGAGTAGCAAAATCGTAAAACCGAAACCCAAAAAACCTAAAACCGAAACCGAACGGTTTTAAAATATCATAAAACCAAAAGTTTGGTTTTCGGTTCGGTTTTACTCAAAAACTGCACCGAACCACACCATACACCCCCTAATTATGATTAATTCAAGCAATATTCTTTATTTATATTAGCTACAACCAAACACTATATTTGTTAAAGTACTTTAACAAATATAGTGTTTGGTTGTAGCTAACAAATATAGTGTTTGGTTGTAGCTAATATAAATAAAGAATATTGCTTGAATTAATCATAATTAGGGGGTGTATGGTGTGGTTCGGTGCAGTTTTTGAGTAAAACCGAACCGAAAACCAAACTTTTAATAAACAAACATTAATAAACAACAAATCATAAACAACAAATCATAAATTAATTACTATAGTGTTCGGTGCATTTGTATGATGTTATAACCAGGAAGTGGACTAGGTGAATTTTGATTTATGATTTGTTGTTTATTAATCTAGAGTTTCGATTGTATTTCCTTTACTAACAGTAATGGTCCTATTATGAGAATCTATCAATTTTAAGTTTCCGACTTTATTTGTCTATTTGTCGTATATTAGGGCATCAATCTATTTTTTCTTATGCTTCAGCAATGACTAGAAATGCTTTTAATGTGGTAAAAAGAATTGACTTAACTAGTATAGTATTAGAATGAAAACATTTGTAAAAAATGTTTTTTTTAGTTTTTTAATCTTGAACGAATTATATGAATAGCTGATTTTTGGGGATCAATGGGCTGTGCTTGACGATATTTTAATTGCTAGTTTAATAATGTATATACTTTTTATACAGGAAAGAAGGTACTGTCAGATGCTTGGGCTTTGGATACGGCTAAAAAACCATATGCATGGCAGAAGCTGAATCCAGATGGTGATAAACCTTCTGCTAGAATGTAAGTCAGTTATGAATTTGTGATAAACTTCAATAAACATGTAATTTTAAATGTATATTAAATACCTTGTGTGTACTATCTTCATTTTTTAAATTGAATTTTTGTTTCCAGGTATGCAACAGCTGGTGCCCGTACCGATGGTATGTTTTTGCTTTGTGGCGGAAGAGACACTTCGGGCACGGTAAGGACTATCATTAAAATATACGCATTGCATAATAGTATTATTAGTTACTTTTTGATATTTTAATTAAATTTAAAAGTCCACGTTTTTATTACTACCATGCCATTCTTGCACAGTATTTTGTTTTATCTCAGTTAGTAGTATAAAGATATGGTTGTCACTTTAATGTGCTTCAATTAATATCTGCTGATTTTCATTGTGCTTTTCTCTTATTATTAATGACATAGACTGATACATGTAACATGTTACTCTTTATACGTTTCGTACTATATATATTTATATGCATTTCATTCTTGCACATTACTCTGTTTTATCTCAGTTAGCACTTGGTAGTATAGGGGTAGGATATGGTTGTCACTTTAATGTGGTGCCATTAATTTTGTTATTGTTAATGATATACACGTAACTTTGCACGTGATGCATTTCATACTATATAAGTATATATTTATATGCAAGTGTGTTTATATTTTTGAAATCAGATGGAAATTAAATATTTGGTAACATTAGTGGTTGAGATAAATATTATGACATCTTGTATTTTTATGCTAACGACTACCAATAATGACATTTATGTGTCATTTGCAGCCATTAGCAGATGCTTATGGGCTGCTCATGCATAGGAATGGTACATGGGAATGGACTCTTGCACCTGGAGTTGCCCCTTCATCAAGGTATCAACACGCGTCGGTAAGTAAATATGATTTATGTCATCATTATACAATATTATTGCTGAAGAGGTAGGTCCCAGCAGAGCCCAGTTGGACCCGCAAGACTCACCTTGAACAGGGACGTCTGCGCAATGACCAACTGCTTCAGCAGGACCCACCATGCTCAAAGAACCTTACGCGCAGTACGCCAGCTGTACCCGCAGGGAAAGCCTCCCAATGGTGAAGTACCCCGCCTGTTCCCGCAGTTGCGGATACAAGCCATCAGGGAAGGCTACCCGCACTAACAGCAAGGCTTCACGCACAAGGCATTCGTTCAGTAGTCACATGAAGGAATGAGCAACGCGGGAACAATCCCGCCTAAATGAGCCAGTCCGTATGCTTCTGGAAGGTCTTTCGTACTATACCTACTAAGGTATGGGCGGAACAGACAGTTTGACCAGAGCAGCCCATGAACTAATCACTGGGTGACAGCTCACCGACAACAATACGAGGAGGAGCACCCTCTAGTACTGTTTGTCACTATTAGCCGCTGCCTACTCACCAACCCTTACGATGGGACGTGCGCAGCCTACAGTTGGTGGAACAGTGCGGGTACAGTGTCAAGGCAAAACCCTTCACATACCTAGCACCCGCAGGGAATTGAAGCCAAGAATAACTTGGCAACCAAGTAACCGTAAGACGGATGCGGGTACAGTGTCAAGGCAAAACCCTTCACATACCTAGCACCCGCAGGGAATTGAAGCCAAGAATAACTTGGCAACCAAGTAACCGTAAGACGGATGCGGGTACAGTGTTAAGGCAAAACCCTTCACATACCTAGCACCCGCAGGGAATTGAAGCCAAGAATACCCCGGCAACAAAGTAACTATAAGACGGGTGCGGGTACAGTGTAAAGGCAAAACCCTTCACATACCTAGCACCCGCAGGGAATTGACGCCAGGGGTACCTTGGAAGTAAAGTAACCGTAAGACGAGCGCGGGTACAGTGTTAAGGCAAAACCCTTCACATACCTAGCGCTCCGCAGGGAATTGAAACCAAGAAGGATCTTCTGGGCAATGCTTGCGGAAACGGAAATAACATCCCCGCATAGCGGGAACGTCGAGAACTACATTGTTTGAGGCTCCAGGATGGAATTGGTGGTTTTAACATAATTGATCACTATGTTCAAAACTACCAAAACCTCAGGGAGAATCCACACAAGTGGGACTCAACGCTCCTGACTTGCGAGGAGGTTACAGCCTACCCGCATCATACCCAAAGATCAAGAAGGAAACTCGGGAATTTCTGCAAGTGACAAGGACTTCCGCGGGAAGAATCCCCATGGAAAACCTTAAAAAACCCTTTTCAAAAACCCTTTGCTTAAGTCCAAAAGTTCACCTCACTTTATTAAACACTCATGAGAAGAACATTGGACTGGGGGGACTTGAAGAGGTAGGTCCCAGCAGAGCCCAGTTGGACCCGCAAGACTCACCTTGAAGAGGAACGTCTGCGCAGAAACCAACTGGATCCGCAGGACCAACCATGCTCAGAGACGTGACGTCCTTACGCGCAGTACGCAAGCTGTTCCCGCAGGAAATGCCTCCCAATGGTGAAGGACTCCGCCTGTCCCCGCAGCCTCGGATACAAGCCATCAGGGAAGGCCACCCGCGCAGCAAGGCTACACGCACAAGGCACTTAGCTCTCAATCATTCAGTGTCACCTGAAGGAATGAGCAAAGCCGGGAACAATCCCGCACAGTGGCGGGAGGGGGAATACTCCCGCCCAAATAAGCCAGTCCGTACGATACAGGAAGATCTTCTGTACTGTACCTGACGAGGTATGGGAAAAAGATCTGACTAAAGATACGACAGCTTATTGACAACAGTATGGCGAGCAGCATGCTCCTGTACTGTGTCACTATTAGCCGCTGCCTACTCACCAACTACTGCCATACCACGTGCGTAGTGTAACACCCCGACCAAAGGCGGATTATACATCGGGGCGCCACATATTGTTTCCTTACTCGTGACACTATTGGGTGTCAATATTTAATAAATACATTCATTCGCGCACGCGCAAAGTAAAAGTAAGATAACATAAATCATCATAAATCAATATATTATCAATCAAAATATTCGAACAGCAATAACTTGTCTTGATACATTTTAATCTAGGTCCAAAATAAAGAAAACTTCCTATGTGTCCACAAGCTCCAAAACAGCTACTGCAAACCTGAACATGTGTTAAAATAAACGTCAAACACTTGCGTGTTGGTGAGAAATCAAGTTTAATACAATACATAGATAACCATAAATCTGCGCGCAACATGTGTATGTCTGGGTTTCGACAAGGGTGTAATCAGATCGGGACCAATTCTAAGAGACAAGACTGCCAGTGCTCACAATTGAGCTCACAAACAAGACAAACTGTGCATGTGTATACAAAAGAGAAAATCATAAACGATAGTTCTCCCGTGTTCATCTAATGGTACCATGAAAACTGCGGAATAGACCGACAAGACGGTTAATGATCCACACATACAAATAAACAGCCAAGTCTACGTCCTCAACACATGGGATACTGCGTGACTAAAGTTCATAAACAAGTTTAAGACTCTAAGTTTGTATGAACACATGATCATCCCAAAACATTAAAAGCAAAAAGGGATTAGGTACGAGATTACTCACTTGATAAACGATGCGGTGTAAGATAAAGCAAGAACCAACTTTAAACAAGCACAAGTTAACCTATGAATAAGATTATTGTTTTAATGGTTGGTTTTAAGTCTTGATTATAAGTTAGCATAATTAATAAGTAAATTATTATATATATTACCGGAAAAGCAGGACAGAACAGGGAGGAAGACGGAGGCAGAGAGGGAGGCGGCAGAGAGAGCAAGGAAAACAGGAGAGAGTAAGTGTTTTGTGTGTGTAGTGTTAGGAAAAATAATACTATTATTTATAGAGAAACCCTAGGGAACACAATCCCTAGAAAAAGGGGAAAAGATCTTAACAGGATCAAGCAAAAGATATCAAAAAGCATAAGAATCCAAAAGCAAAAGATATGGAAAGATATGGCAGCTGCAGAGGCAAGATAAAGCTGTCAGGGAACAGTAAAAAAAAGCATGGGCGGTTCAGATAAAGGTACAGGTCAAGCATGGAAAAAGCAGATCTCAAAATATAATGTCAGTCACTTTATCTGCCAACCAATGGGGTTGGTGCGCATGCTGCGCCGAAAGTAACTATTCAGACATTAGATAGGTTAGGTCAACAGCTCAGAAGAAAAGACATTACAAAAGCAAACGGCTAGAATAAACAGAAGACTAGACTAAAGGGTCAAGCACGAGAAGGCTGAGTGCGCGAGCGCGAAGGCTGGCACAACAAACCTTAGCGTGCTGCGGGAAGAATCACAAATCCTTAGCGCGCTGCGGGAAGGATCACAAATCCTTAGCGCACTGCGGGAAGGATCACAAATCCTTAGCGCACTGCGGGAAGGATCACAAATCCTTAGCGCGCTGCGTGAAGAACCTAGAATTCTAAGCGCATCGCGGGAAGAACATACATTCTTAGCGCATTGCGGGAAGAACATGCATTCTTAGCGCGCTGCGAGAAGAGTTCTCTTCACGCATCGCAGGAACAAGATGTCTTCACGCAGGCTTCCATGTAAGGAGTCTGGCGCGTGGAGCTGCAGACATCCTTATGCGGGAAGAACCAAAGGACAAGCAAAGAGTTAAGGAAAGAGGGAAACAAGGAGTAAGGGCGGGACGGCGACAAGGGGGAAAAGAAGGCGGAAAGAGAGAAGGAGAGGGACGGGACGGCGGAAAGAAAGAGAGAGAAAGAGGCGGGAAGGAAATATATATTATTATTATTAAAAATAAAATATAAGTATAAATAAATATTAAATCATAAAAGAAAGAGATCGGGTAAGAGAAACGGGTACCTGGGTCGGGTCGGATCAGGGCAGATGTTACAGTCTCCCCTACTTTAAGAAATTTCGTCCCGAAATTTATCTCGAAGTAGGTTGCGCAGAGAACAGGTGCGGGTACTTGATCTTCATTTGATCTTCCCTTTCCCATGTAAACTCGGCTCCGCGCTTGGACTCCCAGCGAACTTTCACGATAGGGATACGACTGCGCTTGGTTTGCTTAACCTCGCGATCCATAATCTCAACAGGCTTCTCAACGAAATGCATAGTTTCATCAACTTGAACTTCATCAAGCGGAATGTGAAGGTTCTCGTCAGCTAAACACTTCTTGAGATTGGATACATGGAACGTTGGATGCACATTACTGAGCGCGGGCGGCAGGTCAAGTCTGTAGGCAACTTTTCCCACACGCGCGAGAATCTTGAAGGGACCAACATATCGAGGAGCAAGCTTACCTTTCTTCCCAAAGCGGACAACACCTTTCCAGGGCGACACCTTGAGGAGAACAAGATCACCAACTTGAAATTCGAGAGGCTTCCGCCTACGATCTGCGTAACTCTTCTGTCGGCTTCTGGCAGTCAGCAGATGATTACGGATCTTGGCGATTTTATCGGTTGTCTCTTGAACAAGTTCGGGTCCTGTGATTTGAGTTTCACCCACTTCGCTCCAACAAATCGGGGAGCGGCACTTACGACCGTAAAGTGCTTCAAATGGGGCCATACCAATACTGGAATGATAGCTGTTATTATAAGAGAACTCGATCAAAGGCAGGTGCGAATCCCAATTACCTCCAAAATCAAGAACACAAGATCGGAGCATATCCTCAAGAGTTTGAATAGTTCGCTCAGACTGACCGTCAGTCTGAGGATGATATGCCGTACTCATGTCCAAGCGAGTTCCTAGCGCAGATTGGAGAGATTTCCAAAAGCGAGATATAAAACGGCCATCGCGATCGGATATGATGCTCAAAGGAGTACCATGGCGGCAGACAATCTCTTTGACATAAAGCTGCGCGAGTTGCTCAACACGGTAGTTTTCACGAATGGGCAGAAAGTGAGCAGACTTAGTCAATCGATCCACTATTACCCAAATGCTATCATGTTTGCTTGCTGTCAAAGGTAACTTGGTAATAAAGTCCATCGCTACACATTCCCATTTCCACGTAGGAATTTCTGGTTGTTCGAGCAAACCAGATGGGCGTTGGTGTTCAGCTTTTACCTTAGAACAAGTCAGGCATTTAGCTACGAACACAGCAATATCCTTCTTCATAACGGGCCACCAATAAGTAATGCGCAAATCCTTGTACATCTTATCAGCGCCAGGATGAATAGAATACCGAGATTTGTGCGCTTCACTCAGGATATCAGCGCGAAGATTCTCATCAAAGGGAATCCAGATGCGATTAAGATAACAGAGAATTCCACTCAGATTAGGGACAAAGTGCGCTTCCGCGCCACACGCTAACTCGGCGCGAAGGTTACCATTACTGATGGATGCGCGCTGCGCGTCACGAATACGCGATTCAAGGTTGTTTTGAATCGGCGCGAAGTGAAGCTGGGTGCGCGGCAAGATACAGTTAAGTTGGCAGGGTTTTCGGCTGAGCGCATCGGCTACCACATTAGCCTTACCAGGATGATACCGGATCTCACAATCGTAATCGCTGATGAGTTCGTTCCATCGGCGTTGCCTCATGTTAAGTTCCTTTTGATCAAAGATATGCTGAAGGCTTTTATGGTCAGTGTAAAGGATACACTTAGTACCATAAAGGTAGTGTCTCCAGATCTTCAAGGCAAAAACAACTGCACCAAGTTCGAGGTCGTGAGTTGTATAATTCTTTTCATGAACCTTGAGTTGCCTTGATGCGTAAGCGATAACCTTGCCTCGTTGCATAAGAACACAACCGAGACCTTGGTTGGAGGCATCGCAGTACACGAAAAAATCATCATTACCCTCAGGTAGCGCAAGAACAGGAGCTTCACACAACAAACGCTTGAGGGTTAGAAAGGCTTCTTCTTGCTTCGAGCCCCAAATATATGGTTTACCTTTGTGCGTTAGAGCTGTTAAAGGCAAAGCGATCTTCGAGAAGTTCGAAATGAAGCGCCGGTAATAACCAGCTAAGCCCAGAAAGGAACGGATCTCGGAAGGAGAGGATGGCGTAATCCAGTTCTTGATTGCTCCAATTTTGGATGGGTCGACATGAATACCCATCTTGTTTACAACATGGCCAAGAAACTGTACTTCATCAGACCAGAATTCACACTTGGAAAGCTTGGCATAGAGCTGCTCAGCTCTAAGCTTTTGCAACACCAACCGAAGATGTTGCTCGTGCTCGGCCTTTGTCTTAGAATACACCAGAACATCATCGATAAACACAATCACGAATTTATCCAAGAAAGGCCTACACACCCGGTTCATTAGATCCATGAAAACGGCGGGTGCATTGGTTAAACCGAAGGACATGACCAAGAATTCAAAATGGCCATAACGAGTTCGAAAAGCAGTCTTCGGAACATCTTCATCGCGGATGCGCAACTGGTGATAGCCAGAGCGGAGATCAATCTTCGAGAAACAAGAGGCACCTTGGAGTTGATCAAAGAGGTCGTCAATACGCGGTAAGGGATACCGGTTTTTAATGGTGAGTTTGTTCAACTCGCGGTAATCAATACACATGCGAAACGATCCATCTTTCTTTTTAACGAACAACACCGGAGCACCCCAGGGCGAAGAGCTAGGGCGAATGAATCCTTTAGCAGTCAACTCCTGAAGTTGGCTTGCCAATTCTTGCATCTCAGCGGGTGCAAGACGATAAGGAGATTTAGCTACGGGGGAAGCACCAGGGACAAGATCAATACGGAACTCGACTTCACGAGCGGGAGGGATACCAGGAAGATCATCAGGAAAAACTTCAGGGAAATCACGCACAACAGGGATATCGCGAAGCTTCTTCTCTTCAGCAGGTTTAACCACATGGGCTAAGAATGCAACACACTTCTTCCGCATGAGTCTTCGGGCTTCGGCGCAAGACATAAGTTTAAGACCGCGGGAGGGTTTCTCGCCGTAGATATGAAGATCACCATTTTCTCGAGGTATGCGAATAAATTTCTTGGCGCAAATAACTTCGGCGCGATTCTTCGAGAGCCAGTCCATACCAATGATAACATCAAAGCTTCCAAGAGGCATAGGGATGAGGTCAATCAGAAAATCGTTTTCGTTAAGGTTAAGCGTACAATCTTTAATCACTGAGTTAATTAAAACAGTTTCGCCATTAGCCAATTCAACTGAAAAATCTTCTTTTAAGTTATCGCGCGGTCGCGCAAGCTTCTGCTCGAAGGCGCGAGAGATAAAACTTCGATCGGCGCCAGTATCAAAAAGTACAGAAGCATAAAATCCGTTAAGCAAAAATGTACCATTAACTACGTCATTATTCGCTTGCGCTTGGTGCGCGGTTATGTTAAAAGCTCGTCCACGCGTCACTTGGTTCGAAATCTGGTTCACCGGATTCGCTTGTGTGATCTGAACTTGTAGCCTTGGGCACGCGTTCCGGAAATGACTGGTATCACCGCAGTTAAAGCACGATCTGGGTCGTGGGTTTTGGTAGGTTGGTTGTGGGTTCTGCGGGTAGACTGGTGGTGTTGGCGCAATTGGATTGGCGAGAAGGACTCTACAGTTTTCTACAAGGTGACCAGCGCGGCCACATCGGGTACAAAGTCGACACGGGGTTTGGGTTGGGTGGTGAAATCTACAGGTTGGGCAAAAGGGATGGTTTCCTGTGTAAGGTTTCTTAGGAGGCGGGGCAGGGAGTGCGGGATTGGTTAATGCATAGTTGTGGGCTACAGGAGGTGTTGGGTAAGCTGACAGAGGGTTAGGCGCGTAAACTGGAGGTTGATAAATGGGTTGCTGGACAATGGGCGGGTTGGTAAGCGCGTAAGCTTGTCTGCGCCTACGTTTCTGGTTATGGTTTGAGGGTTCAGGTTTGGTTTCTGTTGGTTCAGGGGCAGTCTTGGGTTTGGTCTTTTCTGTTCCCCGCAGGAACAGGGTTCCTGCTCTGACATGGTTGTCGCTGAGCACAGCGGCCAACTCAATGGCGTCAGAAAGGGTAACTGGGTTTCTAGCCCATACAGAATCTTGAATTTCCATGGGGAGACCCCCAAGAAATTTCTCTATGGCTCGGCGGGAAGGGGTAACTAGGTGAGGGACAAGCAGGCTTAGTTCATGGAAGCGCGTCGCGTACTCGCGCGCTTCACCACTGTACTGCTTAAGATTCCAAAATTCCTCCTCCAGGCGCTTAACTTCGTTGGGAGGGCAGAATTCTCGCGTAAGAATTTCCTTGAATTCCTCCCATGTCATGCTAGAAGCAGCCTCTGCGCCACGCGCATGAGCTACTCCATTCCACCATGTAAGCGCTCTGGATTCCAGGACACTGGAAGCATATAGGGTTCGTCTGTCTGAGGGGCATTGGGTGTGAAGGAAAGTGTTTTCTATTTTCTCAAGCCACTGGAGCATCACGGTGGCTCCTTCAAGACCTGTGAACTTTGGAGGGTTACCCGCGTTAAAGGACTTAATGTTATAACTCGAGGTGTTGTTTTGGCTCAAGGCTTGGGCTATCGCGGCGGCCATTTCCTGAGAACGTTGCTGTCTACGCATGCGCGAGGCTTCTCTTCTCTGAAATCGGCGAGATAGCGGAGGCATTCTATAAAAATTTTAATTTTAGTTAATATCTTGGTTTTAGCGCAAAGTTTTAATCTTATAAAGCTTGGGTTCACGGAGTCAGTTACAGTCAACAGTTTAAGTAAAATAAATGATCCTAAATGCAGACTTAATAAAGGTAACAAATTCGAATCAAGAATCGACAATTCATGTATCACCATGACTTTCCGAATTCCCAATTTAAAATATACGAGCAAACGAGTATTGGAGATTGACGATTCATGTATCACCATGACTTTTCAATCTTCAATATAAAATACACAAGAAAATGAGTATTGGAGGTTGACAATTCATGCATCACCATGACTTTTCAAGTCTCCAACCTCAGAACATAATCGTAAATGGAAATTGAAAATCAACTATTCATGTATCACCATGACTTTTCGGATTTTCAAACCCAACAAACGAATATGTAAGAAAAATCAATAAAAATCGAAATTCACAAAAATCGAAATATCGCGGAATAAAACATAAAATCATATACTGCGCAAGCGCGAGCATATTCATAAACAACGAGTAATTAACAATAAGCGCGCAAACATGAGATTTCTCTCATGCGCGAGAAGGGACTCTTAGGTATTCTAGGCCGTTACGTCTAACCACCTATCCTAAAGTCAACGAGCTTTGATACCAATCTGTAACACCCCGACCAAAGGCGGATTATACATCGGGGCGCCACATATTGTTTCCTTACTCGTGACACTATTGGGTGTCAATATTTAATAAATACATTCATTCGCGCACGCGCAAAGTAAAAGTAAGATAACATAAATCATCATAAATCAATATATTATCAATCAAAATATTCGAACAGCAATAACTTGTCTTGATACATTTTAATCTAGGTCCAAAATAAAGAAAACTTCCTATGTGTCCACAAGCTCCAAAACAGCTACTGCAAACCTGAACATGTGTTAAAATAAACGTCAAACACTTGCGTGTTGGTGAGAAATCAAGTTTAATACAATACATAGATAACCATAAATCTGCGCGCAACATGTGTATGTCTGGGTTTCGACAAGGGTGTAATCAGATCGGGACCAATTCTAAGAGACAAGACTGCCAGTGCTCACAATTGAGCTCACAAACAAGACAAACTGTGCATGTGTATACAAAAGAGAAAATCATAAACGATAGTTCTCCCGTGTTCATCTAATGGTACCATGAAAACTGCGGAATAGACCGACAAGACGGTTAATGATCCACACATACAAATAAACAGCCAAGTCTACGTCCTCAACACATGGGATACTGCGCGACTAAAGTTCATAAACAAGTTTAAGACTCTAAGTTTGTATGAACACATGATCATCCCAAAACATTAAAAGCAAAAAGGGATTAGGTACGAGATTACTCACTTGATAAACGATGCGGTGTAAGATAAAGCAAGAACCAACTTTAAACAAGCACAAGTTAACCTATGAATAAGATTATTGTTTTAATGGTTGGTTTTAAGTCTTGATTATAAGTTAGCATAATTAATAAGTAAATTATTATATATATTACCGGAAAAGCAGGACAGAACAGGGAGGAAGACGGAGGCAGAGAGGGAGGCGGCAGAGAGAGCAAGGAAAACAGGAGAGAGTAAGTGTTTTGTGTGTGTAGTGTTAGGAAAAATAATACTATTATTTATAGAGAAACCCTAGGGAACACAATCCCTAGAAAAAGGGGAAAAGATCTTAACAGGATCAAGCAAAAGATATCAAAAAGCATAAGAATCCAAAAGCAAAAGATATGGAAAGATATGGCAGCTGCAGAGGCAAGATAAAGCTGTCAGGGAACAGTAAAAAAAAGCATGGGCGGTTCAGATAAAGGTACAGGTCAAGCATGGAAAAAGCAGATCTCAAAAGATAATGTCAGTCACTTTATCTGCCAACCAATGGGGTTGGTGCGCATGCTGCGCCGAAAGTAACTATTCAGACATTAGATAGGTTAGGTCAACAGCTCAGAAGAAAAGAGATTACAAAAGCAAACGGCTAGAATAAACAGAAGACTAGACTAAAGGGTCAAGCACGAGAAGGCTGAGTGCGCGAGCGCGAAGGCTGGCACAACAAACCTTAGCGTGCTGCAGGAAGAATCACAAATCCTTAGCGCGCTGCGGGAAGGATCACAAATCCTTAGCGCGCTGCGGGAAGGATCACAAATCCTTAGCGCGCTGCGTGAAGAACCTAGAATTCTAAGCGCATCGCGGGAAGAACATACATTCTTAGCGCATTGCGGGAAGAACATGCATTCTTAGCGCGCTGCGAGAGGAGTTCTCTTCACGCATCGCAGGAACAAGATGTCTTCACGCAGGCTTCCATGTAAGGAGTCTGGCGCGTGGAGCTGCAGACATCCTTATGCGGGAAGAACCAAAGGACAAGCAAAGAGTTAAGGAAAGAGGGAAACAAGGAGTAAGGGCGGGACGGCGACAAGGGGGAAAAGAAGGCGGAAAGAGAGAAGGAGAGGGACGGGACGGCGGAAAGAAAGAGAGAGAAAGAGGCGGGAAGGAAATATATATTATTATTATTAAAAATAAAATATAAGTATAAATAAATATTAAATCATAAAAGAAAGAGATCGGGTAAGAGAAACGGGTACCTGGGTCGGGTCGGATCAGGGCAGATGTTACACGTAGCCGGCAGTTGGTGGAAAAGGAATAGTACACGGCATGCCTGGTCACTATCAGCCGCTGCCTACCCACCAACTACCAGCAGGGCACGTGCGTAGGCCACTGTTGGTGGAACAGGAACACTGTTGCAGCCGGCCACACCTCCTTGGAAACCTACCTTCGGCTATAAATACCACAAATGGTATGACCATCTCATCTTATCACATTATCATCATATTATACCTGATATCTGCTCTAGCAATCTCTTAATATACACTTATATTTAAAGAGCAATCTAGTCTAATTCTCACGCCGGAGGGTGGTCACAAGGAGGAACCCCCCCCTTCTCAGTGACGAGCTCACGGTGTCTGTTTTGCAGGTTATCAGAAGAACCATATTCCCTGGGTCTAACCCCTCGTGGGAAACATCTATCTAATCCCCAGGTTACCCGTAATCTGCCCGGGGTCCGGTTAGTGTTTCTTCAATACATTATATGCGCGCACTACAAGCAGCGCCCACGTTCTAGCTATAGGAACGCTCTCAATATATATTGAAATCCTGATATCTGATAGATATCAGGATTTCAATATATATTGAGAGCGTTCCTATAGCTAGAACGTGGGCCCTGCTTAGCTGCATTAATTCTACATATCTTATAGCTTAAATTGTGTTTTTATGCTTATTTCAGTACTTTCGGGATAGGAGTATTGCTTTTTTTGTAGATTCTATATTCTTAAACTCTAATTTGTTATTTGTGGCACTTATTTTGGGACAAAGAAGTACAATAATAGTAATCTAAATTTGTGAATAAAGCGACGTAAGTGGTGGTACGCGTTTTTAATAAACTTTGGGCGATTTTAATCTGTTTTTCTCGTAGCTAGAATTGTTAATTTGACTAGTATGTGATAAAACAAACCCTAATCAATCCATTCATTAGTGGGTGCATATTGTATTCTCTAAACTGATGTTAATATAAACATATAACGCAGGTTGTGGTAGCTAAAGAGGCAGTCGGTAACCTTGGCGGATTGGTTCGGCAACTGTCATTGGATCAATTTGAAAACGAGAGTAGACGAATAATTCCATTGCAAAAATGACATGTCATCTTCTGCTAAAAGGTTTACAAGGCAAAAGTCACCGCAGGGCTTGCATAAGAAGGTAAGATTTGCAACTTTATTAAGTCTGTGTAATAATATCTGACTTATTTTGTAGTATTTATTGACAACGATATTGCTTCATAATTATCAGGTCATATCTACTTTACTTAGGCCTAGAAACTGAAAACCTCCTGCTAACAGGAGGTTTTTTCTTGATTCTTATGAAGTTGGAGAGCTTTGTTATGCTGCTGAACAGCTATTTTTGCATGAGCCAACCGTACTTCAGTTAAAAGCTCCCATTAAAGTGTTTGGTGATCTACATGGTCAATTTGGTGATTTGATGCGTTTGTTTGATGAATATGGATATCCTTCTACTGCTGGAGTATGCCTAAAGTCTCAAATCAAAACTTATTACATATATTGTTTAGTCTTCTTACATTATTAACATATGATGTATGACATGCAGGGAGAAAATGATGGGATCTGGGCTTGGACTCGGTTCAATCAACTGTTTAACCACCTTCCACTTGCAGCACTTGTTGAAAAAAAGATTATTTGTATGCATGGTGGCATAGGAAGGTCGATACATTTAGTAGAAAGACCCATAACTATGGATGCTCGTGTTAATGGATTTGCTATGGTAACGTTTGTTTTTTTAATATTTTATGTACCAAGTAGAGAAGATACAAGTTTTATTTATTTGTTAATTTGTTTGTTTTTGGTAGGTCTGACCCCACAGAAAATGACAGCGTGGAAGGTTAAACGCCAGAGGACCTGGTCTTGTTACTTTTGGGGTATGAATGCAGTTTTTTAATATGTAGAATTAATTATTTAATACTCCCTGTGTCCCATTTTCTTATTTTGTGTCTTGAAATAGTTGTCCGCTTTAAAAAAAAATAGGTATAATCTACTAGCTTTTCCATTTTGTCATTCTTTACTCTTAATCATTAAATCTTGCAAGTTTCCCAAAGCCAATTGATTTAATAGTGCAAATTATTAATCATAATTGATACCGTAGTTATTTATACAACTCAAAAAAGGATAAAGAAGATAACCGTTTTAAGCAAGTGAACACAAATGGTTAGTGTAAAATATGACTACAGAACCATTGCATTAATAACGATCCAACTATTAAAGTAAATGTTATAGAAGGTTTTGTGCATTTGAATACATCTCATATGACAAGTTTTTTTAGTTATTTATTTTGGATTATCCTATTTGGTAGATATTTAGATACAACATAATCCAAATCGACCCATTTTGTACATAAACAGGGCATAATTTTATCTCCTTTCGATCTTACATTTGTTACTGATGAATTTTTAATTGCTTGCAGCCTGACAGGGTTTCGGATTTTTGTAAAAAGAATAAACTTCAGCTTATTATAAGAGCACATGAATGCGTAATGGATGGATTTGAAAGATTTGGTCAAGGACAATTAATTACCCTTTTTTCTGCAACCAACTATTGCGGTAAGTTTTTAGTGTCTTCAAAGTTTTTTTTTCTTCTAGGCAATTGTTGAAAAAGTCCTATGGACTTTTGATGAGTTTTCAAGTGATTGTGAGTCCTTGACTTTATTTTTGCATGATTAAATCTTTGGACTTTTAAAACTTAACAAAAAATTCTTTATGTAAAGATTAGAGACTTTGTTCGGGGTAGCAGACAGGTACTGAACCAACAATTGAATAATTGACACAAAATTCAAACCCATTTAGCTAACTGATGGTTCAGGTTAAGATTTTTAATACCGAATTTTTTTTTATTCTGTTCCTGTCTTATGTGGAAAATGGACCATATTAACCGAAACACCTCATTTTGATTAATGACTTATTTATATATTTATTATATGCTATATTGAGTTGAAAATCGCTATTTGGGCATTAAAGTAGTTGTATAAATTGAACACTGAACTAATATGTTTACTGTCAAGCCCAAAAGGCAAGACAACGACCAAAACTGGCTCATTTATGACGCGTAACGGGAACACAATCGTTTTCATTTTCATAAGGAAGTTCCAAAACTAATTCATCCGTTACCGCCTCCACTTCAATCACCAAAAATGTCTCCAGAACGTGCACAAGATGACACCTGGATGCAGGTAACCTTCTCCCCAATATAATGGCCTGTAAACGAACAAACATGAACAATTTTTTTTGTTCTTTTAGTTAAATGAACGAACATGAACACACATTTTTTATCGTTTATTTATGTTCGTTTGTGTTCATTTACGTTCGCAAACTGTTCAGTTATGTTTTAAACGAGCAAACATGAACACAGCCTTCTTGATAAACGAACGTGAACAAGAAAATATGCTCGATCAAATGCTCGTGCCTGTGTTCTGTTAAAGTTAAGTGTACAAACACGAACATGCCCACGGCCGTGTTCACAAGATGACACTGGGTGTCTATTTATGTAATAGTTAAGCTTATTATTTATTTATGTTATTTGTATCGTAGGAACTTAATATTCAAAGACCACCTACTCCCACAAGGGGCCGTCCGCAAGATCATGATAGGAACTCGCTTGCGTATATATGATTCACTTTCGGCATATTTTTTCGCAGTAGTTATATGCTTCTAAATTTGGAGTTTACCAAATGGATAATAACATATTGATTTCTTTGTAAGTTATAGAGAAAAACTATTACGGGGGGCGTTTGTATCGTCGGTGGGGTTGATTGTAATTTGATTTAGTGCAGAGTGACATTGTCTTTGTGTATGTAAATTCTGGCATATATTTACTACTACATCGATCGTCCAACAATAAGGAATACAAACTTTTTACACAACTTTTGAACTAATTGTGATTGTGGTTTTGGTGTCTTGTGTCATGGTTTATATTTTATGGTTATATTTCTTATATTAGTTACAACGATAATGGTTTTACATTAATGTAACGCGAGTTTGAACTTAACCTAGGGAAGCTGGAGCTTGTCATAGCGTTAGAATGTACGTTTGCCCTGTCAGCCTAAAGGTGCACAAACCGGGTATTCTCAGGAACCGGAACCGGGTATGGTCAACAAAAGTCAAAACCGGGTCTGGGTAGGAACCGGTTTTGAGTCGGTTCCAGTTCCTGGTACAGTTCTTGGGGGAAAACCAAAGCCCGGTTCGTACCCGCGGGTAGGGTAGAGTCAGATCCGGTTCCATGTAGTAACCGTCGGGTCGGGTTCGGATACGTGAGCCTTTATTTATCATTACAGTGCGTACGTGAGCCTTTATTTATCATTACAGTGCATTTGTTAGCTTTCGCTAAACCACATTACCCATAAAAATCTGAGTTTGAATTTGACTTGTTTACAACTCAAGGCTACTCATTCTCTTTAAAAGGAAAAACGTTATAGAATGATTACCAAGTTTTGTCACTGTTCCAATTAAATCAAGTTTCTATTTTGTTTTATTTTTTTTTGTTTTAATTATGAGTTTCACCTAATGTCTTAGTCATACATCTTTTTTTTTATCTATTTGATAGGTTACCATGCTGACGTGATTTTTTTTTTCTTTTTGGGAAAATTGTTAATGATGACACGTTAAAATAAGAGTTCTTAACTTCTTAACAACCGTATCCACCACGGGCTACACTTGTTGAATCAATTTTTTACGTCCATTTTGTCTCGCTTACTTTGGTTATGGGCTTTTTTCTCTTTCGTGCAAGACCTAATATTGTGTCCAATTCCTTGACTACTTTTAAGGTCATGTTTCTTCCAAATCCAACCTTCGAGTTCTTCTCAATCTTTAAATAATCTCATTTCCTTTTTACTAGTTGGTCTACCGGACATTAGTCCTTTTGAAGGTAGAGGTTTGATAACACATGATTTAGGCCACTACATAGTACCTTATAATGGTTTGATAAGAGTGTCTGTATGCTTCTTTGGACATGATCAGATTCAGTTCTCTTTATTTAGGCATTTAGAGTTTCAAACTAATGTTGAGTAATAGACATAAGTTCGAACTTTATTCATACCGTTAGAGCGTTTATAATGCTGTGGACAAAATTTTATTCATAGTGTTGTCCGCCTTTATAAATCATTACACTTCATTTGCTCTTACAATTGTCCAAACTTTGGACCACTTTTTACCATAATATGTTTGGGACAAAACGTTATTCATAGTACTGTCGGCTTCAATTAACCCCACATTACATATAGAAATACGAGTTTGAGCTTGACTAGTCTACAACTTGAGCCAACTCATCACTCGTTTTAAATAATCAAAGCGTAATCAAAACTGAAAAAATGTAAAGCGCACCCAAACCAGAACCAGACTTGACCCTACACAAGCCACCGGTACAAACCCGTACCAGTCTTCAGAGAAACCGAAACTGGAACCGAATCGGAACCACAGGAACCAGATCTACATACACCCAGTCACAAACCGATAATAAACCGGCCAAAGACCCAACCTACCTGGAACCGTTTTTATCTCTACTTGGTTCTTGCCTTTGTTGACCAAAACCGGAACCCGTTAGAAAAAAAAGGCGATTTGTGCAACTCTACTCATACCGGCTCAAATTCATCAAGAAAAACTACAAATGAGTCGATTAACTAACGCGTGAATAGCTCAAGCTGATTTGCGTCAGTTTGAGTTACAACTTACAGGCCATTTGAACATCTGAAACTGCGAGTGCCCAAAAAAACTTATAAAATAAAACCGCCAATTTGATGATTTGTCAGATAAAAGACTATAGAAATAGCCGAACATAGAACACAAAGTTCCTGCATGATACGGCCAAAGACGATATCGTCTCTTAACACCAATACCACATAAAGAGCAAATGTTAAAACATGTTTGTCCAAAACATTTAAGACCTAAAAAAGATCATAAAATACCGCAATACTTTTACATAATAAACAAACTAAATATCTTTATAATTCAATCCCCTAAATTCACTGTCCTTACCTCTCTCTTTCTCTCTACCCCTGCACAACCAAAATGCATCCTTAAAATCATATTATTTCTGTAATAATAATACATATCTTAAATCATATTTGGCGTCACGCATAGGATTGAGATCATCTGAGAACTCACTTAAACTCGGAGAACTAGAAAGAACTCAAATTATCAGCATTCTTTACAAAAATCAAATTCATGTTTTATAAGTCATATCTACAAATAATAATAATAATAATAACAATAATAATAATAATAATAATAATAATAAATTATATGGATTGCTTGTGTAACAAGCGTTGACATGTATATGTAAATACTGAATAGTGTACTCTGTGTTAGTGTAATGAGCATTCGCATATTCGTTAGACCTACGTCCGAAGCCGATTCACGTATTTATTTATTTCTTGTTTGAAGATGTAACTTAACTATTATTATACATATAGAAAAAGTACTTTGAAAAATATTGTTTAGTGAAAAACTTTCGAGTTCTCACAACTCAACGAGTTCTCAAACATCTCCACCCTACATGTATATGTAATACATACATGTATGCATATATGTATGTTGTATAAATATATAAAAACACACAAACACACCTGATGTCCTTGATTTCTGTTTTCATCTCTCGAAATTCTTAGGGCCCTGAGTTTAGCAGAAGCCCTAATTGATTGTATTAAAGGCACCTGTTCATCTTCATCCACTTGATTTTCTTCATCCTCGTCATTATCGGATCCGTGTATCTCATCCTCTTCTTCACTTGAGCTTTTCTCATCAAACAGTTTTTTCCCTTCAATCTTTGGATTTTTACGAGGCCGACCACGACCCCGTTTAGCTGCCGTCCCTTCCTTCACTTCCCTCTCATCTGAAAACCAAATATTATTATAAACAAAAGGTATATATAGTCTATTGTTAAGTAAAGCACATTAATAGGTTTTACACGCATTTTAAAAAACTAGCAAAATATATCCCGTGTGTTGCGGCGGGTTGTTTTTAAAAATCGAAATATAGAGTAGAAAACACTTCGCAATGGTATATTCGGAAAGCACGAAAAGTGACATCATTGTAAAAACGTACGCTAAGAATTACAGAAATGAACATTAAAAAGCAAAAAATAAAAATAAAGATAAAAAGTAAAATTAAAAATTATTTACCAAAAAACAATATTAAGATAAAAGCACTCAACAAAAAGGTACGAGTTCGATTTAGCATGGTAAGGTACCGACACTCGGTATAGTCTACGATACTAAAAAAATGTTTTATTTCCGATACCACTTCGTATTTAATATAAATTATATCAGTATGTTGAGAGAAAAAAAATAATCACAATCGTTTATTTAGTTTTTTAAATAAATAAGTTAGCGACAACAAGTTATTAAAGAAAAAATATTATTTAAAAATTAAATAGGTTAAAGATGTGTATCATTAAATAGTACAAGGGGGTGAAACTGAAATTTTGAAGAAACAAATTACATGCCACATGACATGCTACGGTTGGAGGTGACTATTTACTCTCACAAAACCAACACCTTTTATTATTAATAAAATTTGGGATGCATTCGATCCGCTTCCATTTGACCAGTTTAAAAAAGTCAAAAGGCGTTTACATAAACAAACCAACCTTCATTTTTGAAAGACTTTTCACGTAAGGTCTCGACAAACGTCAAGTAGGGGCGCCAGCCACTCGGATCTTCATCAGTATTTACATGCTTTGTTTGCCCTTGAAGAATTTTTAATCTGTTATAAAAAAAAAATATTAGTGCTTGAGCATAATAGATCTCCAGGTATAATATTAATACTCACACATCAGATATATCATTCTTGGAAAGTTTGGATGCAAAATCTGTGACGGCACACGTCAAAAAGGACAGACGTCTTGGGCAGTCCGTGAAGGCATACTTAACTCCATTTCCCACTATATATTTTAAATTATCACGTGCAGCAGGACCAACAAGGAAAGCAGAAAGCCGACTTGCTAAATCTTTACATTCTTTGAGTCGTGTGGCAGATAATGATTCATTATTGGATGTATCAAGTGCACTTAAGTAGCGTGTATGTGCCTGCTCAAAAACCGGTAACTAATTAGTATCAATAATCAGAAAGAAAATAAATAATTAAAATATTTTAGTAAAAACTATTTGTGACAACTTCAACCCGAAACAATTTTTCAATCTCAAACAAGTCAAATAAATCATTTAATTATCATAATGCTTATGTAGTCTGTCGTAATAGATTAATGAACTATAAAAAAAAAGGTGATTTCGAGTCAAGCAAACCCGGCCAGACTAAAATGACACGTTTTGACCAGAATCCATTGTGACCTGTAGTAAAAGTGGAAATCCAGAAAAAAAAACATGTTTCATATATGCAATGATTTTTTCTATTATTGTGCATTTTATTCATCTCAAAGTAAGCTTTCACCCACAAATGGTATTAGAATGCATAATGAATGAAAAACATGTTTCAAATGGTATTTTCTTTCCTTTTTTTCTTCACAATGCTCAATAAGAATTTGAATCGAGCACTATATAATATCCTAGTGTAAGTGGACTCTAAAGAACAACATTTACTAATAATTAGCTGCAAAAAATATATAAAAGTATTATGTGAGTTACCAGTATCAGTGCCTTCAAAAATAAAACATCGACATCTTTGTCCTTTTTACTAATATTGACAATCATAAATTTAACCACTTCAGCCGCACTTGCCCCATGCATGGTATAATGAGAAATAATATCCGGGGCAAGGTCATCCTGCATTAAAAAACAAAGAAAATGTGAAAAAAATAAAACAAAAATATCTAAATAAAAACAGGTCAAAACTTCCAAAAGTGTACTATAATAAACAATACCTCCTACATTTTATTCAAATAAACTATATTCTTGTTGAGATAATATAACTGATAGTATACATGTAAACAACTAATAATAACTACGAATATTATTGATAGCGGTAATCAGAACGACAGTTATGAATAAGTACAAAAACTAACCTTAGCAACAGCTCCGGTTGCAACTAATTTAGTAGCAGCAATCATTATAGCATCTCGATTTGTCTCTTCCACATACTCTTTGTTAGCATCTTCATCATCGGTCTCATCTGCAGGTTTGTTCAAAGATCCCATCATACAGGAGGCAACTATATATACACACACACTCACACATGTATAAGCAGTTTTAACATAGTACGATTATATTACCTGAAATATCAAGTTGTTGCTCGCAAAGCATCCAGAAGTTTTTGACTGTGGAAGGGTCTGGACGGTATCCTAAGCTTTCAGCCTTTGATGAATTGTAATTCGACTTTCTAAACAAACACCACAATTCTGCCAGTATTTCACAGACCTTGGAGAAATAGAAGATTTTAGTAAACCAAAGTTGCATTAAACGGTTCAAAAAAACAATATTGTTAAAGGAAAATTTCATATATATATATATATATCCTTGTAAAAGTTCAGATTTTTTTACATATTCTGAAACTTGTATCCTATTTTTACCCTTTCAAATCACTAAAAATATATTTGTATTTAAGCCACTCCAAACTTAATAAATTAAAACCAATTACTTGTAACTTATGTACGAATATGATATTATGAAATTTAGAGAGAGATATAGCAAAATATGAACTTAAGAAGGATATATATGAAATTGACCCTATAATTAATTTCAAAAGGTCTAAAACATATACATGCTCACCCTACACGCGAGGGTTCTAGAAACTCCCTTTCCATGAGCTTCAAGTGAAATTTGTAAAAAGTGCTCAAGTTGATCAAACAACGCGTCTCGTTTGAATATAAGAGAAGATACGGACGCCTCAGAGATATCCGTGCTGTTCATAATGAAGTATAAGCACCAAGTAACATGCATATACATGTTGAGAAGCAAAAAACTAGCAACCTACAATACAACAAGATAAGGTATGAAATATAGAATAAAAAACACATAGGCTGACAGCAAAGCCTTTAGATTCTGCACCTCGTCATCTATATTCCGGAAGTTTTTAAGAACCATAATGATGCCATCATACAAGCTTTCAATTGGTACAGGCCTATCTAATTGAAGCTCGTGCAGTCTTTTCGTATTCACAAGAAGTAAGTACTCGTCATCACCGTCCTAAAAAAACCCTCACATTTAGGATATTATTGTAACGAAAACATGAATACTGTTACTTAAATTGTTATATACAATCATACCGCCACTTCTTTTATAGCAGCTTTGAGTTTGCTAATAAGCTCATCTTCAAGCTCCTTCAACTTATTTTGAGCATAATCTTGTAGCTCTCCCTGACTTCTATTCGCACAATAACTAATCGCCTTAACACAGGATCTTAAAGCGTCTTTGTTACCGTGTTTAAAGAATGTGTCCTTTATCAGCTGAAGAAGTGTTTTGAATTTCTGAAAAGAGAATAATATATGTATTCAGATGTTAAGGCTTAACATATATATAGGGTCCAAATAATTAAAAAACTTTAAGAACTCTTTTAACAACCAATCATTTTATATATTAAATACTATTTGAAGGTATATTTGTCATTTATTATATGTAACTTTATGATTACACGTATATAAATTGGTTATGGTTATTACACATGCGTAAATTGGTTATCACATACATGTAAATTACATATAATAAATGATAAAAATACACTAAAATAATATTGAATATTCAAAATAAATAAACAAAATGATTGGTTGTTAGAAGTTCTTAAACTCTTTTGGAGTTCTGAAGAGAACCAAACCCTACATATACATACATGCATATATATACATAGATGCATTCCCTCCATCAAAGAACTATGGCCACATTTACCCTTTAGCCTGGTCAATAAATGCAAGCTGTACAAGTAGACAGTGTCTTATATGCAAGGGTAAACTTGGCATTCTACTAACTAAAAACTGCATTAATTGCACACATCTTAAATTTTGATTTGTTTTTGTTGTTCGTGGAGAATAATTTAAGGACGAACTGACGGAGGGAATATTATAGCTGAAAAGCTTAACCTAAATACCTGTTCTTGACTCTTTAGAGAGTAGAGCTCTAGGTCCATGTGAGAAATAATTTCAAGAAGTGACGGTACTTTTGTTTTGTCAGCCATATATTTGCGCATAAGTTGCGGGTAATTCTTCATCATTGAAACAGTTATCTCCTTCCTGCTGTTTTGAATTACCTCCTGACAATTGAAGAAAATGATTGGCACCAAACAATCAAACTAATAAATAAAGACGCAACATGAAAACGTATGTCGGTATCAAATGGAATAAAGAAACAGCTCAATTATGAATTACCCTCTGAGCTTTAGTGTGGTTTTGCTTCCTATGGTCTGCAGCAGGAACAATTTTCTCTCCAACAGCTTTTTTCACAGATGCACAAAACAATCGAGCCAAATTTGTAGCATCATCGTCTGTAAGGTCAATCGTAGAGGGATTCTCATCCAGAAGCATAGATGTTATATGCTTCCAGTCCTGCAAAACATAAAAAAAAACAACTTTTTATTTCTGCAAATTAAATATTTGCTATATTTAATACAACTTACTTTCATGGCATCCATAAACTCCCAAATGTCATCAATGACATAGAGGCTCAGTACTTGATCTGTTGAGAACTCTCTTAGTATTTGCAGCATCCTAAGAAGATGAATCTGTGATGTATCACCCTCATCGCCTGCAAGAATCAATCTCAAAAGTGTGAAGCCAAGTCCGCTTTGTCAAAATAAATAAGAACTGTCGTCAACAGGTAGACCTGATGAACGCGGTTGTGAGCTATTAAACTTCTGAGCAATCACATGATCATACACAAGTGCCCCAATGGCACGCCTGATTTCAGGTGGATCATCAATTAGTAGATCATATAACGAGCCTAAATCATCATCAGGGACCAACTGGTGTCTGCAAGGAACCATTAAATAGAACATATTACTCACATTTACCTAATTAAAAGTAATCAGAAAACGTATGCTGACATATACCTCAGTAGTTGTTTTACAAGGCTGATGGCACATACTGCAACAGAGATGTCAATATCATCAGCAAGGTCTAGCATCCTTTTATAAAATCTTTCAGTAAATAGTCCAAGAGATGGCACATTGTCATCCACATCATATAGATTTTGCAATGCCAGTACTGAAGCTTTTCTTACACCAGCATTCTATAGATATAAAAGATATATATGTTACACAAGAAAAGCCTGTCACTAGCAATACTCATGGAATGGATCCAACTTACTTTGTCATTCAATGTCCATCCAAGATATTTCAAATACAGGTCCTGCAAGAACAGGGATGGATATGAAACAATCCATGTTCCAAGTGATTGTATGCACGACATGCGGATATCAGCATCTATGTCTCGGTAACGATGCATAAACAACCTTGAAAAAGATCAGAGAAACTATAAAGCATATGACAAACATTAAAGGTAGTATGAATAAAGTATAAACTTTCACTTTTTGTATAAAACAAATCACCAGACATTTCTTTTGCATAATTATGTCCTTGAATTTCAAGATTTTAAAGGTAAGTTCCTTTCCAACGAGTCTGTCATGATTGAATCTTTTAACTTGTTAAGATTAATTTTGCAAGACTAGATCATTAGATCCTGTAACTTCTTAACAGGGGACTTTTGTTTAAATTTAGTAATGCGAAAACAAAGTTTAGGAATTTATCCACACATAAATTGGAAGCCCGTAGGGTGTTACTATGCTCAAACATAAAAATAATACCCTGTAAATATTTTCCGCATCATCTCTTCTATCATTGTGATCTTTTCATGAGTCTCTGATAACCTCTTATTAAGTTGATCAACATGAGGCCCCTCAGAGTTTTTCTTCTTTTCAGCAGTTAACTGTCTTTGGGTAGTCTGCCTTTGGGCACCGAGAATCTTGGCAACTCCTATGAAGGAAGTGACCAGCTGGAGGCCGACCAAAGAAGCCACCTGTCTAAAAACTCTAGGTGGTGTACTGCAAAATCGAAAGAGAAAAAACATATATGTGCTCGGTTAATTAGCCAAATTATTCTATCCGGAGAACTATGTTTATTATAAAAACCATGTGAGAGAACAGATAAAAGTACCAACCATGACAAAGCAATAACATAGTCCATGCACTTGTCAAACAGGACTTGGTCAAACAAAGGTCCATTCTGACACTCTGACACCAAATTATCCCAAAAAGACACAAGGTTCTCCTTGAAACTTCTGAATTCTTTCTTTTTTGAACTTTGATGGTCTTCAATGTTACCCTAATTCACGTCACATTAAGCGAAAAACGCAAGAATGGATGTTGCATAAACCATTTCAAGGCATTTACATGAAATAAACACAAAAGTTAAAACAGCAACAAAGGATACTTGTGCGGCTAAATTTACAAGAGCAACTACAACATCATCAACATTAGTTTCATCCAAAAATTCTCCTTGGATGCGGTATTTAGCTCCACATACCTGTATAATATCAAAGCTAATAAGTTGCATGCTCAAGTTAATAAATGTGTCTTCTGACTACAAATATATGAAAGCTGTATAAGACTGCCCGTGTGATATTGGAAAGGGGTAAAAAGTATAGTTACCTCAAACAGCATTGCCAAAAGTTCAACCATTGCAGGTTTTGGATCCTTCTCGTATTGTTCAACCCACGCTTTCACCACTTGTGGAATATGCTTCCCGTTACTTTTAACCACCTCTAAGAAAAAGAAAAGATACAAAGATTCAATATCAGTCATTACACGACATAAGGCACATAGCACTCAACCATCTGGGCACGCCCAATTGATGCATGTACCCTAGTCTTTTGGCCATCAACGCCACCACATTACGCATGATTAACCTTCCGACTCTTTTAGCGTGGTTTTCACGAAATTAGTAAAATAACGTCAAAATTAGTCCCGCCTATATAGTCAAAATCGGTGGGATATTGGTTCTCATTGCAAAATGTTCATTTGTTTATAGTAGGAGAGTATGTATACTGAATTATTAATGTTAAACTGATACATGTGTGTGTGTGTGTGTGTGTATAGGGTTTGGATCAAATACAAATGAAACTAACATGCTAATTGTGAGAATCAAGTAGAATAATTATGTAATTACATCATAGAGTAATTACATAATTACTCTACGATGTAATTACATAATTACTTTACTTGTATATATAATTACTCTACTTGATTCTCACAATTAGCACGTTAATTTCATCTGTACGTTAACTTTCCCCTATATATATATATATATATATATATTGCATGATATTAAAATTAATGATACCGTCCGATATTTTTCCGCATTAACTACTTATTGACCCACACACACATACACTATACGCGCACACCGCAAGCAAGGCATAACATACTAAACCTAACTTCAATTTCACAATCACATAAACTAAACCTAAACCTATAAACTTATAAACAACTCACCAATCAAATTCTCGAAACCTATCACCACCGGAGCAGCAGCCGCAGCTTCAGCCGCCCGATGCTTAGTCGGTTTCCGTCTCCGTAGGTCAAACTCGTCACCGGACTCGTCTTCGGACTCGAAACCACTCGGCTGTCCATCGTATGCCTTCGACGGAACCCTAGCTCGTTTCTATTGAACATAAACACATCAATTACATCAATCACACGTCATTATAGCCGTAAAATGAAAACTGAAACCCTAGGTCAATAATAATAATAATAACTGAGAGTTACCGAACGGCGAATGAGTTGATCAGGAGCTTCGTGTTCGTCTTCCATGGATTCGATTGGATTGCAATCGATGTGTGTGTGTGTGTTCCCGCCAATGAGTGAAATAATTGGGGGTTAATAATTAGTATAGATATGAAATGAATATTATTATTATTAAGAATTACAAATTTTATCCTTTAAAAAAAAGCAAAATTACGGTTCATGTTTTTTTTTAGTTTTCTTACAGGCAGTGTACTTTAAACTTTTTTTTCTACACGTTATGTCCTTTACGCTAACTAGGTTAGAAAAACTCAGTTAAGTATGATGTGTGCCAGACATGTGATGGCCATAACTGTAATTTTAATGTATCCTTAAATTTAAAAAAAATAAAAGAAAATACATATAATACATTCCATTTCTTTCTCTCTTCTTTCTCTCTAAGCCACCACCATCACCATAAATTCCGGCCACCTCGTTACAGATTTCATTCAACCCACCACCACCACAAACAAGCACAAAATTAACACAAAATAAATCTCAAAACAGCAGTAAAAACTCAAAACAATCAAATACCCATTTCATAAAATCAAAAACCCAGAAACGATCAGTCCAAACAATTGTTCTTCTATAAACAAACAAGCACAAAATTAATCTCAAAACAGCAACAAAACTCAACCAATTGATACCCAGTTCACAAAATCCAACAACTCCATCTTCGCCGCCGGCTTCTTACCGTCACCAAATTCCGGCAACCACTTCATCTTCTCCGTCTACTACTTCAATCTCACCATACCCACCAAACCCACAACTACTTTGAGGCAAGTGGATATGTGGGTGGGAATGTTCATACGATGGATATGGCGGCCCGGATCTAGGGTTTGTCGATTGAAACACCAGATCTAGGTTTCGCCTCGGAACACCGCAACACCACACCGCCGACACCTTCTTTCTTAACAGATTTGTTGCCCAGAAAGAGAGAAAGCATGTACAGATGGGGTCTGATATGGTATTTAACCCGACGGGGTCGTCACAAGCGGCGGAGACGGTACCATGGCCTTGGTGGTGCTTTCTTGTAGAGAGATGAAGATGTTGCCGAATTTGTTAGCTATCGGGTGGTTGTCAGGTGGTGGTGGTGGTGTGTTAGAGAGAGAGAGAAAGATTGTTTAATGTTCAAATCAAACAAATAAGGGGTTTTGTTTTGTAGGTATATACGAAAAAACAAAAATGCCCTCACATGCGCCTCACGTGAGGGTATTTAACTGAGTTTTTCTAACCCAGATAGCGTAAAGCACATTACGTGTAGAAAAAAAAGTTTAAAGTACACCGCCTGCAAGGAAACTAAAAAAAGGACACGAACCGTAATTTGACTTTTTTTAAAGGACAAAATTTGTAATTCTGTCTTATTATTATTATTATTGGTTGTGGCTCAATGGTAGAGCACTCATTTTACAAGTGAGAGATAGGGGGGTTCAAACCTCACTATCACCAATTTATATGGGAGATATGAGGGATGGCCCTGGCTTGTCAGGGTTCGAGTCCTGATCTCACCCGGTTTTACCGGCTCCTCGTTGTCGTGCCATGGGGTCGGGTTTTATCCGGTGAATCCCTCAATAGGTGGACCGCTAGGGGCTCCGTCCGTCCGGACTAGTGGCTGGCTCGGGCTACCTTTAGCCAATGGGAGCCGCGTACGGAGTACCCGGCGTTACTTAGTTGGTCGTTCAAAAAAAAAATTTATTATTATTATTATTATTATTATTATTATTATTATTGTGTATTGTGTATGTATAATTATGTATTAATGGCAAGTATTGAATGAATAATAATATTGTTATATATACTGTATATAAATATAAATATAAACTGGTTGGGTGTTCTTGATATAGGTGCATAAACCGGTTTAAAAATTTAAACTGGTTTGGGTTGAAATTGGTTTGGTTAGGTAAACGAAAGTTCAAACTGGTTTATGATTGGTTTTGGTTTGGGGTCGGGTTCGGATTAAAACTAGTTCAGTTTGATCAACAAAAGGCACAAACAAATTTATGATCGGTTTCGGTTCGGGTAGAAAGTGGTTCAGCTTGATCAACTGAAGTTAAAACCGGTTTATGATCGGTTTCGATTCGGGTTGAAACTTGTTTCTTGACCAGATTACGATTGGTTTCGTTTGGGTTTTGACTGGTTTTTGGCCGGTTTTGGTTTGGTTAACCTGTTTGGAACTGGTTTTGGTGGAGGAAATTACAAACCGGTTCCAAACTTACAGTTTCAACCAGTTTTTATATAATCAGTTTCGGTTTGATTTTTGGGTTGGTTCGGTTAACCGGTTTATTTGCTTTCCTCTACTTTGTACGGGGTGACTATGGCAAAAGGTCACCGCCAGCCGTACGGAGAGCGCCTCAAAGTAATCTTCAATTCCGGGGAATACTCATCTGCCCACTGGTGGTAAACTCGGACGCCCTCACAATCAAACCGGAGATCACAAAAACCCTGATCTTTCTTTATTGAGTCACTCATGCTCTCCCAAAGTATTGTCTGTGAGGATCGAACATGGATCGTTGTTATGTATGTATTAATGGCTAGTATTAAATCTCTATTGTTACCATAAATTAAATTTAAAAGAGAAACTTTAATGGCAACTTTATAGCATTACGATTATTTAGATTGTCTGGCGATTGGTGAATATGGTTATTTTTTTGGAAGATGGTATCAGAAATTTTGAAAAGTCGGTGGTTACTATGTAAAACGCGGGAAAGATGTTTGTTGAAAGTAGTATGGCGGTTGAAGTTTATGTCTGCATGGTTTGAGATGTTTAACTTTTTGCGTGTTTATCTAGTCGCGAAGGAATGATGATTGATGAGTTGTAGTTATATAAGTCGTCATAGTAGTGTTTTAAAGGATCTTCGGATGTAGATTTCGAATTTATTGGTGTATGATTGTATTAAAGGTTTTTAGTGTATAAATACACATGTGAAATGGTGGCTTTTAAACATATAATTTATTTCGAATGAACAATGATTGAAGAAGATTTTAGAGCAAACTTTAGAGATACTCAACCCTTGGGAGAAATATAATGTGTTGCTCATTCTATCGTCAATACTGGAATTTTGGCCAGACCAGTAGTAGTCATTGGTTAAGTTCAGGTGCTTTCGGGTCAAGTTTGAGTAAACTGAATTGTTTGTTTCGGGTTTGACTCGTTTGAGTTGTTTCGTGTGATCAGATTTGGCGTTTGGATCCGTTGTTCTCGTGGTGTTTCAACTGGTTAAGTTGTTTACTCGTCATATGCATGTCTGATTAAACCCATGTGGTTGGATTTATATGTTTCTATTTTTGTTTGTATATGGACCCATGATGGGTAATCCAAAACTCAGTTTTGATCAGTTCATACACGCGTTTATGTTGCCATATGAAATTTTAAAATACATGTACGAAGCCCTACATGTTGTACGTTGATTTTTAACTATGAATTATTAGAGTTTTTGCTTTGTTGTGATTACTCAAACTTGTTTAAAAGTAGAATACACGTTTTAGAGTTTTTTTTATGTCTTGAAATGGATTCTTCAAAATGATTCTTAGCAACGTTTTAGGGTTTCGGTAATTTTAATTACTTTGGTGCTTACTGCCAAAATTAACTTGTATTAAAATTATATTTGAATGTGTAAACAAAAAACCCAAAGAGACTTGTAGGTGTAAAATGAAGCTATGTGATTGGCTTGCATAAGAAATGTCTATAAACTTATAAGATGAAAATTTGTGTCTATTTTGATAAAAATTTGGTCAACAAAGTTAATTTTAGTAACTTTCATGAACTATAATATTATATGTATTGTCTAATTTCTAACCCGTATTAATCTTGGATAATTGACATGTAGTACATGTACCAACTATTGTTAATCTTGGATAATTGGCATGAAGTACATGACCTACTATCTCCTAAAGGAGTTGTACTTCCACAAACATCTAGTGTAGCTACAAATACATCTTATATGAAGTTGATTTTTGGCATAGGATTTTTACATTTTATTTTAAATAAATTCGTTGTCCCTTATATTCGTTTATATCACACATGACATTCGGTTCTCAAATCAAAATTGGTTTCCTATCAAACTTTACAATGCGCATACGACGTTATATTATACAACATAACTTTACAATGCATATGCGATAAAGATGGGATTGAATAGATTAAGATGAAGACATACCATCGTATTGACCACTTTAACACCCATTTATACGAGCTTACATTTAAGTCACATCTGATATGTTTTAGTTTTGTCCCGTTCACAATACAGATTAGAAAAGCATAAAGCATACAACATAAACTTTTAAGGGGTGGTGTATCGGATCAAATCTCGATTTCACTAACTTTCTTTTATCACCTCTTGAAAGGTTAAACCTTGCTTTCACTTATATCGACAAAACCCCATGAATCTTCCGATACTAAATAAAAATTATGAAACTTCGTGAGCCTATATTTATTTAGGTGACATGTATTCTCTCTAGCTCCTAGCTAGTTCGTTTGTTTTATGTCATGTTTTCGCCGCCATTCAAAATAAAATACAAAATAAGAGAAAGGATATGAACTTTTGCATATATAAAAGGTGACAACTTTGATGACAAATGGATGACAAATGGAACATGTCTAATATTTAGAGAAAATAAACTAAAACACTAACAAAAGAAAATTTTGATCCTCAAATGTCAACAACCATTTGAGTCAAGATCCAACAAACCTTTCATGGACCTCCATCTTTATTTTTTCTATTTTTTTTTTTTTCATTTTTTTAAAACAAAATCAAGACCCCAAACAATTTTTCCAAAACTGTCTATCATCCATGTTAGAAGAATTACCACACAACTCATTCCATCTCTTTCTTTGGCCAATCATCTTGCTATCACCCCAATTCTTGTCATCATCATTATCTTCATCTCCATAATCATCATAACCATGATGATTATTATTATAACCATACCCATGAGCTTGATGATTGTTATGACCATATCCATCATACCCATGAGCTTGATTATTGTTATAATTGTTATAATCATATCCATCATACCCATGAGCTTGAATATGACTATTAATATTATTGTTATTATTAATATTATTATTATTAATATTATAATCATATCCATCATACCCATGAGTTTGATGATTGTTATAACTATCATATGATTCATATCCATCATACCCATGAGCTTGATGATGGTTATGATCATGGGCTTGAACATTAGGATATGATGAATGGTCATAACTCCAAGATTCAGCATCATGATCACTCAAGGCTCCTTGTTGCTCTTGGTCTTCTTCTTGTAGATGACTATGAGTATTATTATTATTATGATGATGATGATGTACATGATGATGATGATGATAATCATGATGATGATGGTTATGATTAACATCTATATGAGTATCATCAGAATCAGCAGATGACTCAAACAACAAGAATGGAGTAACATCAATCATGCCATTGTTGTTCACCCTCCAATTGTGCTCCATAACTACAAAAGAATTCAAGAATTAGTGAGAAAAAAAATATAAATATTAAAAATATAAATAACTTGGATTCTAATTAATTTATGATGCAAGTAAGACCTTTAGGAAAATATAGTTATGAGCTGCTTTAGTGAGTATGTGTTTTCAACACACAAATGTATTATATATAGAGGTGGGGTGGTGGCCAATTAAGGTGGCTATTGGGTTCAAAATAGTAAGAGTACAATGGAATGTTCTATTGTTATTATTATTGGTGGAATTTGGTCAATATATATGTAGTCATTTTCTTGTATATTTATATTTAAAATTGTAATAGTTTTGGATAATATTAAACTTCTTAAAATATACAAAGTTGACTCGTCTTTAATTACACGTAATTTTTTTGAGTATATATTTTATTTGTCTTTAATAAGTAATAATTTATAGCTATGTATCAATATAATTTTGATGATACAAGGACATATAATTTATATAATTTTATTAATGTATTTCATAATTGTAGAGATAAATAATACATACAACTTTTAAAATATTCGTATTTACCTTAACAATCCTGTCATATTAATTTGATAGCTAAAATTAGTTAGTGAAACTAGTTTCAATGTAACGACAGTCGTTACATTGAAACTATTTTAAGTAACTGGTTTTTATCATAATTATGAGAGGTTTATTCTATAACCAGTAGATTGGTTGTTCATTTGCAAAGACAAAGTATTCAAACACCTTGGGTTGGGTTGGGTTGGGTTGGGTTGGGTTGGGAGGGTGTAGAAGGTATTTGGTTAAGTCCCACGTACGCCGAAAATAAAAACAAATTTGCCGTAAAAAATTGTTTATTCTTAAATATATTCTTGTAAGTAACTAACATTGTATTCACTATTAAAGAAGCAAATATGATAATTTCAGTATTTCTAATAAATTAAAATGATATTACATATAAAACTTAAATTTCAAGCAAATAAAATCATCAAATAAGTTTAAAGGAGTATAATAAATAAAATTAAGAGACTTTCTTTTTAGATTTGGGAATTGGCCTATTAAAGTTTTTTTTTTTATGTACTTCGCTACTAACTTGTTGGTTTATTAACCAAAATACTTTTTGTTTAAAAGATAATATAGATAATTTCACTAAAGGATTCGGTTACAACAGAGAGTCATGTAAGCGGTCAACCAAGTTGCGCCGCAATCCCTTTTTGAATGACAAATCCGTTCATACTAAAAACAAAGTTACAGTTCTTTGATGTCGATATGTTACGGTGCACGACCCAAGATAAATTATTTATCATTATTGAGTACTCCGCATTAAATCTTCATCTTAATTTAACTTGACTAACTTAATAACATAGTATATATTTAAATAATATAATAAACAATTAAAAAAAACATTATAATTTAAACAAATAGATCCTCATAAAACGACTATCATCTTTGTCCATATTAATCGACCAGGGCAAATTTCATTTAGAAAAAATAGTATACAAATTCCATAAAAAACCACTAAACCAGTATACAATAAAATCAACATTATGATTAAATAATGCATATATTTAACTATAAGAATCTTTAATAAATTACATCTAAAATATTGGCATGCAAATTAATTTTTTTATACCGTATGAGAATCAAATTTACCATGTGTATTTGTGTCCAATTTAAAAGGTTTAAATTGAGCACACGTTTTCTTCAATGTGATCAAATATATTTCAATTAAATTTATTTATTTATTATTATTGTTTAATAGATGAGTTAGAATGTTGGATATCACTTAATAATAATAAAACTTCTGATTAGCATGAAGGCTTCAAAGAAGCTTAGAAAAGAACATTTAAACAAAAGTGACCGAACACTGTTTTGGATATTGTCTCTATATGCTTTCTCTAGTAAATAGTAAATAGTAATACCTTTGATTATTTATTGGGAGCATAAATGGTATCTTATGTTCAACGGATATTAATTATACATAAATATTAGACAAACTAGCTTTTGAAAACATGTGTATTACACGAGATTTGTCAATTAACCAATATTTAGGTATTTAATCATACGCAAGTTAGGGATTTTATTTTGAATTTATACGAGATTTGTCAAATAACCAACATTTAGGTGTTAATATAGTTGGTCTTTAGGGTTAATAGCATGGGGTTGAATAGGGCTTGAGATCTTATTCACTCGATTTCATGTTTGAAACATGACTCAATGGGGTTTTTCACAATGGTGGTCGGGTTTCCTCGTTGACGGTGCTCATGGGTGAGTCAAGCATGAAATGTTAAAATCAGCATGGATGATTGACATCCTGTCTCAATAAGACTTACTCAGGTATCGAGGATCGTTCCAAACAAAGTTGCAAAAATCGCTAAGCGGACCCTATGTGGCCGATTAGAGAGTTGGGTGTACTTAGAGTACTCAGACATGAAAAATATAAATAAAATTAATTTTTAGATATTATATATATGACACATATCATTAGTTTACTAGTATTTATAATAAAATATGTGCATATCAATACAAATAAGAAAAAAAATGCATTTTAAATAATAAACCATTCTAAAATTGCTAATCATTAAATTAAAAAAAAATTATACTCGTTCCTTAAAATTATAGAAATACGAATTATGTTTTGTTTTTTAAGTCAAAATCGGCTCATTGTGGTTGGGGCTAACCACCTTTGATTGATTCTTAGTAATTAGGCGGAGTTAAGTAAACTCCCCTCGATGACATACCTTGATGCGAGTACGCGACCTTGTAAACATACTTCTACAACGTTAGTTCCAAATACTGTTAAAAAATAGATAAATATTAATAAATTAGTTGTAATTATACTTATAACTATAATGTTAATATATAACATGGAATATTTGTTTTCTAACTAACGTCGTCCTAGGTGACAATTTTAAACACGTCAAAAAAAATATATACAACACAAAAACAATATTTAACTAGTTTAATATATCAGTCATAGTCCGGTTTATCTATCTTATTAAATGGGTTATATTTAGGCTTGACATGCTTAATTTAACATGTCAATCCCCTAACCTATGCATAACTCATTAACCCATTTTTTTTCGACATATCAACGTGATTAACATGTTTAAAATTGAGTACTACCAGCCAACCCGTCATATGGTTTCGCATATTTAGATAAATTGGTAAAAGAAGTCGTATCTGGGTCACACGATTTTAAATATATACATATATTTAGATTGATATTTTCGACAAAAATAAAAGAGTAAACTGCAGTTTTCGTCCCTGTAGTTTGGCCAGATTTACGATTTTAGTCCAATAGTTTCATATTTGTGATTTTCGTTCATGTGGTTTCATTTCACTTGCATTTAAACCAGAATTCATTAATCCCTATAAATCTGGTTGTTAAGACTCGTCTGCGTGCCCCTCACGTGAGGGACAGTTTTGTCATTTTTCTCCCCAAATAAACCCTAGTCCTAATTCGCAAGCCCCCTCACGTGAGGGGCTGATGTGTATTCGAGGAAAAAGGAAAAATTACCCCCCATGTGAAGGGCACGCTGGTGGATTTAACGACCAGACTTAACAGGATTAGTGAATTCAGATTTAATTGCAAGTGAAATGAAACCACAGGGACACAAATCGCAAATTTAAAACTGTTGGGCTAAAACCATATATTTGAACAAACTACTAGGACGAAAACCGCATTATACTCAAAATAAAAATATGGTGTTTGGAGTTAAAAATATATGTTGAATTAGTCATCCGTATCCATGAGTTTAATAAAGAAAACAATGATAAAAAACGAGACCCAAATTTTCATTCTCATGAAAAAAAAAAAAACTTATAAAAATAATTATATTTTAAACCTTACTTCAGATATTTTATTTTATTAAATATACGCGTGCTCCGTTCTTCAATTTGTACTTGCTAACAAAATATTTGTAAGTGATGATGTAAGATGCAATTTTAGCATCAGGTGTTATTAATTAGAATTGTACATTAAAAAGCCTGTGATAAATCAAACGTAACACTCTCTTTATTCCTTTAATATAATAATAAAAATTTCGTGTTATTAAATACATTGATATTTTAAACACTTGAAATGGTTCTTATTTTTCATATAATGTTTTCAATTCAAATTTTGTATATTAAAACCTATACATATAAAAAGTTTTTTTTAGAATGACGCTTTTTTTTTCCTTTGTGTTTAGGATATTGCACTCTCTAATTAGAAATCATTTTGCTATAATTTGTAAACTTATATGGAATACATTATTTATGAAAAGTATTTATAATAATGACTTGTTGTCTCTAAATTTGTCAAAATTAGATGTTATGTTTTTCTTTTTGAAAAATGATCCAACGTTGATTTATAAATTTATGACTAGTTTTAGAGGTAACAAGTTATTGTTTTATATATTTATTTCATAAATACATCTATTCTAAATAAGTTTAGAGATTTCATTACGATAAAATTGATATACCTTTTTGTACTTTTTATATATTTAAATATTTTAGTATACAAAAACTAGGTTGAATTGTTTTATTTAAAAATAATAACTACTTATACAAGGGCTTGAAAGTAATGTTTACTTATATACAGGGCCGGCTTAGCGAATGTGAAGGCTTAAATCAAAACAAGATTTTGGGGCCTTTTCATAACAGTTGTTAAGAAAAAAAATTTGATTATTACCAGTTTTGAACTCATAACCTATACTCTAATAACAACCAAGCATACCATCACACCAATACATTACTTCGAGTTTACTATACCCACTATAAAATATCTATATATAATGTTTTTTTTTTTGGATTTGGAGGCCCTTAATTGAGTGAGAGCCTAAAGCCTTTACTTGTTTTCGCTGTCCTACGAGCCACCCCTGCTTATACAACAAAATATGGACGTACCACCGGTAGACTATCTGATATGTGGGACAATCGAAGAATCCACATAACACATTTTTGTGTCGTGTCCTTTCGTCAAAGCAACGTGACAATTGATCACCTAATGGTGCAATGTAATATCTTTGTTTGCCTTTGGTACTCGGGATGTCTTGGAGATGTATATGCAGTTTTCCAATCCGGTTTTTCATGCTATTTGTCTTGCAACGATTTGGTGTCTATGAAAGGCTCAAAACGATGTGGTTTTTAGTCGGTAACCGGTACTTTTAAACAATGTGGTTGGGAATATAAAAACCTTTGGGTTTCTATGGGTACGAAAAATATTGAAAATGACGGATATCACTAGGGAGAAGTGGAGATCGTTTACGTTGAAAGACGGTTAGTTGTGTTTTATTGTAGTGAAATGCGGATGTTGTAACTTAAATACAAGGAGTTGGAAATGTGGAATGTACCTGCAGTGGCGGATCCAGGAATATTTTTTGGGTGGTGCACTACTTTTATATGTTTCAATTTCACCTAGTAGGGTATATAAAATTCCGGGTCGGTTCGATGGTTCGGGAAAAGTTCATTACATAATAAAAATACGATAAAATAATAAAAGAGACACCGTCATTAGAAATTAAAAAACACATAATATCAATACAATAGTCTTTATGAATTAAAAAAAATGCTTATAGTTGTTCCCTACGAGTCTTCATCTTTTGAAATCGTTGCATTACTTCTTCAACCGAAACTTGTTGGAGGAATTCCCTTTCAATGTAACAAATGCAAGAATCGTTCATGTATTCATCACCCATCCTATTACGCAAATCCATTTTCACATTCTTCATTGAAGAAAAACATCTTTCAACACTTGCCGTTGCAACCGGAAAAACCAATGATAACTTTATTAAACGATACACTAACGGATAATCAATGTGTAATCTTGTTTTCACCATCATTTTAGCAAGATCACCTAAGCCACTCAAGTTGGCAAACCGCTTATCTTCTTTCACGTTAGTAATGTAGTGGCCAAGTTCATATACAAGCTTATCCTTTTCATCAAAATCAAAATCACATGGATACATCTCGGCCAAGTTTATCAAGTTTACTTTACTAAAGGCACTAAAATTACAAGACGGGCTCAAAGAACTTATATTAGTAAGCAATTCAGTGGTTACCTCATTAAAGCGGCTTCCAAGCTCTTGAATTGCATATCGAGAACCGTGTTGAAATTATTAACCACATAATGATGACGATTGTGATACCGGTCTTCTTTCTTTTAAATCTCGGGTCAACATACTCGGCTTCCATATCAACCACTTCAATTTCATATTTTTCACAAAAGGATGTGACATCTTCCAAAAGTGAGTCAAAACCTTCAAGTCGATACCTTTTTAGGCCTTCATCAGTTAACTTAACTAGCTTAACTGCATTCAACATATCTTGATCTTTTCTTTGAAGCGCTTGACACAATGTGTTAGTAACACCCAAGATGTATTTCATCAAATGTAAATAAAATACAAAATTAAAAGTTTTTATGAATTCTTGAAGCCCACGTGATTCATTTTGGTAATTTGAAAACTCTCCCGATTTTTCTATATATTCAAGCACGTCAATAACACAAGGATATAAAGTAAGCAAACGAATAATTGTTTTTTCATGAGAACTCCAACGTGTATCCCCAGCTCTTGCAAGTGACAATTCTTGATTCTTTCCACTTCCGGTTTCAACTTCCGAATTCAATCCCAAACTTTCTCTTTGACTTTCTCTTAACAAATCTATTCTTTTACAAGATCCACCAACAACATTTACTAAATTTGATAATTCTTTATAAAGTCTGTAAATCTCATAATGTTTGGTTGCAAGGCCCACAACAACAAGTTGAAGTTGGTGAGCAAAACAATGAACATAATATGCCGAAGAATTTTCTTTCAAAATTAAAGCTTTCAAACCATTAAACTCACCGGACATGTTGCTTGCACCGTCATATCCTTGGCCTCTTACCCTACCAATACTCAAGTTGTGGCGAGCAAATAGGTCATCAATTGCAGCTTTAAGAGATAACGCGGTTGTTTCCATAACATGAACAAAGCTAATAAATCGCTCCTTCACACAAATCCTAATTTATCAACATATCTTAAAACCACGGCCATTTGTTCTTTTTTAGAAATATCTCTCGATTCATAAACTAATATGGAAAAAGACATCATCATTAAGTTCTTCAAATATCCTCTTTAATACTTCTTCTGCAAAACAATTACAAAGTTCTTTCTGGATTGATGGAGACGTCATTTGATTATTCCCGGGAGCATTGCCCAATATAACCTTACCAATTTCTTCACTTAGTTCTCCAAACACTTTTAAGAACTCAATAAAATTTCCCCTGTAAAGAGATTCTTCAGACTCATCATGACCACGAAAAGCTAATGAACCATTCAACAATGCTTTGGTAAGTCTAGCCGAAACATGTAATCGGATTCTATATTGTTTTTTATGTAGATCTGTTCCCTTATCAATGGCCACAGGTATAGACTGAGCTTGGTTAAGTAAGTCTTTCCCCTTTTTACGTGCTTTGTTATGAAAACTATTGATTTTTCCAACATGATTGCTAAATTTCTCCCGACACCTATTCCAACATCGCAATCCTTCACTTAGAAATGCATCATTTTGTCCACTTTCCTTAAACAAGTAACAATGCAAACAATACACTTTATCCGCTTTGACACTATATTCCAACCAATTTCCAAATTCACTAGTGTACCATTCCTCATTAAAGCGTCTTAATTTACCACTAAAATTTGTTAGAGGACAATCATGCCCGGTTGGTTGATATGGACCTCTAAGTAGATATGCCCGTCTAATTTCATCTTTTTGACTTGGGTGATAAGATGAAATTGGTTGCCTTTCGGAAGGATCCCATGGTAGATCATCCAAATTTATTTTTAATGGTTTACTACTTGAAGATGATGATCCAAGGTTCGATGGTTCACTTTGATAATATTTCTTCATATTCAAAATACCTACAAATCAACAATTTCAAACTAAGAAACTAACAAAAACTAACAAACTAACAAATTAAAACCAATAATCTAACAAACTAAAACTAAATTTAACAAATAGCTTAACAATTAAGTAGTTAACACTTAACAATTATGAACAATTAACATTTAAAAATAAATTATTACCTTCAAAGTGGGAGGATTCGAGGCTGATAGGGACGGCGGTGGACGGTGGTCAGTGGGCAGTGGACGGTGGTCAGTGGGCAGTGGGCAGCGGGAGTAGCTGAGGGAGGCTGCTGGCGCCGACGGACGGCGGTGGACGGTGGTCAGTGGGCTGGGCAGTGGCTGCGTGCTGTAGTGTTGTTGGCTGTTGCCTGTTTGCGATTTGCGAAGAGAGGCCAGAGGCGCTGCAGCTGCTTTGCTTATGTTTGTTATAAAAAACCCTAACATCAGTTAGGGTAACTTAGTAAAAAAAAAAAAAACTATTAAAAACGGGAATAGAACCTGCGACCTCCGGGTTACAAAACCCACAAACTACCAGCCGGGCATGCACTTTATATGTTTTTAAGATGGTTCCTGTATAATTTATAGGGTGGTTCCTTTATTATTTTCTATATATAAATACACTATAATTTCGAAACTCGGGTGGTTTCGCGGAACCATCCGTTACTACCGTAGATCCGCCCCTGTGTACCTGACCCGGTAAGTTTCAAAAAACTTTATTATAAATTATGTTCTTAATAAATAAAAAAACAAATAAATTATGTACTTGATCATATTACTAAGGGTACTTAAATCTCTTAAATATGTTTCATAAATTACAAACATAAAAGATTGTTCTAAGACAAAGATACGATCACGTGGATATCATGTGGTTGCAATCTGTATTTTGAAATAATAATAAGGTAAACAAAAGGCTTTTTAACTTTGGGCTTCGAAAAGAATAGTTGAAGCTCCACGTTAGCTTTTTTTTAGGGAAAAAAATGGACAATGTGAGCTTTTTACTATTAATATAATCAAGTAAAAAGTAAATACATTAAAATGACCTTTTGTTCTAGAAGCAAAACTATATGACAATCCAAATTTTATAACTTATTTCACATATAATTAGGAGTTAATTGATAACATCATGATAAAAAAAATCAAAATAATACTAAAAAAGTAAAAATAAAGTTAAATATGATTATTTAGACACATATAGACACGTCTAATAACATTTGAATCGAAGAATTGTTTAGTGGCTTTTAACCCTTTTTATGCTTCTTATTTGTTTTTTGTCTATATTCTGATATTCACGTATGAATGAACATATAATGTTTATAGTTTTCGTATTTCATGTAGTTCTTATTTGAACCTCTACACACACGACGAGTTTTTGTGTATCAAGTGTAAGGAAGTTTTCGAGTATCACAATGTTCCTTTCAAATTTTCGATTGACAATGTATATTTTCACCCTAAATATCTTTTGTAAGCTTTAGTCATGGTTGGTTACATATTTATGCACCAAAATAGTGGAAAAAATGTGTATGGTTTTATTTTGCAAGATGCATGTGTTTTTAAAGGGTTGTTTCACTTGTTTGACAACTTCGGTATCAGTAAGTGTGGGGCCAGTATGATGTTGATTAAGAAACTCTAAGTTAGTAAGTGCTAAGTCAGTGCTTAGTACGACTACGTGATGGTGAAATGGTGAATGACGGTGGTGGGTTGAGGAGGCGGTGCGTGAGTGTTAGATTGAAAACATGATACCATAAAATTTGAAAATCGAAAATTGAACTTTTGAATATGATTTGGATATAATTTAAAACAAATATTATACTTCACAACGGTGTAGATCATGCTAATTAATATGAATGAAATCCATAGTGAAATTGAAAACGACTCATGGAATATTCTTTATGGTTAGATAGGTTTAAATTCTTTTTGAAAATAAAAAATATATATTTGTTTGTTATATTAAGGTTTTATAACACATATTATTATTTTATTATAGCCTTTACTCTATAATTCAATCCGAAACTTCTTATTTCAATAGTCAAAAGAGTTAATTTTTTTATATACCCATCTTAAAGTTTGTAATATTATATATAACATATATCTATTTAAAAAAAATGAAAACATTTTATATCTTACACGTTAAACAATAATATTTTAAATTGTGATATTTCCAAGATTAAGTGGAACGTATAGAGGGCAAAAAAATAACGAATAATAATTATACATGTGTAGTCAAAACTTTTCACATATAGGCATTGTGCGACACGTGTCATCTCAGTCAGTAATCGAGAGTTTTGCAAAAAATGGTGTAGTGGTAAAATACCTAAAAACTCTCCAACAATCATTAAACAATTATTATTTTTTTTATTCTTTTCTAATTTTTTAATATAAATAAAAGAAATAAATATGGGACAAAAATTTGATTGGCTAGAAGAGATGAGGAGAGGCGTTTTGTGGATAACTCTTCATGCCAAAACTTACCTCATAACTTAGAGAGGGGGGGGGGGGGGGGGCGATGTTCATAGAGTTTTGGGAGAATTTTGAGGTGAAAAACATTCTCATTGCGGATGGTTTTATAGAAAGTAGTATGTATTTAAAATTTATGTAGAAAACATGGGGGCCCACCTTCATTAATGTTAATTTTGAAAAGGTGGTAGATTAGTTTGATTGTCAAATGTATATGTTTAAGTACACATGTATATCAACTTATATTCACATAAAATTTTCAACAATTTTTGCAAGGTTTCACATGGTAGGATTATCATTTTGGTTTGTGGTTTATAATATCGAATCAAATACCATATAATCAGAGAGAAAATTGTATAATCCATTCATACATCGCATCATAAAATTCAGATGCATAATTGTAACTAGTTTAAACGCATCAATAACACCAATAATGCGTCAATATTTAAAGAATATGTAATGTTACCCTACTCAAATTAAAAACAAAAATAATCTTTTATGATATAATTAAAAAAAAACTATATACAAAGATTTAAGATTTAACAAAATTTGTGGCACTTGATCTGAAAGAGAGGGTAAACAATGAAAAGTTTAGTTAATTTTGTTATTCAAGATATATTTAACTTTCATTAATTAGAGTCTCGTCATAATATCAATTTCATCTATTAAATCGGCATGGTCATTTGTAATTTGTACGTAATCATTTGCGCTTTCTGCCAATTTTTTTTATCTTTTCAATCTCTGTCTCGTTCGCCCAACACATGCGAACAGACACACAAATGCATATAAATATATATATATATTTATTTATATGGTAGTGAGGGGAGGAGGGTTCTGAAAACAGCCTCAATATTAAACAATGTCTCTGGAAAGTCAGGGATGGTCATTTCACAGCTGCAGTCAAGGTATTATGCTCAAGTGGGGTTGCCCCTCTCGTAGATTCAACCATGAAAGCCCTCATTGATAAACACCCAGTGGTGCTGCCTCCGTCCTTGCCTTCTAGCTCTGTCGCCCTGCCTACTCTCTCTGTGGATGGGGACTGTGTGCTTAGATGTATCCGATCATTTCCTAAAGGGACCTCATGCGGGAGAGACAGGATGCGGGCGCAACACTTGTTGGACGCTCTTAGTGGTGAGGGATCAGTGACTTCCATGGGTCTGCTCTCAGCCATCACTGAAGTCGTCAACTTATGGCTAGGGGGTCTGTGCCCCAAGGTGCTCGCTGAGTTTATTGCTTCGGCCCTCTTACCCCTTTATTAAAGCCGGATAATGGAATTCGGCCCATTGCTGTGGGGGCTATCTGGCGTAGGTTGGTTTCTAAAGTGGCTATGAAGATGGTTGGGAAGGAAATGACTCAGTATTTAGGGGACTTTCAGTTTGGGGTGGGGACCCCTAATGGGGCAGAGGCGGTGCTTCACGGCGCAAACCGGTTTCTTAATTCCTTTCACGCGGACGGCTCTTTAGCTATGCTTACCGTGGACTTCTCCAACGCCTTCAATATGGTCGACCGCACAGCCCTTCTCCGGGAGGTTCATCATCATTGACCGTCTATCTATCTATGGGTCCAGTTCCTTTATGCCTAGCCGGCTAGGTTGTATGTTGGTGATGACTGTATAGGGGCTACTACTGGGGTTCAGCAGGGAGACCCCCTTGGCCCCCTCCTCTTTGCCTTAGCATTACACCCTCTGGTTCTCCGGGTACAAAATGACTGTAACCTCCCATTTCATGCTTGGTACTTGGATGATGGGACTATTATTGGTGGTGCCAACGAAGTCGCTAAAGCCCTAGACATTATCAACTCGGAAGGGCCATCATTGGGGCTGCAACTTAATATTAAGAAAACCGAGGTTTTTTGGCCAGCGTGTAATGGGGTGAAAGTCAAAGATGGGCTCTTCTCTAATAGGATTGGTAGACCAGAGAGAGGGGTAAAGCTCCTTGGAGGGGCTGTTAGTCGAGATCCATACTTTATTAAGGAGTTGGCGAGGCGGAGAGCATCTCGTGCGGTTGATCTTATGAAACTCTTACCTTGCCTTAGGGATCCCCAAAGCGAACTCCTCCTACTTAGGTCTTGCATGGGGGTTGCTAAGTTGCTTTTTGGGTTACGAACATGCCACCCCCATTTGATGGATGATGCGGTATCCTGTTTTGATAAGGGGCTACGAGAAGCCATCGAAGACATAGTTGTATGTGGAGGCCCGTTCTTTGGTGATCTTCAGTGACGACTTGCATCTTTACCGATGCGCTTAGGGGGTTTAGGCCTTCTTTCGGCTCATGATGTTGGGGTTTACGCTTTTGTAGCGTCGAGGGCTCAGTCTTGGAAGCTACAGAATCACATCTTAAGGAATAGCGGGGTTGTCGACCTGGACTCAGACTACGTGCAGGCCCTGGAACGCCTAAATGGCGCTCTCCCAGACTTTGACATTGGCGGTTTCTCTAATATGGACACCGCCCCACCAAAGCCTCAAAAAACTTTGGCGAATGCCCTTTTTGGCAAAATCGCTCAGAGCCTGGGAGAAGTTTTTGGATTGTCCCCCCGACAGAAGGCGGTTATTGAATGCTTACAAGGTCCTCATGCCCAAGATTTTCTGACCGTTATCCCGATTGATGGCTTGGGCCAAAGCATGTCTGCGGTCGAGTATAGGGCCATTCTTAAGTACCGTTTGATGGTCCCAATGTACCCGGAAGACGAAACATGTCCGATCTGCCGTAAGGCTTGCCTGGATAAATTCGGAGAGCATGCGGTTCATTGCAAGGAGATGCCTGGGTTCAAATACCGACATGATTGGGTGCAGGACGTTCTTTGGGACATCTTAAGGCGAGCTGGGATATCAGCTAAAAAGGAAGCCCCCGTAAACTTCCTTACAGACCCCTCGGAAGGGAGATCCACTCTACGACAGGCAGATTTGCTCGTCTTTGGTTGGGCCGGGGGAAAACACGCTTGTGTTGACCTCACAGGGGTATCTCCCTTAGCTGGTTTGAGGGATAATGGGTTTGTAGATGGGCAAGCAATGAAAAGGGCTGAAACGAAGAAGGTGGAGAAACATGCTAAAGCCTACGAAGAGAACCAACATGTTTTTGTCCCTCTGGCTTTTGATACATTTGGCTCCTTGGCACCGGAAGCTATCCGTTTCCTAACAAGGGTCCAACAGGTTGTGCATAGCAATGTGTCGACTCCAAAGGGGCAGAAGTATGTCTTTAGCAGGTTAGGGTTTGCAATTCAGAAAGAGGTGGCGGCGCAGCTTGTTGCCCGCCTACCTGCTATATTGATGTAATATCTATGTTTCTATAAAAAAAAGGAGAGAGATTAAACATAAGAATGCTAAATGGATCAAGAATGCTACAGCATGTATATGTTTTAAGTCATGAGACATTAAATTAACACCATAACATAATAAAATTCTACAAAGAAAAAGATTTTTATAACGCACAAACTCAAATTGTGAAAGCTACATAAGTAATGAATTTTAGAAAATTAAATCAAAACTAAATGAAAAGATTTGAAGATGGTCTTGGAAGAATCACATCCTAATTCATAAGTCTTGCATGCAATCCTACATAGAAGACTCAACTTTAACATAAATGAATGATGTCAGAACAAAGAAGTAATATATAGTGATGTTGATTTGATAAACCTTAAAGTAATTAATAAATTTGTGTGTTAATAATTATAAATGAACAAGTAAGGCCAAAGACTAGACATTTTAACATGCCATGACATGAAAAACATATGTAAACAAAGTGGGAAAAGTGAAGAGATCTTTCAATGTTCAAAAACACAAATCACAAAGTTTAGTGAGTTGCGCGTCCAGGTTCAGTTGGATCGACTGTATGGATCGACCAACTTGCCATTAATTTGCAAATTCTCTGCTCTGTGTTTTGGCATATTAAAGGGTGTCTTGTGCAACCTTTATCTTAACTCATTTTGCTCTAGCCAACACATATGTATATCCAGGGGAAAGTTAACGTACAAATGAATAACTTGCTAATTGTGAGAATCAAGTAGAGTAATTATATATACAAGTAGAATTACGTAATTACTCTATGATGTAATTACATAATTACTCTACTTATATATAATTACCCTACTCGATTCTAATAATAGCACGTTAATTTCATTTGTATTTGATCTAAACCCTACATATCCATACATATCTCTCTTGATTCTAATGTATTTCAAGTTGTACAACATCTTTCATACATTTTTGTGTTATTAAGAGAACATCACTAGAGCTAGTTCTAGTGATTTGTTAAAGAAGCGTTCATCATTTTTTTGATGATTTTTGAGGGTTCACTATCTTGACATGGTGAATGTTTGAAGACTTGTTGAGAATTTGAGATGAAAACGATCAATACCTTTGCTTATTGAGAATTTGAGATGTTGTATTGGTGATAGCTACAGTTAGGACGACTAATGAAGAAAACTCTCGCTCGGAGGATTGGGGAGAGGACTAGAGTGGTTTAGTTAACACCCAATTGAACCTCTATAAATTGGTTGTGTATCTTTATCCGTTAATCTCTTTACTTATTGTATATCATATCCTTGAGTTGTGAAAAGTGTTTAACAAAGCTAATTAGCATAGGTAATTAAGCTAAAAATTAAGAAAACATATTCACTCCTCTAGTTTTCTACATCTATTTTAATACTCTACACACATAACATGTTCGTTTTAGAACTGATAATATGTTGAGATTCGAAAGAATCCCATAATTTGTTTGTATATGATGCATAAAAGATAATCAAAAGTAATGGGAGAAACAAAGATGGTTTTGTTCACATAAGGGTCTTGTGCGTTACATTCGAAGCATTATGTACACATACATTATGCAAGGAGTGGATGTAAAGTGGGTTTGGTAACATCTACTCGAACCAATAAAGACCTTTATGAACATCAAGCTGGTTAACAACTTAATTGTCTTTAGACTTTAATAATAGATCTATTGTCAATACCTGTTACTTATTAGTGATAAATTTTTCTCTGGGCAACGTTAAGTTGTCATAAGTATAACTTATGTTATAAACTCTAGCAATAGACACTCGCTATTAGCGGTAATTCCCCCTTGCTTAGGAGTGTAAATTTACTCGTATTCGTCTAAATTTTTTTACACGTATTGAGTCTGCCCCTCGAAACAAAGCACATGACTTTCACCCCCTCCCCACGAAACAGGGTCCAAGCTTCGCCACTAATCATCACTATTTACCTATATTAGTAGTAGCTTGTTGTCATTGTAACTTGCCATGAGTAACAAATTGGTATTAACACATTCCATATGTAGTTTTAAATATCTTGATTCAATAAAACGACGTGACAAATATGAAGATAACAATTCGTAGAATATGTTCGAAATCAAAATCGAACAAGTTACCATTATATACCATATATACTATATATACTACTAGTTTGAGGCCCGCGTATTACACGGGTAATTGAAAAAAAAAATTAAACTTTAACCATTAAGTGTAATGCATTCAACAAATTGATCATATATTGTTAATACAATTACTATTAACATTAAAATTACAGAAATTAGATAACTAAGATTACACAAATAGATAACTACATTTGTGATTGTATTAGCAGGTATACATTGTTTATCAAAAATCAAAATATTTAGTCCATGTCTGCTTGTAACTTTTAATAAGGTAACATATAGGTCTGCTTGTAATTCTTGATATAGCCACGTATAACCATCCGTGTGACAAAAAAGGTTCTCCAAATACATACCAACTCTAGATAAATGATGATATATCCATGAAACTATTAAAAAAATATTCATACACATAAAATATCATATCTTTTAACCAATTAATATGATGTCATTTGAGAACATCTGCTCATGTTTATACAAAAACATGATTATCCCAAAAATCATATTACCTACACTTTGATGTTATTATCATCATTAGAATATTTAGAATTTGAAATTGATTGATCATGATAAATTTGTTGTCGTTAATATTTTGTGTATCACAAATTTTTTATTGATTTTATATTGTACAATTAAAAATTGTATAATCAAGCAAAATAAAAACCGAAAATTAAACTATGACAAAATGATTTGTTTCATTTCATATGAATGTAATTGCCAGAAAAATTACAAATACATACTAACCTTATAACCATGTTCAAATAATAGTGATTATTATTTGTTAGAAGAATTTTAAAGATTTAAAGTTACAGTGAAGGTAGTGATTCTATATATAATAATTGGAAGTAGGATTGTCACTTTTACTCGTAACCAGAAACCCGATCCAAGAAAACCCGTACCCGAACCCAAACTAACCCGAACCCAAGAAAATAATAACCTGAACCTGAACTGAAGTAATTGTGAGTCATTTGAGATTAATAGGCTAAAAGTTTGAATCAAGGCAAGCTTAGACCATGCATAATAAAGCATTATATGGGCATTGTAGAGACGGATAAAACCCCTACACACCCCGGGCATTATGAGGCATTATAACAGCATGAACGGTTCTGCAATAAAGCCCATATGTGTCTTAAAGCGGTAACAATCATGTCTTAAAGTGATAATGATTGAAGGGACATCAAGAGACGTTATCCATCAAACATATTTTTCTTTTTTTACTATAAAGACGATGATGGCGTGACTGAAAATATCGCTTAAGGGGCATTAACCGTTACATATGGCCTGAAACAAGCCCAAACTTATATCAAACAATCAATCAATCAATCATGCCCAGTAAAATCCCACCGACAGCAAAGCTATAAGTAGGGTCTGGGGAGGGTGGGATGTAGGCACACCGTACCTCTATCCAAAGGAATAAAGAGGTGGCTTCCAGAGAGACCCTCGGCTCTAAGTACATGTGTATGAAGCAAAATAAAGGAAATCAAAGTTTAACAGTTATATAAAAACTACTACTAATTATAATAATATTAATAATAAGATCACAGTTTAACAGCTATATAAAAGCTAATAATAATAATAATATATGTAAGGGAAATGCCATTATGGTATGTGACCTAAATAAGTTAAGTCTAAGCCCTAAGGTATTCAATTCTCTCTGAAAATCCTTAACTTTAATTCTACTTCTCCACGAATTCCTATCCTCAACCATGTCCTCGGAGAGGTTTAGGTCTATCAAATCATGCCTAATCCTCTCATCCCAAGTCAATTTCGGTCGTCCTCTACCCCTCCTCCCCTCTATAGTAATGTTTTCTACGGATCTAACAGGATTCGTCGTCTGTCTTCTCTTTACATGTCCAAACCATCTCAATCTCCACTCTCTTATCTTGTCTGCTACGTTCGCTACCCCTAATCTCTCACGAAACACAACGTTTCTTATTCGGTCTAGCCTTGTGTGCCCACACATCCAACGTAGCATTCTCATTTCTGCTACCTCCATCTTCCGCACTTGTGCCTTCTTGATGGCCCAACAATCTGTTCCATATAGCATTGCAGGTCTAACTGCCACCCTATAGAATTTTCCCTTTAGTTTAGTCGGGAAACTCTTGTCGCACAATATACCTGTGGCTGCTTTCCATCTACACCATCCCACCTGAACTCGGTGGGTCACATCACTGTCTAATTCCCTATTGCTCTGTACAAATGATCCTAAATACTTGAACTTCGTTACCTACGGGGCCACCTGCCCTTCAATTGTGATCTGTGCGTCTTCATTGTCGTTTATCCCACCAAAATCACAGTGGAGGTACTCCGTCTTAGATCGGCTAATCTTTAAACCTTTTGTCTTTAAGGTTGTTCGCCACTCCTCAAGCCTCATGTTTAGATCTTGTTTTTTCTCAGCAAGTAACACAATATCGTCTGCGAACATCATGCACCACGGGAGAGTCCCCTGAATCGACTTTGACAACTCATCCAAGACTACTGCAAAAAGAAACGGGCTCAACGCTGACCCCTGGTGAAGACCTACCTCTACAGGAAAGAAATCAGTATCCCCTACTGGCGCACAGACACTTGTTTCACTCCTGGTATACATATCCATAATTATCTCTATGTATTTCCTGGGCACTCTTCTACCCTCCAAGCACTCCCAGAGCACCTGTCGTGGCACACTGTCGTAGGCCTTTTCTAGGTCAATAAACACCATATGTAGATCACGCTTCTTCTCCCTATACTTTTCCATTAATCTTCTTAATGGAAAAGATCACTTAATATCAAAGATCACTTAATAAACAAGCTAGAGTCTAAGCTTCATTAATCAAGCTTGATTAGGCTCACGAATTTAAACAAGCTTGTTGTTCATGTAGTTTTTTATTATACATAAAGTTATGATAAAATTAACTAAATAACTTATGCTCTATAAATGTATAAACATAAGATAACTAATAAATAATAAACAAGTCAAGCCCGAACTTGCAAAACTACTCAGACCAAACTCGAGCTCTCTTATTACTTTAAACAAGGGCCAAGCTTTCAATGAGACTCTTAACTTCTAAATGAGACAAGTTATTTGAGTCAGCCTCTTATCACTATGTGATGAATATGGAATATAAAACGAGTTTATATTTTTATAATCATAAACTTTTAAAGATGTTAGAATATTTATAAACTCACTTGTGATTTCGTTATTAAATCAAGGAGTCAAGATTCAAGTGCTCCACTTCTAGAAAAGTGTTTAAATTTCTCTCTTTTTTGGTAGTGATCTAACGTAACTACCATACCAAATGCTTATACAAAGTTTTAACTTTAAATGGGTTAATTAAAAATTAATCGGGCCGACGGGTTGTTTACTACTTGTTAGTGTTGAAAGTCATGAACCCGGGTCGATTAACATTGAGGATAAGGTTTCATAATCATACCGTAAATTGCTTTGTTTCGTAGTAACTAAACAGCAATATGATATGATTAAGAAAGTTAGTTTTTAAATTTACACGTGGGATGATGTATTGTATGATGCAACTTTATGAATTGGATTAAATAATACCAAAAAACATAAAAAATCCAGTCAAGGTTGCGTAAACAAATCGCAATCTTTGAGCATGTAAGTTAGTGAAATTTATAATATTTGATCAATGTGGTACAAATGGATGAATAAAAATAGTATTTTGAAAGCGAAAAAAATGTTTAAAAAAATGGTAACATATGAGCATTCTACTTGCAGAATGCAAATAAATAATAATATGCCAGGCGAGAACAAGATTTAGTATGTTACCGCATATTGAGAGACTAAATTGCTTTAAGTCCAGCGAGTTCACGCAGTTTCTCGCATAGTACGAATGTGATTGTAGTTTGGGGACCTAATCGTGCAAAGATAGCGAACCCGCTGCAATGTTTTTAGTGTAGACAAACGTTAGACATAAACAAGATTGAAACGTTGTAAAAATTCTAGAGGTGTCAAAATGGGTCGCAAGCCAGGTTAGGAAACGGGTCAAAATGGATAAATTTTTTGTGGGTTGGTTGGTTGGCCCAAGGTACTTTTTGGTCCAATTTGGTGTGTTAAATAAAAACTAAAAAGAATTATATAGTTTTAACGACAATATAATATTTTAATGATTTATGACGTTTTTTTGCAATAAAAGTACACCTTTGACGACTTACAACCAATTCACGACCCTTTTGACATGTTTCTGGTTAGTGATAAAACATAGACCAAATTAGGGTAGCAAACGCTTGGAGCTGAGCCGAGCAAGGTTGGGCTCGGCTAGTTTACAAACTGGGCTGAGCCGAGCATGCCTGACGTTAACGAGCTGAAATGTTGAGCTCGACCCTACTCGTCAATCTGGCATACCTTGGCTCGGGCTCGGCTCAACTCATTTCGAGCAAGCCACGAGCTTTTTACCCTAGACCAAATCTACCCATTTATATCTAATCTCTAAAAGGAATAATAAAAAAGTAGACGGGCATTGTTGGTTCTCACCCTTTGTAGAGTCCTCGAGGTCCCTCTGTGATCAAAACCTAGAATTTTAACACATTAAAATATTAGGCAATTCAATCCAATATAATCGAAAGTTCACTTTAAGAACAAAGATGATGTCTGAAATATATAGTAAACTTGAAATCACCAAAAGACGATCTAATGATGCTGAAATCTATAATTAGGGGTGTGCAGAAACCGAAAAAACTGATCCGAAACCAAAAAAATCCAAACCGAAAAAACCGAACCGAAACAAAAACCGACGGTTTGGTTTTATGTTTTGTAAAAACCGCACTAACGGTTCGGTTTTGGTTTTGCATGTAAAAAAACCAAAAAAAAAACAAACCGAATTCCTAAATTTTTGTTTTTTTATATTTTATATTAAGTAATTTATAAGAATTTAATAAATATGTAACTCCAATATTTTTGATCAAATGTATAATAGCCTATTATTTTACAATTAACAAAATTATTTATAGCTAAATTCATAATTTTTTGCGGCCTAAAATTTTCAAGCTCAAATGACAAACCGAAAAAACCGAAACCGAACTGAAACCAAAATGGAAACCAAAACTGAAAAAACCGAAGCCGAACGGTTTCAAAAACACCAAAAACCGAAGTTTTAGTTTTCGGTTTGGTTTTAGCCAAAAATCGCACCGAACCGCACCACACACACCCCTATCTATAATTAATCCAACAAGTCAACAACAATTGTAATTATGGAATCATAAAGAACATAAATCAGAAATTAGTGCATTACCTATATGCACAATGGGACCCATTTTTATAAGCTCCGTCTCTCATAGATTCTCTTTGTAACATGAGACGGGTTTTAACCATGTCCATAGGTGCAGTTATGATCGTGCTCATTGCACCCGCTATTGTACTCGACCTTCATAAGGTACAGATAAAAGAACAGTTAGAAATAATTAGCATCTAATATTTAATGATTATATTTGCTTGAACGATTTTAGGTAGAGAACTAGAGATGCATACACAAGATGAAGATAGAATCCTTCTTCAAGAGGGGTCCATTTTAACAACACCTACATTATAGTCACATAAACAAAACTTAATAAAATAATTATAAACTTTGTAAATACTGAAACTGAGGACATAAGTTTTTAAAACTTAACCCGCTTAAACTCATCATACGTAGCCATCTGTGATGCAGTTAAAGCCCCTGCGCGGACCATGGCAGGCCCCACCCCCTTCCATAGAGCCGGTACTCCCTCTTTTGCAGCAATTCTTTGCAGCTCACCAATTGCTCCTATAGGCACATTAGGGTTCATTTGAAGACGTACCTAAATAGTAACCACCTTTTCATTTTTAAGTAGAAAAAAGGTTCTAATGGTAACAAATTATTGGAGAACATGTATGTAAAACGGGTTACTATGGGTTATATCTTATTGGTATTAAGCCAGAAGGGTAAAACTAAAAAAGTTAAGCTAAAAAGAAACAGAGCAAATGGCTTGAACTGTGTAATCCTGGTCCTTAAGCTCAAAAGGCTGCTTTGCAAGTATAATTTTGTATAATTTTTTTGGTTATTATACGTAGAAAATATTTGAGCTACTGCTTTAAAGGTGTCCAAATTTAATTGTTTATATCTCTTACCTTGATAAAGCCAAATTAATATCACATTATTTTTTTCAAAAATCAGATAGGTAATACAATCTTATTGGTTAATTGAACACATCTGAATTATCTTTACAGATTATTCTAATGTATATCTCTCCTATAGTTATATTATGAAGTATTTAACAGCAACATAATTACTTACTCCAAATCTATTTTCAGTTAACATTAAACAGTATAATAATATAAAATACACACACACACACACACATATAAAGATAATGCTTTTTTTTCTTTAACAAGCCGCATCGTTTAAGAGATCTTAATACCTTCAGAATGAATCCAATATCGTCATACCATTAACAGTTACATTTTTTTGTAATCTTATTTAACAATATAATAAACAATTGCTAAAATAATTATAATACTCTTTTATATTTCAATTCTCAAAAAACTTTTACTCAAATATGCATATACATATACATCACTTATATAATCAGATAACTACATCCATTCAAAGTTGAATTAATATACCGGTAACCAATATATTATAGATAGGTTTTACTGAAATAGACCCATGAATACACAGGAACTAAACCAGCTATTAATTGAAACATGCAATGATATAATCTAAAAGAGATTACCAAACTATGTTATAACATTTTTTATAACAGGACTGGGTTCTTTGAGACCAGGCTCAAGCCCGGTTAGACCCAGGCTTTGTGCACCTCTATGCTATCCAACCCACCCATTTTTCCACTTTAAATGTATAAAAATGCCTAAAAGTTACCTTAACAACTTCCATAGGGTTGGTGAGCAAAGTGGCAAAAGCACCGGAAACAACTCCAGATGCAATCTTCATGAAGATGTTAGTGGATTCAAATGCCAGTTCACATAAATTTTTAGAAGGTTCATACAAACCTAAACGTAGACCTCCATAAACAACTGACCTAGTCAACGCTGGGGTCAAACCAAGATACAAGGCCTGGGGTCCTTCTTTTTTAACAACTTGAACAAAAGTCTGTCCCTGTATATACAAAACACAAGAACCTTCAGTCAATCATTCTTGTTCTAAATTAACAACTATAATAAACAAGAAAATAACATAGTTATACCATTCCAGTTAATGGGCCTCTTTGTCCAACAAGTTGCATTTGTAGTCTAACTTTAAGTACATCTGCATACCATAACAAACTTTCTTGCCTTATAATATACAAGTAGAGCTAACAATTTTAACCGTTTAAACAATGAGTATATTCTGCCTCTATTTTTTTTGTTATGCATTAAATTAATATATCTAGCTAAAACAACAGGAATCGATTGAAACTACAAATGCAAAATGGAATTATTAATAATTGAAAGAGGGAACCTAGTGGATGTGTTAGGGCCGTGGCTGTAGCAACACCACTTGTTCCAAAGTGAGATGCAACATTGGACGGTGAAGCTGACCAACTCTGACTATTCTTCATTCCCTTCTCGCCTGAAATTGTCAAATTTACCAATCACATCCTCAACTTCTTCATCCAAACCAAATTAAAACCCTAACGCCGTTATCTAACAACAAAACACCTGGAATCTACTCGAATTGCATCAAACGTATGCGAAAACTCCTCAAAACGCATGAATTTAGCAAAATATGAGCATAACATAAATCCTAGGTTTCCAAAGGCACAAAACAACAAATAATCACAAATTTGAGAAAAATTTCTACATCGTACAACACCTTACCAGTATGACGCCGTACCACACCATACGGAACCATACTACATCGCATGCCACCTTATCACATCGACACCTTACCACACCGTACGGCCCCTTACCACCATGCCATACGACACCTTATGAAACTGTACGATACCGTCGAACACCTTACCACACCATACGACAGCATATGACACCTCATCACACCGTACGACGCCGTACCACACTATATGAAAGCTTACCAAACCGTACGACACCTTAACATGCCATACAACATCGTATGAAACCAAACCACACCGATCAAATCCCCCATTTATTCACTCAAACACCAATTTCAAACCCTAACACCATTCTATAATAACAAAAACACCTAAACTCTACTCTAATTGCATTAAACACACGCGCAAACTCGTCAAACCGCGTTAATTTCACAAACTACGAACATAACATACACCCTAGGCTTCCAAAGACGTAAAACAACCAAATAATCACAAATTCAAGCAAACGTAACAATGTTAAACACAATTTTTAGCTGAATTAAAGTATACAACACAATGAAATCCTCAATTTCTTCATTCAAACACCAATTTCAATCCGTAACGCCATTATCTAACAACAAAACACCTAAATTCTACTCTAATTACATTAAACATATACAAAAACTCATCAAAACGCAACAATTCAGATTTCAGCCTAATACAAGCATAACATAAACCCTAGGTTTCCGAAAAGCATAAAATAACCAAATGATCACAAATTTGAGCAAAATTGACAATGTTAAACACGAATTGTAGCTGAATTGCATCAAACATAGGCAAAAACATACGCGCAAACTCGTCAAACCGTGTCAATTTAGCATAATACAAGCATAACATAACCCCAGGCTTCCGAACGCGTAAAACAACCAAATACTCTCAAATTTTAGCGATATTGACGATGCTAAACACGAATTGTAGCTGAATTGCATCAAACATACGAAAAAACATACGGAAAACTCGTCAAACCATGTCAATTCAGCCTAATACAAGCATAACATAAACCCTAGGCTTCCGAACGTAAAACAACCAAATAACCGCAGATTTTAGCGAAATTGACAATGTTAAACACGAATTGTAGCTGAATTGCATCAAACATACGCAAAACCCCGTCAAACTGTGTCAATTCAGCCTAATACAAGCATAACATAAACCCTAGGTTTCCGAAAAGCATAAAACAACCAAATACTCTCAAATTTGAGCTAATTTGACAATGTTAAACACGAATTGTAGCTGAATTGAATCAAACATACGCGAAAACTCGTAAAACCGCATCAATTCAGCATAATACAAGCATAACATAAACCCTAGGCTTCCGAAAAGCATAAAACAACCAAATACTCTCAAATTTTAGCCAAATTATAAACGCGAATTGTAGCAGAAATAGGTGAATTAAAACATGTAATACGATTAATCGATGAATTTAGAGGATTACGAGAGCAGACCTGAAGCATTTTTGATTATTCGTTCGTGCATCTGTTGGATTTGTGTTTGTTAGACTGTTACGATCATTACAATTATACCCCTTTAAAATAATATTAGTCTACACTTTACACCCTCACAACTCAGAAGTAGAGGTGCACAAACCACTCTAAAACTCAAAATCGGTTCGGTTTGGTCAGTAAAAGTCAAAACCGGTTTATGATCGGAAACGGTTCGGGTTGAAACTGGTTATCAGCTATTTTCAAACTCGAGCTCGACTCGGATTTGACTCGTTTACTATTTATCAGCTATTTTTTATATAGTTATAATTATTTTTATATATTTTTTCTATTATAATTTTGTGTATAAAATAATATATATTATTAAATTAGTTTTAATATTTTTCCATAACATTATATATATATATATATGTAATGTATATATATATATAGGGGAAGATTATACTAAAAAGAAGTAGCTTCCTAGGAAGATTATGAATAAATCATAGCAATTTGATCATGTTAATCAATGGTTGAGATTTAAAATTACCAAAAACCGACATAGTTTTCCATAATTACTCTTTCACCACTATAACCGACATAGTTTCTTAGAATTGTTCTTTCACCATATGTTGTAATGCCAATTGTCAAAAATCTATTGGTTCTTACCATTCTTAGGAAACTCTTTCTTTTTATTTGAACTCTTTTCTATATTTATATATATTAAAAAATTATATATACGGCAGGCTTGTTATGGGCGACTCGAGCTCAATAAGTGAAGCTCGGGCTCGAGCTCGTTTATGAAACGAGCTTTCTTTAGGCTCGGCCTCGATTAAACTCGGCTATTTCAAGCTTTTTAATGAGCTGATCTAGAGTAGCTCACGAACAACTCGGCTCATTTGCACCCTTAAAGAGAACAACTCGACTCATTTGCACCCATAAAGAGTATTGTGTCATAAAAGTAGTAGTGGCATTTAGCAGGAGAAACATTTAAATTTCTTATGGTGCGTTATTGGCAATTCATATTTCATTTAGTTACTATAAATTTTTTTTTGAAGAAGTAACCAACCTCTCTTAATTTATATCGGATTAAAATCATTTTTTTTTTCAATGAAAGTTATTATTTATAAATATATTTTCATGATTATACTAACCTCACAATGTTTGCCCATTTTTAACCAAAGTGTCTTATAATATAAATCATGAACAGTTAACATGTATTCTATTTATAAAATCAAAATCATATTTTCAACAGACGCTATCTGAAAACATAAAACACTTTCGGTCATGGCCTTTCATCTATATTTCATACTTAAAGTGTACAAACCGATCGTTCTTAAGTAATCCCGGACCAACTGTTTGATAAGAATCAAAATGGCATCAAGGATTTGTAGCCAAAAAATAATAATGACAACCCATGTTTCAAAATTGGCCATTTTGACAGCTAACATATATATACAAGCACAGATATACAAAAAGATTTGTAACTTCATATTCCTAATCAGTAATCACCATTAATATGGATACCAATTCTCATTGTTTTTCTAGCATACCGTTTCATCTTGACATGCGCATTGAAGATTTCGTGCCTGTAATTTCGAAAACAAAAGTAGTCGATCATTGATGCGTAATAAATTATATTATTGTTTCATATATGACTTCAAAACTATATTCATTTGATGTTGATAATTGCCTTGCATAGTCTAGTTTCTGATTAATGATCCCGTTTAGTAAGAGTTCTGAACTGTAAACTTTTGCACCTGAAAGTACACAGACCGTATGTTTTACATGTGAAAATTTAATGGTAATAAGGCCTGCAGACGAACCGAATGAACACGAACAAGGGCATGTTCGTGTACGTTCAATTAACTTTTAATGAAGGAACACTTAATCGAACAAGTATTTAGTGTCCGTGTTCGTTTATTTAAAAAATGATCATGTTCGTGTTCGTTTATGTTCGTTTTTTTTAATTCTAAACGAACAGTTCACAAACATAAATGAACAAATATAAAACCATTAAGTAGATGACTCTGCAAAATAATATTTAATTATTTTCTATGAACATAAACGAACATAAATAAACAGATATAAATGAACATACATAAACGAACGTTCACGAACATAAATGAACGAACAAAACATGTGTTCATGTTCGTTTGTTTATTAAATAAACGAACTTCCCACCGAACGGTTCACGAACAATTCACCGGACAATCGGTTCGTTTACAGGCCTAGTAATAACTTGGGTATGCATAATGAAATAAGTATGCATCTATCTATACCTTTGTCTAAAAATGGAACACATACTTCATAATCTTTTTCACAAGATAATATTAAAAGATTATCTGATATCTTGTAATCCATCCTAGCTTGCTGAACACCTTCCATAACCTGTAAAGCACCTCATTAAAACAACCTTTCCATAGCATATTTTTAACGCGTACAATTTCTTACCTTGCCTTGACTTGCTTTGACCAAATTTTTAATCATTTCTCGGTCAGGTCCCACACTTGAGGTAATTAACACTCTCTGATCCTGCATTTTAAAAATGAGTTCAACAATTATTGTTTCTTAAACGCGTATGCAAATGAACCAAATTTTTACCTTGAGAAGTGGATGTGACCTTGCACGAGACAATGAAACGGGCATATTAAAGCCGATTTCTTTTTCCTTTTTAGCATCTCTAAGTATGTAATTATTTTCATCAATAATACATGTTGCTTGTTCACAGCTTTCAAGCCATAACGGTGTCACAACTGGTTTACCATACGCCATTGCTTCCAACACATTCTTTGTTCTTGCAAATCTATCAGAAACAAAATGTGTAGCATCTGAGCAATCTTTTGCGATTAAAACTCCCAATTTTTTCATTATCTGCATAGAAAAGATAGAAAATTTATGACTTGTGATCGATTATAAAGACTAAAGAGTTCATACAAAAAGAGTATGATTAGAGGTGGCAAAATAGACAGACATTTTAATTCAAAAAGTGTAATATTCCTATAACAATTAGCATGTCAAAAAGATTAAATAAATTATATTATTTTGTAATACTCAATTATTTAAACAAAGATATAGGAGTTTGTATGCATTAAAAATACAACTTTGACCTATATAAACTCTTGGATCCATTAGACCCTTTTTGACCCGTTTGACGCGCTTCCTTTCTAGCTATCTTTTTAAATTTTATTTACTGTTTGACACATAGAAAAGGTCAAACATAACCCAAATCGACCCATTTATCAGCAAAAATCAAAATTTCCACATTTAATTATGATAATAAATGAAAAAACTTTTTAAAAAAATGAACCTTTTTCTGCTGCTTAACGACATCATCTTCAAGATTTTGGCAGAACAATACACGAACTTCCACCATTCTTCTACGTTTTCTCAAATCCTTGGTTATAGAATCCGGGGAAGATTCTGTAACATGTTTAGTGTTAGTAACCTCTGCTAAATTCAGCTGACCAATGTCCTGCATCAAAGAGCCTTTCCAGAACTTATTTCTGACCGTTGATCTGAATTTGGAAGCGGATCGTGCTTTCCTCTTTACGCTCGACATCAAAAAAGCTTCCTTGAAGTTCCCTTCTGTCTCAGTGGGACCCACAACTGAAACTCTATTACCACTTAATGTTGGATTTTGTCTCATATTTCTACATGTTCTTTTCTTTTTGGGCCAATTCCATGCTTCAAACTTTATGTTACCATGGGTAATATTTTCAAGATTACATAACGTTCAGTCCTCTTTGACGTTTTTATCGATGACCCGCGTCTAGTTCTAGTAGCCACAGGTGAAAAGGTTTTATCTTCATGTGTTTTGCGGTGGGATCCACGCCTTCTATAAACCAATTGAATGTTTTCCTTTTTTGAATCTTGATTTTTCTTCCTTTTGGTAAAAACTTTCAAGGGTTTATCATGTGACTTCTTGACATTTTCAGTTAAAGATTCTACATTCGGCTCGTTTCGGTTAAAATTTGTGGCATCCGTTAAAGGAAAAGAAGTCCGTTTCAATGTTTCATCAACATCAAAAGTGGGAGGTGGGACATACAGCAAGGATTCAATAACTTCAGCTGCCATTTGAGTGTTGAAACTAGCATCAAACATATCATTTCCCGAGGGGCATTTTGGTAATTCTTCCTCAAAGTGTTGATCAACTGATCTTCTATCCAAATGTATCTCTTTTAGGATGTTGGGCTCTTTTTCCTTTTCCAAAATGAGTTTAGCGTTCCAATCGAAGGTTGAAATATCAATTTGGTTCATACGATTGGCTTTTTTTACCAATTCGTGAGACCCTTTTGAATACAAAATAAAAGGCGATCTTGGTCCATTAGTTTTTGGAATCTTGACTTCTGGGGACAAATTTTCAACACTAATTGAAAGATAATGATCCACAAATCTCAATGCATTAGCTTGTGTTGACTCCCCGGGTTCTTGAGAATCGTCAACTATTTCATTTGCATTCTCAAAATTATCATAACAGGCATTCTCGTCATTATCAACTTTTGCTGCATTTTCATTATTTGAAATCCCTGTTAGTACTTCATGAAAACGTGTGTCGGCTTGTAGTGATTTGGGCCCATTATCAGTTACTTTATCTGTCATATTGCTTCCTGCAGAAGACTTGACTTCAAGTGACGGTGTACTAACTGCACTAACACGTCGCCACAAAAGTCCTGATACAAAATGCAGTTACAAAAGTGTTACTAAAACCATCCAGCTTCATCATTTTACTGGTTTTTCAGTTAATAGCTGTTTTTACTCATAGCATTCAAAAAATGGTATGCTAAAAGGTTATAAAAACTATATTAAATTGTAATAGACCTAAAGGATTTAAATGAATATCTTAATGAACTTATACAAACGTAAACTAACGAACATAAATAAATGTAAACTAACAAAAATAAATAAACGAAAACAAACGAACATAAACAAATTTATAAGCACGAAAGTTCACGAACATAAATAACCGAACAAGACATGTGCTCATGTTTGTTCATTTAACTAAATGATCACTAAGTTTTGTTCATGTTTGTTAGTTTATAAAATAAATGAACATAAACAAACTTCTTGCCAAAGAGTTCATGAATGGTTCGTTAAACTTTCGGTTCATCTACAAACCTACTTAGATATGTATTAGATTATTAGTATCAGGGTTTAACTGTGTTTATTCCTCACGTCCGAGTCAGTTTTCTCATGTGTTTGTTTCCTAAAACTTTGCACAAAATTCTGTTAACTTGTATTCCATTACTTTAACAGTATGCAGCCAAATGAGAATACATCTTCAAAGGTAAACAGTTGATCATAATATATGCACAAGTCACAATCTTCAAATGAAACTGTTAAATTTTCGCTTTAAATAACTATTTATCATACCTCCTTTTCGGTCTCGTTTCTCAGACATCACTACATCATCATCACTATCTAACACAACTACATCTTCACTATCTTCCACCATTAGTGCTCTGAGGTCACCGACAAAATTGTTAATATCTAATTCCTCGGTTTCTTCATCCAAATTCACAAACTGAGGTTCTTCTTCCTCTTCTTCTTCAGTGTAACTGTAATCAAAAGCCCTAGCAATCTTATAACCATCCTCAACACTTACATCAACCATATTCCCTGTCGAATCAATAAAAGATGCACATAAGAGTTAAGACCTTAGAAATATTAAAAGAGTCCATGAACTAAACAAGTATGCATATCATCTCTATTTCATTATTATGAAACCAAACAGTTTACATTGTTCTAATTAGGGCTGTCCAAAGTCCAAACTGCTCGACACTCGTTCGATTTCGGCTTGGTTTGTAAACAAGACGATCAGCTCGAATTATATTCTAACTTATTTTTTTATATATAATAATAGGGATGGGATCCGGTACAAATAAAATTAACCTATTAAACATATAAATAACTAGAGTAATTACAGTTTTGAATTAGAGTAATTATGTTCTAAAATATAAGACACTAGTGTTAACATAATTAGTCTGGTTATTTGTACACTTCTCACGATAAAAGTCATTTGTATCTGATCCATACACTATAATAATATATATATACAAATACACAAGTTTTTAAATACTTCTAAAATTTCTCTCTCTCCGCCACTTTCATAGTTTCATTTCCTCACTTCAAGTTACATTACATCCAACATGAAATGAAACTTATTTCATATTAAAATCAGAAAACTACTAGAAGTCTGTCTAAAGCTTCTAATTTGTTTTCAAGTACATCTAATCCAACATCAAACTTATTTCTTATATAAACTTGCAAACTACCAAAAGTATGTCTAGAAACTACTAATTTACCTGTTTACCTGCCACTCTATTCTAATAGTTTGAATGGTTATTTTACATAACATAAAAAAAAAAGAAATATTTTACAATAAAAAAAAATCCAGCATCAAATTTATTTCTTATAGAAACTTGCAAACCACTAGAAGTTTGTCTAAAGGCTGCTAATTTACCCATTCGCCTGTCACTTTATTGTAAACGTTTGAATGGTTTTTTATATGCTACAAAAAAAAGTTACAATAATAAAAATATCCAACATCAAACTTATTTCTTATAAAAACTTGTAAACTAGTAGAAGTTTGTCTAAGGCTATGTGTAGTGGAGGGGCTAAAAATTGGGCGAATTGCGACACGAGGCGTCCAGCCAGCAAAGGGTAGGAATTTTTTTTTGGGCGTAATGGTGTTGAGGCTAATATATATATATATATACACCACACACAAACATATATAATAATAACATTTAATTATTATTTTCACCACATTTCGCCTGATAAATAGTTGCCCCCCCCTATCGCCCCACATTTCGCCCCGGGGGTGGGGGGGGGGGGGGGTGTTGTAGCCCCTATTGCCCAAAAATCGCCCCAACAATTAGCCCACTACAGGTGGCCTAAAAGCTACTAATTTGCCTACCACTTTATTGTAATCATTTTAATGGTTATTTATATAACATAAAAAAAATTACCAAAAATAAAAATATCCAATTTAAAACTTATTTCTTATAGAAACTTGCAAACCACTAGAAGTTTGTCTAAAAGCTACTAATTTACCCGTTTACCTGGCACTTTAATATAATCGTTTGAATAACTTTTTTATAAAATACATATAAAACATTTTACCATAAATAAAATATACCCAACTTCAAACTTGTGTATGCAAAAAGAGACAAGCAATGCTCGGAAACTCGCTCTATAAAAAAAATGCTCATTCAATTTTAGCTCGGTTTAGCAAATGAGCCGATCAATGCTCATTCGATTTGTAAACAGCCCTAAACGAGCCGATCGAGTCGGTTCGGTTTGTGAACAGCCCTAATTATCAAAATTGACGACAAGTAAAAGAGGAAAAGAGGTACCAGCAGTTTCGTGATGGCCAAATCGAGGCGTAATATAAAGTTATAAACCCTAATTAGTTGTTTAAACTCACATCATAAGAATGAAATTGGAAGCGTATTTGAGAAGATAGATGATGAATTTGAGTGTCAAATTTTGGGGGAAATGAAATGAATATAAAAATGGTGGGTTTTGGAGGGAAAATTGGGATAAAATGTTTGATATTATTATTATTATTATTATTATTATTATAAAAAATAAAATAACCAAGGGGGAATTCCAAGAAATGAACTCGGGACCTCTCGCACCCAGAGCGAGAATCATACCACTAGACCAAATGCCCTATTTTAAATTATGAAACATTTAGCTTTCATTTTAGGTAACCCAATAAATTTTATTACATAAACCGTAGCCAGTGAGCCTAGGGATGAGCACGGTTCGGTACCGGTATTAAAGATTAAATTTCGAGAAATACCGGTACTGTACCGTACCAATTTTGAAACTCAAAACTTTGGTACCGCTTGGTACCGGTACCGAATTTGTTCATCCTTAGGTGAGCCTACCTCGAAACATTACTTCATGGCTACATGAAGCCAGGTGTGAGTGAAACCACAAAAACCGATCTGAAAAAAAAACACAGGTCGAAACAAAAACCAATAGTTTGGTTTTAAGTTTTTGTGAAAACTGAAATCGAATCGTACTTTTGAATATTTAATTTTCATTTTAAAGTTTTAAGTAGTTTAATATAGTTTAATATATAGGTTAACATAAATATTTTAACTCAAATAGTTAAATGTTTAATAATTAATTGACAAAATTTTGGTCCAAGTTAATTGTTTTGCCTTTTTGGCCAATTTTTATTTTCCAACTCAAAATTTTCAAGATTCAATGGCAAAACTAAAAAACCAAAACCGAATGCTCAAATATCGACATTTTGGGTTCGGCCAAAAACCAAACCTACCCAAACAAACCCATAGTTACTACAAAGTGGCTTGATGTAAAGTTGCCAACTTTGTGTTTCCGAACTGATTCATGGAGTGGATCAAGAACTCGTCTTTAAGTGTGCCTAAGAAAGAAATTATGGGTGCAATTATATATGTCATTTGGTGGGTAATTTGGAAGCTTCAAAATAATGCAGTTTTCTTAAAGAATTATCTTTTATTCATGTAATTTCTTTTTTTGTTTTTGCATGACTAGTTTCTTGCTAGTCGGTATAATATCGGCCGTTTAAAAAAAACCTCAAGCATAGATTAATTCGATAGAGGAATCTAACAAGTGGATATTAAAATCCAAATAAACCAAACTTTAGTCCTTTACAGTTTACAAAAAAGGAGTAAGCTACCAAGTTGCATGAAATTATAAATAAAGTTTTGTTTATTTATTTGATTGACCCACACAAGCACTATTGTGTAGCCAATGAGAATGCTTTAAAGTTTAGATGCTTCATTCTATTGTACAAAATGCTTGCAAATCCATGCAAATTATTAATTACATTTCAGGAAAGTCATTTACCTTTTTGCAATTGCTAATTTCCATTTTTGAAAGGAAAATGATTTATAGCATTAAGTTATGACTAGTATATCTTGGTTGTTAAGTTTCTAGCGTCTCTTGATCAGTTATTTTCAATAAATTTCGCTGTCTAAATTTAAAAAGAAGCAGGGGAGGCTCGGAGGGTGTGCGAGACGCACCATCGGCCATGGCACATAAGTTTCAGGGGCACAAACTTTTTTACATATTACATATATATGTTTTTTGATGTTAAAAATAAGGTTATTTGCAATGATTTATGAGATAATTACATGCTCAGAATAGTTTATGTTTATAATAAATCGGTCAATAAAAGTTTAATCCATGTACATTAGCGAAAAAAAAATTTTTGTTAAGGCCTACGAGCCTTTTTATTTTGGCTCAGCCAAGGTATGTAAATTCTCGGTGACGACCCTAAAAAAGGTACATATATGAGAAAGTGATTGAGACAAGATGACACATGAGTTTAAGCTGTCATTTTATTCTCAAAACTATATTATTTCAGATGAATCAAGATGTAACATGTAACATTGTGATTTTAAATTGAATAATTTAATGAATGAAATGAAGAAATTACCAACTCCATTAATGTGTAAATCCAAGGCACATGATGTCATCCTATGTGTGGATCATCCATACATGCATGGTTACATACATCACATATATAAACATTACTTGTTTTTGGTTGAAACAACTCCATTTCAAGAGGTGTGGTAACTTCAACCTTCCACCTTAGCAGGTTTTCTTCCAAGTCTCCAAGGATTGTTTCTCATAATTATTGGATGATCATAATATGCTATTTTAATTGTAATTATTGCATGTGATTTTATATCTTATAATATATATGACCACACTCATAGTAAATAGTTTTAATCATTCAATATAAATTTAGTTCTAAAACTTATTTGTTAATACAAATTAACTTAGAAATAGGATGAGGCATGTGGATCAGAAACAACTTCATGAGCCGAGCCGAGCCGAGCCCGAGCCAAGGCAAGCTCAAGCTCGGCTCGATATTCAATCGAGCTGGCTCGGCTTGAGCTCGAGCTCTTAATCGAGCTAAAAATTTGAGCTCAAGCTCGGCTCGGTTTTAAATCGAGCCGGCTCGGCTCGGCTCGATTTGGCTCGAGTTTACCTGTAATAATAAAAATTATATGTAACCATCAAGTTAAACTAAGTAAATATGACGCTGAGATCAACACCAACCAAATTCAAACTAAATAAATACGTCTAATAACACTATCGAAAACAAAATATGTTAAACAAGTCTGAACCAAACCAAATACAAAATTAAGCAGAGAAATTTTATCCAAGAGCGGAGGTGAACATGAGCGGCGACCGGCGGCGGAGGTGAATATGAGCGGTTAGGGTTAGGGTGGAAAATGGAACGTATACTGATTATTGAGTGTGTGAACTATGAAGTCCCATCTCTCAGTTACTCAGTATATGAAATTATGAATATGGACTATGGAGTGAGAAAGGAAATTGGATTGGATTAAAGGAAAGCCCATGTGTTAAAATTATTGGGCTCGATAATTATATGCATGTATATATATATAATAATAAATTAAAATAAAATAGTTTGAGCCTATCGAGCGAGCTCGAGTCGAGCCGGGGCTAGCTCAGGCTCGGCTCGTTTAGAAATCGAGTCGAGCTAGGCTCGGCTCGTTTACAATCGAGCCGATTTCGAGCGAGCTTTCTCCAAGATTTTTTCGAGCGAGTTTCGAACGAGCTTCAAGCCGTGAGCTTTTTGAACAGCCTAAAAACAAGCATGTGTGAATGGCAAGATGTAAACATTTAACACTCTGATTTTAAACTTAGTAATTTAATTAATGAATTAAATGAAGAATTTAACTCCATTAATGTGTAACTACAAGACACATGATGTCATCCCATGTGTGGATCATCCATATATACATACATAACATAGATCAACATTACACTTCTAGGACAACTAACTCTCTCTCTCTCTCTCTCTCTCTCTGCACACACACACATATATGTATGCATATATTTTCCCTAAAGATCAAGCCTTATTCTCTTATAGGTGTATATTGTTGGTGTAATCAAGATCAATGATGCTAGGATCAATCAAATCCACTTGGTTAGTACTTCTTCTACTTCATCTTTGTGTGTGTGTAGACAAAGATATATCACAAACATATATATATGATGTTGACTTGTTTTTTGATGTAGCAACTTCATTTCAAGAGGTGTGGCTGCTTCAACCTTCAACTTTAGCAGGTTTTCTTCCAAGTCTCCAAGGTTTGTTAAGTTTCTCATAATTCTTGAATAAATTGTTGCATGTGATTTTATATCTTAAAATATACATGACCACAATCATAGTAAACTTATTATTACTAGTATTAAGTTATTAACACTTGTATTTAAACTTAGTTTTTTTTTAATTTTTTTTGATATAGCAAATTAACTTAGAAATTGGATGAAGCATGATCATGTGGGTTAGATCCAAACATGTGTGTTTAAATGTAGACCACTTGGGAGCAAAAAGACTTCAATTATTTCATTCAAAGATTCTTTCACACGTTACTTTAAAAGAGTAAAGTCACATGGAACACAAAATCCAAAATTATTATGATAACAGTTTACTTTTTTTTCTTAAGCTTTTAGCTGTAATATGTTTTCTTTATATTAAGGGGAAATTATATCAATCATAATCTATTTTATTGGAAAAAAAATTAATAATGCAACCAAGCTTAATTTGACCTGTTTCGATTAGGGATGACAAATGTGACCCATTAGGTTGAATGAGTTGTAATAAAATGTATATAATTGATCAAACTAAAAAAATGATTGAAACAGGTCAGAAGAGGTTGACATTTTTTGAGTTTTTTTTTTTTTTTTTTTTGGAACGACAAAAATGGAGGAAACTTTTTAGTACTTTTACCTTTTTAGTTTTTTATTTATATTTTGAGTTATGATTTTTTAATTATTGTTTTTGAATTTTATAATGAGGGGTTTTTGAAATGTGTCAAAATAGGTTGAGATTTCAGAAGCCCTCATTAAAATATTCAAAAAAAAAATCATAACTCGAAATATAAATCAAAAAATAAAAAAGTTAAAATACTAAAAAGTTTCATCCGTTTTTCTCGTTAAAAAAAAACTTGAAAAATGTCAACCCGTTATGACCCGTTTCAATCATTTTCTTTTTTTAGTTTTACTCATTTAACCCGTTATATACATTTTATTACAATCCATTTATCCCAATGAGTCCCATTTGCCGCTCCAAGTTTCGACCATAATCTATTCTGACCCTTAACCCGTTCTGATTGACTCGACCCGTTTGCTAGTCCTAGCAACTACAGTTTTGTTTTGTAAAAATGTGGGGTATGGTTTATTTTTCTTTAAAAACTTAACTTTAATGATTTTGAAATTAATGTTTAGTTTTTAATAAATTTAAGGACTTTGACAAAGTTTAAAAAACTACCCATAACAAAAAAATAAAACATGAAAATCAAGAAATTTGGCTCGTTTTTTCGGTTTTAACTATATGCAAAAACCAACGTAAGTTCGGTTCTTACAAAAACAGTCAGTTATGTTTCAGTTCGATTTTTCGGTTTCAGATAGTTTTTTTTCGATTTCATGCACATCCCTGAAAGAAAGTACTCATAATGCATTTCACATTTAATTTGCAACATAACTAAATGTTTAGCATTGAAGTTGATTTGAACAATATTTGTGTCTCACAAATCACAGCAAACTAGAAGGCAAAGTAGCATTGATAACCGGCACAGCGAGCGGTATCGGCAAAGAAACCGCAACCAAATTCATCGACAACGGGGCGAAAGTAGTAATCGCGGACATCCACGACCACCTCGGGCACGAGACCGCCACACAACTCGGCCCAAACGCCTCATTCGTCTCGTGCAATGTCACACACGAGCTGGATATCGCCAATGCAGTCGATTTCACATTACCCAAATTTGGAAAACTAGACATTATGTATAACAACGCAGGGGTCCCATGCCGGACCCCACAAACCATAGTGGACCTTGACCTCGAGACGTTTGACCGAGTCATGTCGGTCAACGTTCGAGGAGTACTGGCTGGAATAAAACACGCTTCACGGGTAATGATTCCCCGTGAGAGCGGATGCATATTATACACCGCCAGTGTGACAGGAATACTGGGCGGGTTGTCCCAACACACATATTCCATATCAAAGTTTACGGTCATAGGGATTGTGAAATCGTTAGCATCCGAGTTATCTCAACATGGTGTTCGGATTAATTGTATATCGCCTTTTGCTATCCCGACGTCGTTTGTTATGAACGAAATGAAAGAGTATTTTCCAAATGTTAAAGATGATGAAATTGTGAAAATGGTAATGCTGGTGAGTTCAAAGGGAGTTACTGCGAGCCTGCTGACGTGGCGAATGCCGCGGTTTATCTTGCTTCGGATGATGCTAAGTTTGTTAATGGTCATAATCTTGTGGTGGATGGTGGTTTTACATCTAAGAAAAGTATTAGGTTTAGTGTACCAGATCACTGATTATGATTAGTATAATAATTTGTTAATTTAATTAATACCGTGTTTAAAGCAATTTGATTTGTCACAAATACGTATATAGAAACAAATAATTTTGCAACAAATAATTTTTGTCGGTAAATATCCCGTAGGAAACTTTTTTTTAACAAATTTCCTATTCTAAGTTGCGTGTGATGCGGTTAAGTACGTTTTGAGCTAAAATCAAACCAAAAACCAAAACTGCGGCTGTTGGATTTTTTGAATCCGTTCGGTTTCCGTTTTTACCATTTGAGCTTGAAAAAATTAGGTTGAAATTTTTTTTGCCGAAAATAATGAATATAAGTCTTAATTATTTTGTTAATTCTTAACTAATAGACTATTGCATATTTGACGCCCAAAATACTTGAGTTACATATTTATTAAATTCTTATAAATTACTTTAAAAAAATAGGAATACGGTTCGGTTCGGTTTTTATTACATGCAAAACCAAAACCAAATCATTAGTTCGGTTTTCACAAAAGCGTAAACCAAAAATGTCGGTTTTGTTTCGTTTTTTTTTGTTTGTTTGGATTTTTCGGTTGTTTTGGGTTTCGGATCGGTTTATTCAATTTCTTACACACCTCTATTCCTACGCATTTCTAACAAAAATTTGACGCAGAAAGTTCCTACGTGTAATAACTTACATTTTAGGTAAATGATATCACCTATTTTCGCACCGTGTAATACAAGGCTAGACCTTGTATCAAATTACTAATACTACAATTTCGGGAGGACTTTGCAATATGCTTTTGTACTTGGTGCATGAAGTTTGGCTTCTTCAAACTTTACACCTGCCATCTTCTTACTTTATTTTCTTCTTTTATTCTTTTGGTTCCAGCGTCTTCGACACCCGTCGAGATCCCCACCATCGTTTTCACCGTGTTCATCCGCCACCCTCATTATCACCATTGTCTTTAATACGCGGTTGTGTGCTGCTGAATTAGGGTTTCGTGGGTGAATTTTGAAACCCTAGATGTTGTAGTGACGGCGAGGTCCGGTGGCCAGTCCTGTTTCAAATGATGGTGGTGTTTTTTGGCACCACGACTGACTATTGTTGCCGGGTTCCAAACCCTTGGTGGCGGTGGTATTGTGGCGGCGGTCCACCGGTGCTGAACAAGATAGGGGTTTTGATAATAATGCATTCTGTAAGGATACAAAATCCACCTCATAATCATTATTTTAAATCTGGAATCGCTCTATGCTTGAAAAAACTTTAAAAGGAGTCCAACGTGCAATTATACCTATACTTCATCTCATCGGTAACTGTTGTGGTGTTTTGTTATTAGTTGTTGAGGCGTCTGTGCATTTGTGCCAGTGCCATTTTCGCTGTTTTTGGTAGCTGCTTTATGTTCTCGGTTTGTCACTTAAATTTTTAGTATAGGCTATGATGACGCCCGCTAAATGGCGTGGCAACTTATATTGCAGCCATGGCAGGAGATCCGAGCCTCAAGTAATTTCATTCACATTTTGATTTTTTGGTATTTAAGCACAATGTTATAACTTTTCATATCGGTCACTGATTTAGACCTTGGTTATATATTGTTTTTTATTTTGTTTGAATTTTACATATTTGATATCAAATTGCATTCCTTTTGATGCAGAAAGGAAATTTGAAAATTTGGTTTAGATTATGTATTTGACATTTTCATATTCAAAAGATAAAGACAGTTTCGGATCACACTTAACTACTAACATGTCGAATTGATTTCAAGTTGAAATGTGTAGCATATTTGAGTACATTCAGTTGAAGGGTAGACACGACTTAATAAAAGTTTCGGTAAAAGGGCATCTTGGTCACATATTAATACAGATTGCTTATGCAAATTGGCTTTAAAGGTCACTTTGAGTTAACTATATCCCGGTTTGACAACAAAATTGTTAGTGACAAGTTCAGGATATATCACATTTTCGTACCAATATGCATTTGTAAGAGTAAACGGGTCAAAAAGTACATTTTATTAGTGGGGCAATTTCTATATGTTTAAACGCAGCAGGCAGTGCTATATGCAGGGGAATGAAACTTTAATTTTGATAAGAAAGTCAAAAGTTATTAAGGGTGCATAAAATTGCTTAAAAGTCAAACTTGAGTCGAAGTGAGATATTGGAAACTCATATTTAAAATGAGTTAAAACAAGATTAGAAATTGAAACCCTGCACAAACACATCTTGCAAGTTTTCCAACATTCATTTTTGTAAAACGGTATCGTAACGGAGATCTAAGCCTTAACGTTTCGGATATCTTACCCGCGCAGTGTGCGGGGTATGCTTTGGGTGCTTCATTTGTTTGTACCATCGGTTGTGATGGTTGTACCGTTAAAGGCCCGCCGCAATGCGGCGGGTTCATAAAACTAGTTATCAATATAAACACATACAATCTAGCTACTTGTATCACGTGAAACACATACCTATTGGAATGTATACATTCCGTCACACTCCACGTTAACATCACATCACTATTGTTCATTCCGTCTTTTTATCATATACCATCACGATATTGCGACACGCAAATCCTGTTTATGGTTGTATGTGGAAACTTCTAATAAATAGCTTAATGCAAACAATTTATTTCGGTATAACTATATAACTATATAAGGATGAACCTATGATAATTTTTTATGGATATCACACAACACACACTCAATTGAATATGAACGAACACATAGACACTCATATATGGTTAAGCGGATATAGATTTTGATTTACTTGGTGCCTCGTACGACAGTTTTTAAGTGAAATAAATACATGAAGATTGATCGTTCATCAATAGCCGTAAACGGCTGTTAACAACCATCAAGACATCAACCATAACCGTCTCAACGGTCATAAATTAACCTATTAGATATTACATATGATAGTGTATGAGAATAATATCATAATAACATTATGTATGAATGATAAAAGATGCAATACAATAATTGCTTAACGTACAATACAAGAATACTTATATTTCATGAAATCGATCCATGAAATCACATCACAAGATCTTGAAATCGTCAATATATATCCAATTAATCATTGGTTCACCGAAATAAACAGTTTTGGATCGTTAATTGATCAATTTTTTTACTTTCTTTCACGAAAACCGTTTTTGAGCGTTTTAGTTTTCGGCAAGCATTTTAGGTTTTCGGCTGAGCGTTTTTGTCTTTGTTTTTTGCCTTTGAGCGTCTCGCGTACCTATCGTACGTTAAGGCATTATTGTACAGTATCTCGACCCATGTATGAATAAGGTTAAGTTTATAATCTTTATTCAACAATTTTGAATCTAGTTAAGAATAACCAGTATTATCAATAACCATATAATTTTTCTCATAAAGATATATCACATCAAGTTAAATGTTAACTATCATACTAATTTTAATTAACTAAAATCATTTCTTATTTACAATATACAAATAAAATAAAACCGTAAAATATAAAATTCATAATATCATCCCTTCAATCAAAAGATCGACTAGATCTTCAATAATAAACCACTCTCAATGGAGCATACGAGTCAAAGTTTAAGCCTTGATTGGGAGGACTGGCGTAGGTGTTTAACTTTGTCATGTTTGATGTTTTGGTTGCTTTTTTTTCTTTGTATGTTTGGGCTTCTCGCGTCTTGTTAATTGTACTCTTTTATATTGGCCTTCAAAAGAACCGTCGGTGGTGGGTCCAAGAATGATACCATGGACTTACTGCAATAAAAAAGGAGACGATTAGCCTCAATATAAAATTAAATATAATTTGAAAAATACAGTCTTAGAATCATGATCATAATTAATTACCTTGAATTATTGTCAGATTATACAGCGATATCTTTCCGCCTGAGGCTGATAAACCATATGATCACTAACATGAGCAAGAGCAACACCATACATGAGCCTCTTATCTTAATGAAATTAATTAAATAGTAATTAACTAGGTGAAAAAAGGATATATATATATATACACACACGTATCATTAAGCCAAGTGATGAAGTTTGTTTTTGTTTTTGGCCGGAAGAAGGAAGAAACGGGCAAGTGGTGGTTGAGTTTGATTTTGGGAGGAAGAAGGAAGAAATAGGCCGGCGGTGGAGGGGTTTTATGACGAGTTTTGTGGTGGTGAAGGTGCAGAATACATATCACATGGGTCGGAAAGGAGTCAATGCCAAAACTTCATAAGGGTATCGGAATTTTAACATATATATATCTTTAAAAAAAATTTCATATGGGTTGGTCGACACCTACACTAAGGGTGTAGGTCCGCCACTCTGAAGGTGGGTATGTTGAAGAAGATAGGGTGAGATTGATACAATATAATATATATTTTTTTGAAAGACTTAATTATATACTTTTTAGTTTTTGTTTTGTATATTTTTAATTAGATCAATATAATTTATATTAAAAATAAACAATTCAAAGTAAAAAATAGAAGTATAAATAGTACAGTATAAGTTTTAAATTCATGTGTTTTTTTTCACTTATAAATAGTATTATTTTATTTTTTTTATGAAAATTATAAATATAAATTGTATCGAATAAAAAAAAAGGAAAATAAGAAGAATGGTGTATACCCTTTGTTGAATGGTGGTGTTGAATGATGAAAGAACAACTAAAGTGATGTTGACGCGATAAACGGGGAGAATGGTGTTAGGGGGTATATACCCCTTAGCCTTGTGAGCAAAAGCAACACCCAAAAAGAGCCCATTAGGCTCCACCTACGGTTAAACAAAAAAAGGATTTTCAAATAAATGAATAATATTTAATGTTGGTGAAAAAAATCAAAAAAAAAGCCTCACCACCATATAAATATGACTTAAAGTGTTACTAATACCTACAACTGTTAAAAAGTAATTATTTACTTCCATGCTAAATTAAGGGTCGTACATGAAGATTGATGCGATGATTGTTGATGCGACCCGAATCCGACACAAAAATAAAAGAAGATTTTGGGTCGATCGATACGACATGTTTTAAAAACGGGTCAAGTTTAGGTGAACTAACTCTACCCATATAAGAAACGAGTTGGGTTCGAGTTGACCCGTTAACCCATTTAAGTATTTTAAAAAACTTTTAAAATTATATTTTAGCTAATTTGTGTTTTTTTCAATTTTTTGAAGATAAACTTGTAATACATTTTCTATTTTTTTAATAGTTTTTAAATAAAATAGTCATATTTCCATTTACTCTACCAACTCAAAATTATTCAAAATTATATTTATATCAATTTTGTTTTTATTTATTTATTTCTGATAAGTATGTTAAATGGGTCGTGTTCGAGTCGACCCTAATTTATGTGTGTCTAGGTTAGGGTTAAAATCTTTGACACAAATAATAATATGGATTGGATTCAGGTTGTACATTTCAACCGACATCCCTCCAACCCACAACCCGTTAACACGCCAACCCAATAACCCGTCTGACACGATTGACACCAATATAAATGTAAGACATGCTATAGAAAACAAAGGAGGGACCAAATCTCACCGCTCACTAAATTCTTTAAAGACTTTGTTAGCCATTGCAGGATTTCTTTTATAACTTGTATTTTGAGGTGTGAAGTCATGAAGCATAAAAAGTCTGTACATAACAACATTCAAATTATTATACACATGCAAATAGGTAATCATCATACATATATCAAAGTTGATTGAACCCACACAACTTCTTCCTAACCAACAAATTAAATCTAACTAAAAAATAAAAAATTTCTAACCGTTGCAAGCGTTATAAATGAACCGACAAAATCGTTAAAAAGTTTAATGTAAAGATCACGTACCTTGTTCTCATAGTGAACATGATCATCGATCTTATAAAGTCGGCAACGAATCGACGAATAACACTAAATTAATTACCCAAACTTTTGCGATTGCTAAGGATTTTTCAGTTTGGGTTAATCCCCTCCAAATGATGAGGTCTTATATAGGGAGAGATTAAGCACATAAAATGTAACATGATATAATAATATTAATGTAATAATGTGTGATATGATACGATATAATTATGTATTATATGATACAATATAATTATGTAAATGATACAAAAAGATATGATATGATGGCCTTGTTATTAATAAAAGATCAATCATTATTCATATTTATAGCTGATAAATTTAATTTTATAAAATAAAAGTGTCATCCTGTAATCAAATTATGCTAATATAGTTGATTGCTTATCGCTCTCTTAGGCTATGTGTACTGGAGGGACTACAAAATGAGGTAATTTATGTCATGTGGCTTTCAGTCAGCAAACGTGGAGTTTTTTTAAGGGGTGTAATGGTTTTGTAGACCAATATATATATATATGTGTGTGTGTGTACACTTAAATAATATTATTAAAACCAAAACCCAAACCGGCGACAAAAACACCTCCCCCCACCTTGTCGTTCCTTTTATCGTAGGGGGGGGGGGGGTGTCGTTCCTCCTCGCCCTTGTCGCTCCAAAATTTCCGCCCATTACAGCCTTATGTAAGTTTTCATAACAAAAAATATATAAAAACCGCTCATACAATCATACTAGTGTAGACAGAAACCCCTACCCAAGAAAAATAATGTATAGGTAGATTGTCAAAGTGACCTTAAACTTTTTAAGGTTATTTCATAAAATAGTCTTTAATTTTATAGGTTACACATGTTGTATTTTATGACAAGTTTGGACCTTAAAATGAAACAAAGAATTATTGTCTTGAGTATTAAGGTTTGTTTTGTTAACAGCAAGCAATCTTACTCCTAATTCCTAAATGCTCTAAAAAAACAATTTTACATGGTGAAATTAAGACAAGTAGTTGAGTCAAGTGAATATGTTCCACCATATATGAGGGAAGGTTGTTATAAGGTTCTTGATTACATAAACCCCGTTTATTTGGCGTCAATTCTGTCTAGGTCAAAATACTGTTGAATATCTTTTACATGTACCTATAAATCGACCAATCTTCGTTTTCTAAAATCATATGGACTTGCATTATCTTATTATTTATTGGGTGATCATGCTCGGGTTAGATTTTATACCATGTGTCGGAAACTAAATGCTTATTCCACATGTTTCCTTCTTTGTTTCTTCTTGCTTGCTTTGAACCTCTTTCGTTTTTCATCTTGTGATTGTCTAATACAACATATTTAAGATATGATATATTCCGTTAGTGAGATAATACATGTGCTTGTATTGTTATAATTTAATTTCAAACGGAGAGTCAGGCGATACTCCATTTATGATGCCATTAATTATCAACTCCCGGTAAGAACATTAATGTCATTATTAGAACCGACAACATGTACCAAAAAATGTATGTTAAAACCATATATGTCATTATTGAAGTGTATTTGCAAGAGGTTAACTATGCTATCTATTAAAAAAATCCACATATTTCCTTCTTTGTTGCTTCTTGCTTGCTTTGAACTTTTTTTCGTTTTTGATCTCGTGATTGTCAAATACAACATATTCAGGATATATTCCATTAACGAGATAATACATGTGCTTGTATTGTAATATTCTAATTTCAAATGGAGAGTCAGGCGCTACTCCATATGATGTCATTAAATATTAGCAACGAGTAAGAACATTAATTTCATTATTAGAACCGACAACACGTACCAAAGAATACATGTCAAAACATAGATGTCATTATTGAAGTGTATTTACAAGAGGTTGTATATGGTCTGTGTAAAATGTAAAAGAAACACCTATTTATTTAATATTGATCGTTGAATGATCTCACGACTGTTGCTACTTTAACACTATGCACTGCATCACCTAAACAAGGGCACCGCCACGACGGCCCCACTAATGGGGCTGCCAAGAGCAGCGTAGTGTTCCAGCGGTCTCAACGTGAAAGATAGTCTAATAGATCTAAGAATTAATGTCAATGAAATCATAAAGAAATATTTTTAAATATATCATGATGTAAACATAGTAAAGAATAAGTATGTTTACAATCCCTCATCTTTTTCAAGTACATTAGATTTAACTATTTAAGTATATGTAGCTCAAGTATGTTCTTTGTTTTTTTTTTGGTTACACTAAATTAACATACATATAGCTCAAGTGTGTTCTTTTATTTTTCTTCAAATAATACACTAAATTTACATATAATTAGCTATAGTATATTTTATGTGTTCTTCGTCAATACACTATATTTATATATATGTAGCTATAACTATTATTCGTGTAATCGTGCTTGTCACTGTAAATTTTTGTGAATATTCCTTGAATCGTTACAAAGAAAAAAATAGCATATACTTAAATTATATTTTTAAATATCATTTCAAATAAAAGGATCCAATACTTAAATCAACCATTCAATCTCATATCCATAATCTTCGCTTTAAGAAACAAATTGAATAATTAAATAAATAAATAATTGAGGACATAAAATATGAAATTAGAACTTTTTGGACGACACAAATAGAATTAATCCTCAAACTACAATCAAAACATAAATTAAGGATACGAATGCACACAAAGCACATACGTAGGATGCTTATATTCTAGAAACATAATTATCTTTTGAGCCCTTGGTTTTCAAATGTTCATAATCTTTGATTATCAAAGGTAAATTCCTTAAAACATCCATGATACAAAGAGATACTTAACATAATAGAACTTAGTGGTAGTCTAGGATCAATAATACTAATTAAATACCTTACAATGTCCAGGGGATAGTTACTGTACAATAATCATTTAGTATACAATACGTACATGAATTATGCTCAAGGTTAAATCCAATTACACTAAAAAAACAAAGAACAAGCCAACATGCTCTAAGTATATATAAAGTTATGTTCAAGGTTAAAATCCAGATCGATTGAAGATTTGTTTAGATGAAGATCTGGAACTGTTTGTTTAGACGAACATCCGGATTTGTTTGTTTAGATGAACGTCTGGATCTGTTTGTTTAGGCCGTCTTGTCCATAGATATGATTCTAAGAGCCATTTGGGAAGTCGTTCAGATTCCAAAGGTGATTTCCTGTACAAAACAAAAATATACATATATATAAAAAAATCAAAATCCAAGTGCTAACAAAACATATTCTTTAACAAAACAAAACCATAAAAACATCACCTTTAATAGCTTAGAACCGGAAGAGGACACCGTAGTAATTAAATTATCAACAAATTCTTTAAAGACTTTTTTGGCCATATAAAAATTTCCATTTTCCGTTATAGCTTGTATTTGAGGTGTGAAATCATGAAGCATAAAAAGCCTATGAATAACATCATTTAAACCATACACAAATAGATAAGTATCATGCATACATCAAAGTTGATTAGACCAAAAAATCAAATCTAACAAAGACAAACCCTAATCGGTGCACACGTTATAAATGAATCGACAATATCATTAAAACGTTTCATGTAAAGATCACCTTGTTCTCACAACGAACATGATCTTCTTATTGATCTAGCCGCCTTATAATCGTTGGGAGAAGTGATACTATATGATTTACAAGAATAATAGGAGCCTTAGGATTCTTTGATTTGGGTTGGTATACTCCTTATAAATCGATGAGGTCTTATATAGGAGAGAATAAGCTCATGAAATGTAATATGAGATAATAATGCTAACGTAATAATATGTATATGTTACAATATAATAACGTTACAGTAATAACATGTATACGTTACAATATAATAACGTTATGGTAATAACATGTATACGTTACAGTAATAATATGTATGTGTGACAATATAATAATGTTACGGTAATAATGTAATACGATGCAATGTGATATGAAAATATAGCATATAATGATAGGGTCAAGTTATTCAACAAAGAGAGATAAAATTGAGAAGTATGGGAAGGATTTGTGGCTTAAGAAAAAACCCAAAAATATTAATAAATAATTAATTAAAAAAAAAATCAGAACTCAAAGTATAAATAAAAGAAATGTTAAAAAAACCAAAATGTTTATCCCGTTGTCATCATTAAAAAAATATATAAAAAATCAGAGACACAATGTCGAGAAAAAACGATACAAACCAAAGTGTAAGGTGAGTTGAACACTTTTTCAAAACACTGAGATTCATTAATTTTAATGTAATTTATAAATTCAATCATTAATTTCTTTACTCCTAATAGCCAACATTTGTTTTATAATTCATGTGGCAAGATTTTTTTAATTAAGATTATACGAAAAAATAACTAATTTATGAGATATTTTTCCAATATTAATGTTTTTTTAACTAGTTAATAGGTGGGTTTGATATAAGATGGTTGTGGCTCAATGGTTGAGCACTCACTTTACAAGTACCACCAACTTATATGGGAGATATGAGAGATGACCCTGACTTGCCAGGGTTCGAGTCCTGATCTCACCCGGTTTTACCGGCTCCTCGCTGTCGTGCCGTTTGGCGGGCGTGAGGGTCGGGTTTTATCCGGTGAATCCCTCAACAGGTGGACCGCTAGGGGCTCCGTCCGTCCGGAGTAGTGGTCGGCTCAGGCTACCTTTAGCCAATGAGGGCCGCATACGAGGTACCCGGCGTTACTTAGTTGGCCGTTAAAAAAAATAGGTGGGTTTGATGCGCGGCCGATCCTTGGGAGTTTCAACTAGTTAATGTCACATCATTATTTGTCATTCCGTCTTTTTTTTTCATACAACCACAATAATGCAATACGCAAATCCTGTTTATGGTTGTATGTGGAAACTCTTAATAATTAGCTTAATGTAAACAATTTATTTCGGTATAACTATATAAGGGTAAACCTATGATCAATTTTTTATGGATATCACAAAACACACTCAATTGAATATGAACGAACACATAAACACTCTTATATGGTTAAGCGGATATGGATTTTGATTAACTTGATGCCTCGTACCGCAGTAGTTAAGTGAAATAAATACATGAAGATTGACTGTTCATCAATAGCCGTAAACGACTGTTAACAACCATCAAGGCATCAACCATAACCGTCTCAACGGTCATAAATTAGCGTGTTAGATATTACATATGAATATATGATAGTGTATGAGAATAATATCATAATAGCATTATGTATGAATAAGAAAAGATGAAATACAATAATTGCTTAACGTACAAGAATACTTATATTTCATGAAATTGATCCATGAAATCATATCACAAGATCTCAAAATCGTTTATATATATCCAATTAATCATTGGTTCACCGAAATAAACAGTTTTGGATCGTTAATCGATCAATTTTTTACTTTTATTCATGGAACCCGTTTTTGAGCGTTTTAGTTTTTGGCTGAGCGTTTTGAGCGTTTTAGTATTTTTTCCTTTGAGCATCTCGCGTACCTATCCTACGTTAAGGCATTATTGTACAGTATCTCGACCCATGTATGAATAAGGTTAAGTTTATAATCTTTATTCAACAATTTTGAATCTATTTAAGAATAACCGGTATTAACAGAACAATATAATTTTTCACATAATGGTATATTACATCAAGTTTAATGTTAACTATCATACTAATTTGGATTAACTAAAATCATTTCTTATTTACAATATACAAATAAAATAAAACCGTAAAATATAAAATTCATAATATCATCCCTTCAATCAAAATCTCGACTAGATCTTCAATAATAAACCACTCTCAATGGAGCGTACGAGTCAAAGTTTAAGCCTTGATTGGGAGGACTGGCGTACGTGTTTAGCTTTGTCATGTTTGATGTTTTGGTTGCTTTTTTATCTTTGTATGTTTGGGCTTCTCGCGTCTTGTTAATTGTACTCTTTTATATTGGCCTTCAAAAGAACCGTCGGTGGTGGGTCCAAGAATGATGCCATGGACTTACTGCAATAAAAAAGGAGACGGTTAGCCTCAATATAAAATTAAATATAATTTGAAAAATACAGTCTTAGAATCATGATCATAATTAATTACCTTGAATTATTGTCAGATTATACAGCGATATCTTTCCGCCTGAGGCTGATAAACCATATGATCACTAACATGAGCAAGAGCAACACCATACATGAGCCTCTTATCTTAATGAAATTAATTAAATAGTAATTAACTAGGTGAAAAAAGGATATATATATATATATATACACATATCATTAAGCCAAGGGATGAAGTTTGTTTTTGTTTTTGGCCGGAAGAAGGAAGAAACGGGAAAGTGGTGGTTGAGTTTGATTTTGGGAGGAAGAAGGAAGAAATAGGCCGGCGGTGGAGGGGTTTTACGACGAGTTTTGTGGTGGTGAAGGTGCAGAAAACATTTCACATGGGTCGGAAAGGGGTCAATGCCAAAACTTCATAAGGGTTTATCGGAATTTTAACATATGTATATCTTTAAAAACAATTTCATAAGGGTTGGTCGACACCTAAACTAAGGGTGTAGGTCCGCCACTCTGAAGGTGGGCATGTTGAAGAAGATGGGGTGAGATTGATACAATATAATATATATTTTTTTGAAAGACTTAATTATATACTTTTTAGTTTTTGTTTTGTATATTTTTAATTAGATCGATATAATTTATATTAAAAATAAACAATTCAAAGTAAAAAATAGAAGTATAAATAGTACAGTATAAGTTTTAAATTCATGTGTTTTTTTTCACTTATAAATAGTATTATTTTATTTTTTTTAAGAAAATTATAAATATAAATTGTATTAAATAAAAAAAATAGAAAATGAAAAATTAGAAGAATGGTGTATACCCTTTGTTGAATGGTGATGTTGAATAATGAAAGAACAACTGAAGTGACGTTGACGCGGTAAACGAAGAGAATGATGTTAGTGGGTGTATACCCCTTGGCCTTATGAGCAAAAGCAACACCCAAAAAGAGCCCATTAGACTCCACCTACGGTTAAACAAAAAAAATGATTTCCAAATAAATGAATAATATTTAATATTGGTAAAAAAAATCAAAAAAACCTCACCACCATATAAATATGACTTAAAGTGTTACTAATACCTACAACTGTTAAAAAGTAATTATCTACTTCCATGCTAAATTAAGGGTCATGCATGAAGATGGATGCGATGATCGTTGACACGACACGAATCCGACATAAAAATAGAAGAAGATTTTGGGTTCGATTAATACGACATGTTTTAAAAACGGGTCAAGTTTAGGTGAACTAACAAAACCCATATAAAAAAATGAGTTGGGTTCGAGTTGACCCGTTAACCCATTTAAGTATTTTAAAAAACTTTTAAAATTATATTTGAGCTAATTTGTGTTTTTTTCAATTTTCTGAAGATAAACTTGTAATACATTTTCTAGTTTTTAAATAAATTAGTCATATTTCCATTTACTCTACCAACTCAAAATTATTCAAAAATTATATCAATTTTGTTTTTATTTATTAATTTATTTCTGATAAGTATGTTAAATGGGTCGTGTTCGAGTCGACCCTAACTTATGTGTGTCCAGGTTAGGGTTAAAATCTTTGACACGGATAATAATATGGGTTGGATTCAGGTTGTACATTTCAAACCAACATCCCTCCAACCCATAACCCGTTAACAAGCCAACCCACTAACCCGTCTGACACGATTGACACCAGTATAAATGTAAGACACATGTTATACAAAACAAAGGAGGGACCGAATCTCACCGCTCACTAAATTCTTTAAAGACGTTGTTAGCCATTGGGGGATTTCCTTTATAACTTGTATTTTGAGGTGTGAAGTCATGAAGCATAAAAAGTCTGCACATAACAACATTCAAATTATCATACACATGCAAATAGGTAACCATCATACACAATCAAAGCTGATTGAACCCACACAAGTTCTTCCATACCAACAAATTAAATCTAACAAAAAAAAAATTATAAATTCTAACAGTTGCAAACGTTATAAATGAACCGATAAAATCGTTAAAAAGTTTAATGTAAAGATCACGTACCTTGTTCTCATGGTGAACATGATCTTCGATCTTATAAAGTTGGTAAAGAATCGATGAATAACACCAAATTAATTACTCGAACTTTTGCGATTGCTAAGGATTCTTCAGTTTGGGTTGATCCCTTCCAAATGATGAGGTCTTATATAGGGAGAGATTAAGCACATAAAGTGTAACGCGGTATAATAATATTAATGTAATACTTTGTGTAACATGATACAATATAATTATGTATAATATGGTACAATATAATTATGTAAATGATACGAAAATATATGATATGATGCCCTTATTATTAATAAAAGATCAATCATTATGAATAAATATTCATAACTGATAAATTTAATATTATAAAAGTGTCATCCTGTAATCAAATTATGCTAATTTGGTTGCTTATATATCGTTCTCTGAGGCTATGTGTAGTGGATGGTTAAAAAATTGAGCGATTGTGTTATGTGACGTCCGGTCAACAAATGTGAGGTTTCGGTTTTAGGGGTGTAATGATGTTGTAGCTCAATATACACACAAACACACACATATGTATATATATCACACACACATACTAATATAATATTATTAAAACCTAAACCCACACCAGCGACAAAAACACCTCGCCCCTTTTATGGCTAGGGGGTGGTATTGTCGCCCCTCGTCGCCCCAAAATTGCCGCATATTACGTATAGCCTAAGTTTTGATAAAAAAAAATATAAAAACCGCTCATACAGTCATACTAGTGTAGACAGAGAACCCTACCCGGGAAAAAAATGTATAGGTAGATTGTCAAAGTGACCTTAATCTTTAAGGTTATTTCATAAAACACTCTTTAATTTTATAGGTTACATGTTGTATTTTAAGACAAGTTTGGACCTTAAAATGAAAAAAGAATAATTGTTTTGAGTGTTAAGGTTTCTTTTGTTTTGTTAAGAGCAAGCAATCTTACTCCTAATTCCTAAATGCTCTAAAAAATAACTTTACATGGTGAAATTAAGACAAGTAGTTGAGTCATGTGAATATGTTCCACCATATATGTGGGAAGGTTGTTATACGGTTCTTGATTACATAAACCCTGTTTATTTGGCGTCAATTTTGTCTAGGTCAAAATACTGTTGAATATCTTTTTCATGTACCTATAAATCAACCGGGCTTCATTTTCTAAAATCATATAGACTAGCATTATCATATTATTTTTTGGGTGATCATGCTCGGGTTAGATTTTATACCTTGTGTCAACGTTGCTAGAGGACACTAAATGCTTATTCCACATGTTTCCTTCTTTGTTTCTTCTTGCCTGCTTTAAATTTTATTCGTTTGTCATCTTGTGATTGTCTGACAACATATTTAGGATATGATATATTCCGTTACTGAGATAATACATGTGCTTGTATTGTTATAATTTAATTTAAAACGGAGAGTCAGGATATTTTCCATTAACGAGATAATACACGTGCTTGCATTGTAATATTCTAATTTCAAATGGAGAGTCAGGCGCTACTCCATATTTGATGTCATTAAATATTAGCGACTAGTAAGAACATTAATGTCATTATTAAAACCGACAACACGTACCAAAAAATACATGTCAAAACCATAGATGTCATTATTAAAGTGTATTTACAAGAGGTTGTCTATGGTCTGTATAAAATGTAAAAAAACACCCATCAAATTAATATTGATCGTTTAATAATCTCACGACTGTTGCTACTTTAACACTAATGTCAATGAAGTCATAAAGAAATATTTTTAAATATATCATAATGTAAACATAGTAAAGAATAACATCTTTCTTCTAGGTATCTAAAACTATTATTATATATAACAAGAGTTAATGGCCATTATCGTCCCTGTGTCCAAAGTTTGAAATTTTGTCAATTTAGTCCTCATAGTTTTAAATATTAGCCAATTACGTCTCATCCGTCTAACGACATCCAGCTATGCCGTTAGTTTAAGGGTATTTTTGTCTTTCTCTTTTTTTATTTTGAGTTAATGTTCATTTTCGTCCATGTGGTTTGATACTTTTGCCACTTCAGTCCAAAGTTTGAAAATTTGTCAATTTAATTCAGTTTTTTTTCTCTATAACCATCCAAGCCCAAAACAAGTCTGCATTCACTCTGTCGACAACAGTAATCATACCCCCTCTCTCGTATTTAGTTTCTAGAAGGTTTCTAAACTCTCCCTCATGATGGAATTCAATGGTAAAGTGGTCAACGCAATTCCTTGAAACCGAATTGTACGTAAAAAACTAAAAATCGTTTCTTTGATGAATGCATAATAGTTAGGTCTAAGAGATTAACATATCGTAACGGAATTCGGGGTCGAAATAAGCTATTATGCATTAATCAAAGAAATAATTTTTAGTTTTTTTTTGTACAATTCGGTTTCAGGGAACTACCTTGACCACTTTACCATTGAATTCCACTATAGAGGAGAGTTTATGAAATATATAGAAACTAAATACGAGGGGGTATGATTACTAATGGCAACAGAGTAAATGCATACCAGTATTGGAGGTTGCTCGATGGTTTTGGGCTTGAATTATGCTCTTCAGGGTTATAGAAAAAAAACTGAATTTAACTGAATATTAAATTGACAAATTTTCAAACTTTGGACTGAAATGACAAAAATATCAAACCACAGAGACTAAAATGACTATTAACTCAAAATAAAAAGGAGAAAGACAAAAATACCCTTAAACTAACGGCATAGATGGATGCCGTTAGACGAATGGGACGTAATCGGCTAATATTTAAAACTATGAGGACTAAATTGACAAATTTCAAAATTTGGACTGAAGTGGCGAAAGCAGCAAACCACAAGGACGAAAATGGTCATTAACTCATATAACAATTAAAAAGTTTGGTGTCGCTAAGTGTCGATTGGATCACTTGGCGACACCATATTGCTATTTTCTGTTTTGTTTCTTTTTTTAATTTTGGTACCGTAACGAACAAAAACGACCAAATTCGCGTAGTCTCACAACCTTAACGCCTATGATCGACAACGCTCGGTTTTACCAACATCCAAGTTTACTGACCTACATTACCCCATTGGTCCACAATTTTTATATTTTTACCGTCTTTTTAGCTTCAGTACCGTAACGAAAGTAACCTAAATCGGCCGAATTCGTGTCAAGATACCGTCTCAAGGCACTGGACCGACAACGCTTGGGTTTTACCACTGCCCGAGTTTACCGACCAAATAAACATCGAATATTTATTTTTTATATGTTAATTTAACGAATTTATTTTTGGGTTTTAACGCTTAGAATTTACCAACGGTGTCTATACCTTAAAAGACGAGCGTAACAGATAATGTCTGAATTCACGTCAACTTACCGTCATAACACTCTGATTTTACAACACCCGGGTTTCAACTTTTAACGTTGGGGTCTTACCGGCTGTCCGGCGCAACGTGCCAGGTAAATTACAATAGTTCTATATAATTGTAAACTTTCGATTAAAGAACCTAAACTACCTTGTTGAGTTTGTTTACAATCCCCTCATCTTTTACAGGTACATTAGATTTAAGTATATGTAGCTCAAGTATGTTCTTTGTTTCTTCATGGTTACACTAAATTAACATACATATAGCTCAAGTGTGTTCTTTTATTTTTCTTCAATACAATAAATTTACATAAAAATAGCTATAGTATATTTTATGTGTTCTTCGTCGAGACACTATATTTATATATATGTAGCGATAAATATTATTCGTGTTTGTCACTGTAAATTTTGTGAATGTTCTTGAATCGCTACAACGTAAAAAAATAGCATATAGTTAAAATAAAAACAAGAGGTTCTTATATCTGTATTTATCCATATTTTTGCTTTCAGTAGGATCGGTTTTGCCATTCAAAAGGGGGTGGTGGCGCAGCTTGTTGCCCACTTATCTACCTCTTTATTATAATTAGATCATTTTATTTTTAGTATTTAGTTTTTATATTCCTGAAACATAATTAATTAATTATCTTTTGAGCCCTTGGTTTTCAAATGTTCATCATCTTTCTATCAAAGGTAAATTCCTTAAAACATCCATGATACAAAGAGATACTTAACATAATAGAACTTAGTGGTAGTCTAGGATCAATAAAACTAATTAAATACATTATAATGTTCAGGGGATAGTTACTGGTTACTGTACAATAATAATTTATTATACAATACGTACATGAATTACGTTCAAGGTTAAATCCAGTTACATTAAAAAAAACAAAGAACAAGCCAACATGCTCTAAGTAAATATAAAGTTATGTTCAAGGTTAAAATCCAGATCGATTGAAGATCCGGATCTGCTTGTTTAGATTAAGATCTGGAACTGTTTGTTTACGAACATCCGGATCAGTTTGTTTAGATGAACGTCTGGATCTTATTGTTTAGGTCGTCTTGTCCATAGATATGATTCTAAGAGCCATTTGCGAAGTCGTTCAGATTCCAAAGGTGACTTCCTGTACAAAACAAAATATATATATATATATATATATACAATGTTGTAAAAGTAGATCTACAAGGCCGAGTACTCTCCGAGTACTCCCTACAATGTATGGTGCCGTGGGGAGTTTCTTTTACTCCGCCTAGGTACTAAAAATTGTTCAAATGTGGTCAACATCAGTCAGAAATACATCTAGTCGGTTAACTTGGACCTATTTTACCTTAAAAATACAACATAATTCGTATTTCTATAGTATTAAAGAACGAATATCATTTTTTAATTAATGATTAACATTTTTTAGAATAATTTAGTATTTAAAAATGCATTTCTCTTATTTACATTGATATTCACTTAATTTGTTATAAATATTAATAAACTTATGATATTTGAAATATATATATTACCCAAAAATTAATTTTCTTTATATTTATCATGTCCGAGTACTCTCCGAGTACTCCCCGAGTACTCCGAGTACTCCCTCCAAGGGAGTCGGCTGCCTAGAGACCGCCTAGCGACTTTTGCAACATTGTATATATATATATATATATATAAAATCAAAATCTAAGTGCTAACAAACAATATTCTTTAACAAAACAAAACCATAAAAACATTACCTTTAATAGCTCAGAACCGAAAGAGGACACCGTAAAGATTTCCATTTTCCATTATAGCTTGTATTTGAGGTGTGAAATCATGAAGCATAAAAAGTCTGCGAATAACATCATTTAAACCATACACAAATAGGTAAGTATCATGCATACATCAAAGTTGATTAGACCAAAAAATCAAATCTAAGAAAGACAAACCCTAATCGATGCACACGTTATAAATGAATCGACAATATCATTAAAATGTTTCATGTAAAGATCACCTTGTTCTCACAACGAACATGATCTTCTTATTGATCTAGCCGCTTTATAATCGCTTGGAGAAGTGATACTATATTATTTACAAGAATAATAGGAGCCTTAGGATTCTTTGATTTGGGTTGGTATACTCCTTACAAATCAATAAGGTCTTATATAGGAGAGATTAAGCTCATGAAAGTGTAATATGAGATAATAATGCTAATGTAATAATATGTATATGTTACAATATAATAACGTTACGGTAATAATATGTATACGTTACGGTAATAATATGTGTGTGTAACAATATAATAATCTTACGGTAATAATATGTAATACGATGCAATATGATATGAAAATATAACATATGATGCTAGGGTCAAGTTATTCAACAAAGAGAGATAAAATTGAGAAGGATGAAAAGAATTTATGGCTTAAGAAAAAACCCCTAAAATATTAATAAGTAATTAATTAAAAAAAATCCGAACTCAAAATATAAATAAAAGAAATGTTAAAAAAACCAAAATGTTTATCCCGTTGTCATCATTAAAAAAATAGAGACACAATGTTGAGGAAAAAGATACAAACCAAGGAGTAAGGTGAGTTGAATACTTTTTCAAAACACCAAGATTCATTAATTTTAATGTAATTTATAAAATCAATCATTAATTTCTTTATTCCTAATAGCCAAAATGTTTTGTATAAGTTATGAATTAAGATTATGCGAAAAATAACTAATTTATGAGATTTTTGTCCAACATTAATGTTATTTTTGGGCTAGTTAAGAGGTGGATTTGGTGCTCGGACAGCGGTTTTTATTAATAGTTTTCTAACTTGGGAGTTTCAATGACAGTCGTGAGTCTTGAGGTACGTTAAGGCGAACCTCTATCTCCGTTCTTATTCGTCATTGCTATGGAAGCATTTTCTAATATGATCAAAAACACTGCATTGTTTGGCTTCTTGCATCTTGTTGATATCCACAATCACGGGTCGAGGTTATTTCATCTTTTTGTTCTTGATGACACAATTGTTTTAGCTAAATGGTCAGAGGCAAACGTTCGAAATCTTTTACGGTTGTTAAGAGGCTTCTTTCTTTGTTCGGGTCTTCAGAAATGAAGGATGAACCGAAACGAAGGCTTCTTTCTATTACCACACACACTAATCAACCATAACTTGTAGATGTAACTCTCTCTACTTAGGTAAGTATCCTCCAACTTAATAATTCATTCAAAACAACATCAAACTTTCTTGAAAATCATGTAAAGTACGGTATGTATACGGTCAAACCATATAGATTCTACCATACTTTGTTTGCCATTTTTGATCTTTGTCCAAAACTAAAATATTGTATTAAGAGGGGTCATGCTGGCGGGCGAAGCTTTGACGGGTCCAAATAGCCTAGCCCCTGCCATGTTACTTTGAAAAAAGTTATTTTTGGTTATTGAAAGTTGTCTCGGATTTGCATTATTGATAAAAAGTTATACAGAAATGCGTATCGGTGGAAACTGATTATGAGTGCTAAGTTGCTAATAAAGTTGTATATGTGGTTAGCAACTTGCCCATTGGTGGCAAATGGCAATAAATATTAGTAGTAACTTAGAGTAGTGGTCATCACTCATGTAGTAGCTTAATTAGTTACCGTTAATAGAGTTTCTACTAATGTTCTTCTATTGAATTTGCAACTAAAACGTTGTGTTGGTTTCATCCCCTATATAAGAAAGGTATTTGGTTTAATAATAACGTTTATATATTTTTTTTTCATAAAAGATTCTACATATTCGTTCTTGTTATCGATTTTCTCATTGAAAATTCGACAGTAGCAACGCAATAAATTAATCTGAAAGCGATCTTTACACGAATCACAAGGATAGGCGGGTAGCCATCATATGTTTCACTCGTCATGCCATAGATAACATAATAGTACGTTATAAGATGCACCGCAGTTTATGTTACTTTCAAACCAATATTCAGTATCACAATATTATAGAGTTGCACAATTACTCAATTTTAGGGTTCACTTATGAAGAAATACGGATCTAATCCCCTAAGGGCCTAGATCCAATGAGTCTACATGGATCAAGCAATTACCAAACTAACGATACGAGTCCGATCTCCCAAGTCCCATTCCATGTTTCTTCAACTTAATATACCATGAAACCGATGTTTTAAATACTGGTGTTTTACTCGTACCAGATTTAGTTCAAAAATGATACAACCGGTTGAAACGGAATGTACTGAGAGGTTCAATCGGGTTGAATAATTTATCTTGTGATTCCATACAAATACAATTTCAACTCAAAAAATAACCCAAAAGTGCATTATAAACATAACCAAATATCACACATAAACAATGGCCGGGTCAGATAGAAAGTTTGTACTTTTTATACGAAATTAATCAATTACAAAACATGTAAGTAAACCAACATTGAATTTGCATGATACAAAATTGATTGAGTAACGAACCGTTGTTTACCGTGTTTTCTTGTTTCAATTTTATCCGCTATGTTAAAAGTCATTCTAAAAAATTATATATGGGCAGAAAAAAAAATCAAAAATCTTTTGGATTTAAAACCGATTTGCAGGTTTAAACCGATATTTATAAAAAACCGGCGATGGGATGTTCTAGCAAACCGTCCAAAAATACCAGGCTCTAAATACTAATTGTCTTACGAAAGTATGGTATGGACATACCGGTTTTTGAAACATTACATGAAACTGTTAATGACTGAAATTTAGGTATCATATACATACATATATGTTTGTTTTCAACACACACAAATAGACACCAATAATTACTTTGAAATTAAGTTGCAAATGTCATCAGCTATCTTTTGAGCATCCATAGCAGCTCCAATGATTCCTGTTCCAGCAAGTCCAGCACTATAAAACCCATTCTCTCCTTTCCAATGATTTGGATACATCAACTTTGGTGTTCCATTTTTTTCAGAAACAAATCATATTCCTACATATATATTTTAAATAAAAAAAATTATTAATCATATATATTCATTATTAATTTCAAGTTTTCAACAATAGTAAATGAATATAAGTAATTACCTGAAGCCACAAATGGGTTGATATTCTGAATCCAGTGGCAAATATAATTGCATCAAACTGGTAACACTTCCCGTTCTTGAAGACAACTTCATCTCCTCCGCCTTTTATACTCTCCAATGCCGGCAAAACCTGCTTGCATGTTAACAACAGGGTAATTAAATTACCAAAATAGACATGTTTGATATACATATTGAGAGAGTTTAAATCAAATACAAATGAAGTTAACGTGTCAATTATGAGAATCAAGCAGAGTAATTATATATAAATTTAGAATAGTTATGTAATTAGATCATAAAGTAATTACATAATTACTATATGTTTACTTTATGATGTAATTACATAAGTATTCTACTTGTATATATAATTACTATATTTGATTCTCACATTTAGTACGTTAATTTCATTTAATATCATGTGAGAACCATTTTGATCGATATTGAGATTTTTGAAAACCATTTTGAATAAGAAAAAAAAATCTTTTTTAGAAAAATAAAAAAAATATAAAACCAAAAAAAAACGTGAAAATAAAAAAAGTAAAAAGACCAAATTTTTTTATTTTTCATTCAAGTTTCACAAAAAAATTAAAAAAATATCGGTTTAGCAAAATTATATATATATATATATATATATATAATACGTATTTTTTTATTTTTATACAAGTTATTCTTTATACACATATGTACTATTAAGATAAATAATAATGTAATGTAAATCAAGATTAAACAAAAATATACATATGTGTATAATTAGGTGGGTTTTTTATGAAATCGGGATGAAAAATAATTTATTTTTATTTTTCTACAAGTTATTCTTTATACACATATGTACTATTAAGATAAATGATAATGTAATGTAAATCAAGATTAAACAAAAATATACATATGTGTATAATTAGGTGGGTTTTTTTATGAAATCGAGATGAAAAATAAAACTTTTTGTTTGTTTTAACATTTTAAAAGTTTTCGTTTTTTTGTTTTTTTAAAAATTTTTTAAATGGTTTTTTTGTGGCTTAAAATGGTTTTCAAAGTTCTCTTTTTTGTGTCTAGACCAATTAGATTGCGTCACGTGGGACAAGCCGGCTAATCTTAACCGGTACATTTTAGGCGCTGGAATTTATAAAAAGCCAAGGCCCACATTTTGACCAACCGTTACTTAACACGTGTCCCAAACATGCTAAATTTAGAATACAACTCCATTTTTTTAGGCGTTTGCAAGTAGAGTATAAAAAGGATGCCAACTTGGCTCCTTTTACTTTAGCATACTTGCAGAAGGCTAAAATACTAGATTTGTAGGCTAAGTTTAGTCTGCTTTAGACATGTATCGAGTAATAGTTTGTTAGAAGGTAGTCCCCTGACTTTTTATAAATTTCGGTGCCAGACCAAGTGATGGCTAAGATTACACTTGAATATTGCCAGACACGATATGTTGGACATGTGGGCAAAGGATCGTATCAACTATCAACAAACATATATATATGAATGATGTAACATGTTGTAAAAGTTGACAAAGTTAGATCGACCTGAATCTTGCCGGACTTGATATTTTTGAACACACCCATATCGATAACCGGGTACTTATTGTATCTCATTTTGATAAAAAAATGGACCTTCTTTGGCTCTTTGGATCCCATACTTTGTTAGATTTCCATACATTAGTTTGCTAGACCACACCAAAAGCTTATCCACCACATTCAGTGACAACTTTTTTAATAACAACAATCCAATTGAAACTGACCATTTTGAAAGTATATGAATCTACATTACCAAACATAAACATGTTAGTAAGTCGTTATGGTCCAAAATATATGCAACATGTATAGCAAGATCAATGCCTTTTATCGTTCGAACAACTTTGTAAAAATCAGGACTAGTCGGTGATTAATTAATAGTCGGTCAGTGGCTGACTATGTTTGGGTACTCGACCAGAAAATTGGTAGTCGGACCTAGCCGGTCTAAGTTGACCCTAGTCAATCGGACCTTAATTTCGGCCTTTTAACTCCAACCGATTTCTCGCAAATTTAGGCAATTCCCGGTCAAATTCAATGACTCCGCCAATTCCATATTTATACATAAAAATATGTGCCGGTGTGTATATATATTACACATAAAAATATATGTATATATGAAAAGAAATTAAAACTTTATATAAAATTTCAATCCAATAAATCACTAGTTATATTATCAATATGAAAAGTTTCATATATATTTTTATATTATCAATACTTTTTATTATTATTAGAAGTTAAAATTCCTTTTTTTCTTGTTCACTCAATTTGGGATCATAGTTTTTGGGTTTATTATTGAAAAATGATTCCAAAACCTTATTTTACAACTTGGTACCACATCAGTATCTTAAAAAACAAAACCTTATTTTACAACTTGGTACTATATCAATACTTTAAAATCCTGAAACCACCACAACCTTCTCCTTTGTCCACTTTAATTAAATTGTTCTATATGTCAACTTATACAAAATTCCCATAAAAATAAATATAAACTTTTTTCTTGTCACTTCAAAACTAATTTGGAGAACAAAATATCATATCTATACTTGGTAACCTTAACATGCAAGACCTAAATCATCAACATCGTATTCACTAAATCTCACAAATAGCAAAGTTATAATAGGGTCTGAGGAGGGTAAGATGTAGACAACCTTACCTCTACCCCATAGGAATAGAGAGGCTACTTCCGGTGTGACCCCCGGCTCGACCTAAAGAAACATACAAATCATATAAGCTTAATATAGTTAATTACTGGACTTCTGACAACAATGGATGTTTTGACACCACACTCGGACAAATCATGTGCGACTTCCATACCAGAATTACCGGCTCCAACCACCAAAACATTCTTGTTCTCGTATTTTTTACAAGACTTATACTCAGTCGAGTGAATAACTTCACCTTTGAACTCACTCAACCCGTCAACCTCTGGTATAAACGGCTCAGTGTTTTCTCCTGTAGCCACCACCCAAAACTGTGCCTCGTAACATCGTACCCCATCACCTATTGTCTATTAATAGAGGATATGTATTAGAAAATATGTATGGATACTTAAATTATTCTTTCTCTTTTTGTAATTATTTCAATAATAAGCATCAAAGTATTCGATAAGTGTGCATGAAACAGAAAAAACCGACATGAACTTGAAAATTAAAACAAACATAAAAAACAACCAAAACAAAAACCTCTGGTTTAATTTTACATTTTTGTAAGAACTGAACTTACGTTTTTCTTTCGAATTGTAAAAACCAAAAAAACCAAACGAATATAAAGATTTTCATTTTCAATTTTGTATGTTATGTAATTTATAAGAATTAAATAAAATTAGCTCAAGTATTTTTACGCAAATGTATAACAATCAATTAGTTAAATTTTTATTAACATAATGAATTAATCTGGTCATTTTTTTAAATTTTTTTCTCAAAATTTTCAAGTTCAAGTGGCAAATCCAGAAAAACCAAATTGAACAGTTTTCAAAAGTTAAAAAACCGAAGTTCTGGATTTTGGTTTGTTTTAACCCAAAACCGACCCAAACAGAAATATGCACACACTTTGAAAGCGTTAGTGGCTAAGCATCCCAATTTGCCCCCGTCGGTTATGCCTGCTTCATTGCTTTCTGAGCCTCCTCTTGTTGTTGATGAGGATTGTGTGCTTGGATGCATTAAATCCTTCCCTAAAGGGACGTCATGCGGACGAGATGGATTGAGGGCACAACATATTTTGGATGCATTTTGTGGAGAGAGGTCGCCGATCGCTGTTGGGTTACTAAAGGCTACTACTGCGATGGTTAATTTATGTTTGGGGGGGGGGAGATGCCCAAAGGTTTTGGCAGAGTTCATTGCGTCGGCTCCTCTCACACCGTTGCTCAAACCGGACAATGGGATTAGACCTATTGCCGTAGGTGCCATTTGGAGAAGATTGATCTCTAAGGTGGCTATGAGGTGTGTTGGGAAAGACATTACTAAATACCTGTGCGACTTTCAGTTTGGGGTGGGAGTCCCTAGTGGTGCAGAGGCCGTTCTTCATAGCGCGAACATGTTTTTAAGTAAGTTCCATTCTGATGGGTCATTGGCTATGCTTACTATTGATTTTTGTAATGCCTTCAACTTGGTGGATAGGACTGCCCTTCTGAATGAGGTTCGGGCCCGATGTCCATCTATTTCCTTATGGGTGAACTTTTTATATGGGCAACCGGCCAGGCTATATGTGGGGGATGACCGCATTTGGTCCACCACTGGGGTTCAGCAGGGGGACCCTTTGGGACCTCTTCTTTTCGCCTTAGTTCTGCACCCACTTATTCATCTAGTCCAGAGTTCCTGTAAGCTTCTCTTTCATGCTTGGTACCTAGATGATGGTACAATTATTGGTGACTCTAAAGAGGTTGGCAAAGTTTTAGATATTATCAGGTCGGAGGGTCCCCGCCTGGGCCTTGAACTTAATATTAAGAAAACCGAAGTATTTTGGCCATCGTGCAATGGGGTTAAGGTGCAAGAGGGGGTGTTTCCCTGTGAGATTGGAAGACCGGTGCTAGGTGTGAAACTCCTCGGGGGAGCCGTTAGCCGGGATGCCGGGTTCATCAGTGAACTTGCTATGAAAAGGGCTTCGCGAGCTGTGGAGTTGATGAGCTATCTCCCACATTTGCGGGACCCTCAATGCGAGCTCCTTTTGCTCCGCTCATGTATGGGAGTTGGAAAGTTGTTGTTTGGTCTCAGAACATGCCAACCTGTGTATGTAGGGAAAGCAGTTTCTGTGTTTGACAATGGCCTTCGGGGGGCGATTGAGGACATTGTGGTTTGTGGTGGTCCCTTCTTTGGAGATTTTCAATGGAGGTTGGCATCACTTCCGACTCGTTTTGGAGGTTTGGGTTTATGTTCAGCTTCAGACGTTTCTACTTATACGTTTGTGGCATCGAGGGCGCAATCTTGGGAATTACAAGACCACATTCTTCGAGGTTGTGGTATTGATGGGTTTGACTCCGATTATGGGAGTGCGATAGATCGGTTGCACATTTCACTTCACGATTTTGACATTAGCGGTTTCTCTAATAAAGACGCCGCCCCCTAAAGCCCAACATGCTTTGGCGAGTGCCCTTTATAGTGGAATCATCAAGAGTTTGGAAATGAAGTTTGATTTATCCCCTCGTCAGAAAGCGGTGTTTGAGTGTCTTCGGGCTCCTCGGGCTCAAGATTTATTAAGTGTTCTCCCTATTGAAGGATTGGGCCAACATATGTCGGCTTTGGAGTACCGGGCCATCCTGAAGTATCGGTTAATGATCCCTTTGTTTCCGGTAGATGAGCCGTGCCCGGTTTGCCGTAAGGTTTGTTTGAATTCTTTTGGCGAGCATGCAGTTCACTGCAAAGAGTTGCCTGGGTTTAAGTACAGGCATGATTTGGTGAGGGATGTTCTATGCGATGTTCTTAAACGAGCCGGAATTTCGGCTAAAAAGGAAGCCCCCGTAAACTTTCTTACGGATCCTCAAGAAGGAAGATCTACATTACGACCGGCCGATATACTTGTTTTTGGGTGGGTAGGGGGAAAACACAGTTGTGTCGACCTCACAGGAGTGTCCCCTCTTGTTGGGATTAGGGACACTGGATTTGTAGCAGGCCAGGTAGCATTGAAGGCGGCATTGGGCAAGGTTGCTAAACACGAGAGAGCTTGTTTGGAGAATCAACACGTGTTTATCCCCTTCGCCTTTGACACTTTTGGTTTCTTAGCTCCGGATGCCGTGGACCTTTTGAATAGGGTTCAGAAAGTTGTGTATAGTAACGTATCAGCCCATAAGAATCAAAACTTTGTTTTTAGTCGGATTGGGTTTGCTATCCAAAAGGGGGGTTGTGGCGCAGCTTGTTGCCCGCTTACCTGCCACTTCATTGTAAATCGTTTGGATGTTTCTATGAAATATAAAAGGAGCCAATAAAAAAAAAATACCATAAACACTTTTATTACCTTTGTCTCCACCTTCCATACATTCCTATCCTCATCATACTTAGCAGACTTCACTAAGTTCTCAAACCTCGGTTTAATATCGAAACGTGACGCGTAGTCATCCAAGTATTTCAAGAACTCGGTTCTTGGGATAAAGGTTGGATAGTTAGCGGGAAAAGGCACGTGTGCGAGTTGACAAAATCGTTTAGGTAAGTGGAGATGAAACCGGTCGAATGACTTCTTGTTGAATATTGAAGCGATGCAATCTTCTCGTTCGAGAAGTATGTATGGGACTGAGATTTTGTGGAGGCTTGCTGCCGTGGAGAGGCCGGCTGGGCCCGCGCCAACGATGATTGCCACCGTTGTTTCGATACCGGTAGTCATGATATTTGGGTGCACAAGATGAGGTTCATTGTTAATAATGTTATAAATGTTATTAATAGGACTAGGTCAGTGTGGTCATGTTATTGTCATGTTAGTTTGGTAAGCTACTTAACTTCACACACGTAGCCAATGTGGTCCATGTACCACTCACCTTAATATGTACTTTTGTTTTTCTTAACTTGATGACTTGAATGTTGATAATTGTGTGTTGAATTTATCTTTTAAAGTTGCATCAAATTGGCATTTTCATTAAACACGCAATAAGTTGAAACCCTGTTCTTTTTTGAATATCAAAACTAAGTCGTTTAAAAATTACGTTTATAGATCTTATGGTCATTATATTATTATTCAGGCCGGCCCAAAGGTGGTCGAGGAAGGCGACAGACCCAGACTCATTCTCCTTAGAGACCTATAATTTATTAATTTATATACATTTTATATATAATTTTGTTTTAAAACATAATTCTGTAAGATGACTCCTTGGTGCAATAGAAAGAGTGGTGGTGTACGGAAACAAAGTTCACGGGTTCAATTCCTGTTAGTGGTGTTTTTATTTTTATTAAAAAAGTTTCATTTGTGTTTTATATGGCTATTTTGTAACTTTTTATTGTTATAACTTTTTTGCTTTGATCCATATTGGGCTTTGAAAATGTAACTCAATTGATAAAATTGTTAAAAGTTATTTTTATGTCACTTTAGCATCGAGTCGTTTGGTCCATACATCTTTGGGTAGGTAAAGATAAGATGCAAAAGTGAATGGTTGAGTGTAATGGACAAACATCAAGTGTAACATTAAGGTTCTTGATATTTTGAAAAATTGTGTGAATAACACGTTAACAATGGTTGAGGACATATGTTTAACACGAGTATGTATTTTCAAAATATCTTTCGTGTCTTTTTTCAGAGGAGTGTGTGAGTCTTTCATGGTATAACAACTAGAACAGTCTATATTCAATTACTTGGAACGTTAGGCACACCTCTATTTAATTTTTGTGATTAGCTTTGAGGGGGTGTAATGAACTATTAGTATTTATTATTAAGTGTAAATTACTTAATAATATTTTAGCAAGCAAAGGTTACAAGCAAGCAAACATTGAGGTATCGACAATGACATGTTCACCTTATAAAGGTTTCGTATACGGCATATATAATCTTGACACGTGATATGATTTTATTGTTTGATGGTAGATTGAATGAGTGATTTTTCTTCGTTAAGACACCCATCTGTTTTAAGAAAATATAGTTTTATAGAAGGCTCAGACGAATTCTCAATTAAAAGCGTGAAAGAAAAGTTGGGCGACTTATGCTATTTGACTTTGGATTATTCGATGGTGACTAAAAAACCAATATCAGTTTATGATTGAAGTAATTAGTTGTGGTTTTGATGTTATTTAATGGACTAGGCGTGAAAGAGATTTCAGGGTTTTTCTTAAGTTTTATGTATCAGATTTGTAATAATAATAATAATAATAATAATAATAATAATAATAATAATAATAATAATAATAATAATAATAATTTGAAAGTAAAATACAATTGTGTTATAACTAAATCTAAACTTACAATACTGAAAAACTTATTTTGTCTATGAAAAGTAAAATATATTCTTGAAAGTTAAGTTAGAAAAACAAAACATATTAAAAAATGTGTTGATGATAAAAGAACACAAATAATAAAAAAAATAAGTAGTACAAAAAATTAACATAGATAGCAAGCAAAGGTTAAAAACAAGCAAACATTGAGGTACTGACAAAAACATGTTTCACACTTTCACCTTATAATGGTCCTGTATACGATATATATAATCACATGACACATGATGTGGTGTCATTGTTCGATGGTAGATTGAGTGATTGATTTTTCTATGTTAAGACACCCATCTAATTTATTTTAACAAAACAAGTAAAATTGTATGTGCGATGTTGCGAAAATTCGGTTGGTATCATAAATCTAAAAGATAGTTGAGTTATTGACGTAAAGAAGTTTCACAAATACTAGTCATATAAATATTTCTTTTAACAACAAATGATTCCATCAAATTTTTATCTACTATCCTATCCGGGGATGACAATTCCTCATATGCTTGATACACGATTAATGTCTAATAAGAATCGCATTATATAATTTTATAATTTTCTAAAATAATAATTATTAGTATATTACGCTTCATCATTCTCCTTCTTAATTCATGAAACATACAGTTGTGTTACGTACATGAGATATATAAAAGTTAAACGAATCATATTTATATTTGATACTCGTGTTAATCTAATTGCCTATAATCTATTTAATACAATAAGACCTGATACCACTTGTCTAAAGCCTACAAGCCTAACCCCCTTCTTAACAACCCCCTCAAGTCCTGTTTTATATCTTGATTATTTTATTTTATTATTATTATGATTATTATTATTTTTGTAAACAAGCAAATGTTCTAATCCTAAGTCCATCTAACCCACCCATTACAAAATTTGAACCCTCCATTACACCTCTAGAGAAAAAAAACACTTATTACACCACCAGATACTATTGACAAATGCCCTTTGGTTTTATATGGTAAATCTAAGTTTTGGTTTGCACATTAACTGAATCATATAAAACCATGAAAACTTAAGATTACCTTAAAAGTCAAAACCGTGCTTTAGATGATGAATGGATTTGGTTTGAGAACTGGGTTACACTATGTTACGATGTTTGTCATAACTTTTTTCTTGTAGTGATATATTTTCCCATATGCTGTAGGATCAAAATTTATTCTTGTGCAAGTAACGGAAAGCCCCGACTAAGATACAAGAGAAGTCATTGTACAAATGGTGTCACACCCCGGTTTAGGGCCTAGGCGTGTGACCACAAGTTGATACATGTTTTGTAAATACATCATAGTTGCGGGTTATTTTAGCGGAAGACTTTGGTTGAATAAAATATTAATTTGTTTGAAAACTTCTCGGATAATAAATACCTGGTGTTTGATTTATAAAACTTGTTGAAATATCGTTTGCAATTATTTTAATAATTAAAAAAAACTGAGTCATCATTACCTTGCGAACATCTAACTCAATTAATATCTTGCTACCTGTACTAATCTGTATTCCCTGAAATGTGGGGAAAAATACGTCAGCGATATGCTGGTGAACACGTATGACTCGATAAAACATTTGAATGACATTACAATACAAATATAGTTTTCTTGACAACCTCAGCGGAAGCATTACTACTTCCGGTATATGTACCACTGCCCTACACACATAACGGTATTCTCCGAGCCACACAACCCTGAATTGAGAACTAGTCATGACCATTGCAGCCCGCGGCTTCCTTGCCTTTGATTGATTGATTGGGCTTTAGCAGTTATGTTTGGATTCATACACATGCGTATTCGTGTCTGAGTTGATTTTATTATCTACTTTGTATTATAACGTTTTAGAGATCACATTATCTCATGTAGACATTTGATTGACTTGTTAAGACAAACACCCGTTCATCTTATAAAGTATAAATATGTTTTGACTGATTAAAAAGGTTAACGTATTCACGTTATAAAAGGTTTGAACGTATTCACGTTATAAAAGGTTTGAACGTATTCACCTGTGATTGTCTGTTCTGAATGATTGGTGATCTCGTTTGAAACCTTGACTGTGAATGATTGATTGATTGATTGATGATTGACCTATTATAAAATATGTTTATATAAATATCCAGATCGTTATTTGATCCGGCTAGAGACCCTTAGTTTGGTTTTGATAGCTTTAAACCTTGATTGATCATTTGTTTGAATAAAATATCGAGACATGTAGTCTTTTTATTTATTTACCAAATCATATGCTGAGTTTCTTCTTCATGAAGAAACATCTATAATCTGTTTCTTCTTCAAGAAAAAACATTCATTGACTGCTAGTATTGAACGTAAAATCTTATGTTTCTTAATCATAAAGAAACAATATTTTAATTATATTCCATGAATATAAAATGCTATGTTTTCTTAATTGTGAAGAAACCATATTCTAACTATATCCTTATGAATGAAAAATTATGTGTTTCTTAATTGTAAAGAAACATTACTATAATCCTTTGTATGTTTAGAGCTTATGTAAACATAATTATGATCAAGGTTTGGGCTATACCCCTGACTATGGTCTAAGCCATGTAATATAATAAAATAATGACTTAGGCAGAACTCCTACCTTACACGGGTATTTGAAGTTATATACTTAAGTTTGTATGAGCAGCACTTCTACTTTATGTCGCGTACTGGTGCTTAAATTGTCAGAAACTCAGAGCTTGGCACGCACTACGATGCTTGGCACGCAAAGGAGGCGACATATAGTTTTCGTCGTGTTGTGTACGTACTTTGAGATAGTTTGTCGGGTTATTCTCGTGTGGCACGCACTTCGAGGTTTCGTCAGTGTATGGCACAGATTACGAGGTGAAGATTGTCGGGTCGGGGCACGGAAACCGAGGTAGTGAGAGAGTAAATCTAGAGAGAGAAAGGATTTAGGTGTGGGAAGTGATGGAGCCGTGGCCCCTTTTTATAGGCTGATTCTGGACCCCGTCGCGGTACGCGATGGGTTCTTTTACCCCGTCGCGTACCGCGGCGCCGCAATTTAACGCCGCCATACTAGAAGCTGCCACGTGTCCTTCTGACTCATCAAGGTCCATCGAGATACACGATGACCTGAGTTCTGGGCTCATCGTGTGGCGCGATGGGTACCTGAACTCGATTTTCACTTTTAGTCCCTTGTCTTTAAATTTTCTCAACACTTATTTTAAGGAATAATTTTGATCCTTCAACTTTACTTAATAGTCAAATTTGAATCGAAATTTTGGGGATGTTACAAATGGTAGCCACAACGGAGACCTTCCAAAACCTTAAAGCATTATATGCAAAAATCACATGGAAAAAAGTAACGTTGGTTTTACATAACCGATCCTTGTAAAGTACGGTATGTGTATGGTCAAACCATATAGATTCTACTGTACTTCGTATGTCTTGTTTGATCTTTGTCCAAAACTAAAATATTGTATTAAGAGGGGTCATGTTAACGGGCAGAGATTTGACGGGTCCAAGTAGTTGAGCCCCTGGTTGGGTGCATTGCCTTGTTACTTTGAAAAAAGTTATTAATGATTATTGAAAGTTGTCTCGGATTTGCATTATTGGTGAAAAGTGACACAAAAATGCGTATAGGTGGAAACTGATTATGAGTGTTAAGTTGCTAATGAAATTGTATACATGGTTAGCAACTTGCCCATTGGTGGCAAATGGCAATAAAGATTAGTAGTAACTTGGAGTAGTGGTCATCAGCCGTAACTTAGTTACCGTTGATAAAGTTTATACTAATGGTCTTCTATTAAATTTGAAATTGAATCGTTGTGTTATTCCATCCCCTATATAAAAAAGATTTTTGGTTTAATAATGGAACCTTTTTTTAATAAAAGATTCTACATATACATATTCATTCTTGTTATCTGTCAATTTTCTAATTGAAACTTCGATAGTAGCGACACATTAAATTAATCTGAAAGTGATATTACAGGATTCCCAAGGGTAGCCGTCATAAGTTTCACTCGTCATGTCATAAATAATTTAATAGTACGTTATAAGATGCACCACAATTTATGTTACTTTCGAATCAATATTCAATATCAAAATATTATGGAGTTGTACAATTACTCAATTTTAGGGTTCACTTAAAATACCATGAAACTGTTAATGAATGAAATTTAGGTATCATATACATATATGCTTGTTTTCAATACACACACAAATAAACACCAATAATTACTTTGAAACTAGGTTGAAAATATCATCAGCTATCTTTTGGGCGTCCATGACTGTTCCAGGCAGTCCTGTTCCTGCAAGCCCAACACAATAAAGCCCATTCTCTCCTTTCCAATGATTTGGGTACATTGGCTTTGGTGTGCCATCTTTATTGAGGTAGCAATCATTTCCCTACATACATGTGTTTTGTGTTATATATATATATTTACGTTAGAGTGAATTGCGGTTTTCGTTTCTGTGGTTTGTCCAAATCTGCAGTTTTAGTCAAATAGTATTTGCGATTTTCATCCATGTGATCGTTAAACCTATCAGCGTGCCCTTCACGTGAGGGACAATTTTGCCCTTTTTTCCCCAAATACACCCCCGACCCCTCACGTGAGGGTGCTTGTGAATCAAAATGGGGTTTATTTGGGGAGAAAAAGGACAAAACTGCCCTTTACGTGAAAGGCACGCTGATGAGTTTAACGACCAGACTTGACGGGGTTAGTGGGATCGTGTTTATTGCAAGTGAGATGAAACCACTGGGACGAAAATCGCAAATTTGAAATTATTAGACTAAAACCATAGATTTGGACAAACAATATTGACGAAAACCGCAGTTTACTCTTTACATTATCATAATAATGGTACCTAAAGAATAAAAGAGGGTCTTTGTGGTGACTTATAAGGCCCAATGTTGGATTTCCTTTATGTTAAGACTGAGTAATAACCGAACCATTAGCTGAAAATTGACAAACTGAACCGAATTTAGCCGAAAACCGTCTATTCTTTTTGGTACCGTCAGTTAACCGGACTGAACAAACCATTCATGTTTTCATATATTAGTAGACAATTGAGAAAAATGTTCTTTCTTCTTTTCTATTTTTTTTTCGTTCCATGTTCTTTTACCAAATAAGTAAAGAATAAAAGTTACCTCAAGCCATAAATGGGTTGATCTTTTGAATCCAGTAGCAAATATAATTGCATCAAACTGATAACACTTGTCGTTCGCGAAGACAACTTCGGCTCCTCCATGTTTAATGTGTTTTAATGCCGGCAAAACCTGTTTACACGTCAACAAACGTCTTAGGGCATGTTTGAAATTTAGTTTGAAAAGTGCTTATTGCCTTTTTCAAAAAACCATTTTGAAAAGTCAGGATTTGAAACTTTTGAAAAACTGTTTTTTAAGTTTTAACTCTTCAAAAAGCTAAAATAAAAAAGATTTTTGTGTTTGACAAACAAATTTCAACTTTTTGGCTTTTTGAAAACACTAATAAACCAATAAGTATTTTTCAAACTTAATCCCAAACATACTCTTAATCAAGGTTGCAAAAGTCGCTAGGCGGACCCTAGGCGGCCGACTGGGGAGTTGGGAGTACTCGGCCTTAGTCGGTGAGTACTCGGCCTTAGTCAGAGAGTACTCGGGGATGGCTCACCGAGAACTCGTTCTAGGCGGGGATTAGTCGGAGATTACTTGTTAAGTACTCGACGCCTAGGCGCGATTTTTACAACCATGCTCTTAATATAAGTCTATGGGTCAAATAAGGATATATTATGGATCTATAATTAAGAAGAGAATGTAATTCATACATCCAAAGCATGAGATTATATATACTATTGATTCTATTTTGTGTGTACAATTCATATATTCCAAGAAGTTAATATGGTCTTAACTATTAGTAAGCAGTGTTACATCCGGCGCTTTGTGCCGGGATAGGTCGGTAAAACCTAGCCGATGGTAAAACTCAAGAGTTTTTGGTCCCCAAACATTGAGGCGATGAGTCGACACGAATTCGGTCGATTTTGGAAACATGCGTTATGGTATCGGAACTAAAACTCGGGTGTCGGTAAAACCTGAACGTTGTCAATTCCAGGTGTTGAGGCGGTGAGTCTACCCAAATTCGGCCGGTCTCAGTTACGTTTGTTATGGTATCAAAACTAAAACGAAATAGTAGTAATAATAAAAATACAAAAACAAATTTGGCATTCAATTGGTTTTTGTTATGTTCGTTAAGGTACCATAACTAAAACAAAATACGGTGAGTCTACGTGAATTTGGTCGGTTTCCCTCAAATTCGTTACGATACCGGAATTAAAACAAAAAGGGAAAAACAAAATTGACATTTGATCGATTTACATTATATTCGTTACGGTCCCAAAATTTAAAAAAAAAATAAAAAAAGTGTTGCCGACCACTAAGGTGCCGCCAAGTGACGCAATCGGACACTTGCGGCACCAAGTTTTCTTTTATGAATAACGATTTAGGTTTCTTCTTTTTCTTCAAGTCTTTAATTTAGTATTCCGTAATGAATCTCTTTCTGTATAAAATATGCTATAAGGGTAAAGAAAACTAGACCTGAATCTTGCCGGACTTAATATGTTCGAACGCACCCATATCGATGACCGGAAACTGATTGTCTCTCACTTTGAGAAAAAATGGACCTTCTTTGGCTCTTTGGATCCCATACTTTGTTAGATCTCCATACATTAAGTTGCTAGACCAAACCAAAAGCTTATCCACCACATTCAATGACAACTTTTTTAATAACAACAATCCAATTGTCACTGACCATTTTGAAAGTATATGAATCTACAATACCAACACAAAAACATATAGTAAATTCCATAATGTATGTAACATGAAAGATTTTTGAGGGCCCATGCCTTCTGTCTGTATAAACATTATGACTTGTATGATGTGGCATTACAATGCGTAAGTAATAATATGTAAGGAAGAGTAAAGCTTACCGGACTTCGGACAACGATGGAGGTTTTTGCACCACACTCCGCCAAATCATGTGCGACTTCCATGCCTGAGTTACCCGCTCCGACAACCAAAACATTCTTATTCTCGTATTTTTCACCAGACTTGTACTCAGTTGAATGAATAACTTCACCTTTAAACTCACTCAACCCGTCAACCTCTGGTACAAACGGCTCAGTGTTTTCTCCCGTAGCCACCACCAAATACCGCCCCTCATAACACTTCACATCATCACCTATTTTAAAATTACAAAATATTAAATAATCTATTAGTAAAGAATGTGTTACAAAACATAGAAGTTATAAATAAACTCTAAATGTAGGTCCGTGAACTCACACTAAAAAACCTTATAGTAATAGGAAAAATTCACAAAATAGTCAATTTTGACCAACATTTTCCAATTTTAGCCATGGTTTTGAAAAAAATATCCAAAATAGCCATTATTTTCCGTCGGGTTCGACAAAATTTCAACACCGTCCGACGGAATTCGTTGAGCTGTAAAATCGCGCCATGTGTCAGCATGTTAATGAATCTGACGGAATTCGTTAAAGAACAGTTGAATCCAACGAAATTCTTCAGTTTCTACCTCTCAAACCCTAAACCTCCGTCTCCATTTTTCTTATTTTTCCACAAAATCAAGCAAATCTATACCGTAAATCGCTTAGGTTTTCGAAAACCCGACCACAGTGCTCAATTTCACTCTATAACTCGAAATCAAAATGCCCCGAATTGAAAATCTAGGATTCATCGGACAAATTGAACAGGCGGATCCGACGGAAGCATGAGCTGCACCGCCGGACAAGACTGTTTATTATTACGTTGGCTACCTCATGAATCATTCGGAAACTTTCATAATCAGTGGGGTCCGCTGGAAAATTTCAATCCTTATCAACATCTTATAGTCTATAATAATCCGTCAGATCAGTTCTTGTTTCCGTTAGATCTAACGGAATAATATGGCAAACTTTAAAAAAAAAGTAATAGTAATAGTAGTAATAATAATAATAATAATAATAATAATAATAATAATACAAGTCCAATACCTTTAATCTTAGTCTCCACCTTCCATATATTCCTATCTTCATCATACTTAGCTGACTTCACTAAGTTCCCAAACTTCGGTTTAATATCGAAAAAACTCGCGTAATCATCGAAGTAGTTCAAGAGATCCGATCGAGGGACAAATGTCGGATACTTTGTGGGGAAAGGCATGTGTGCAAGCTGACAAAATCGTTTAGGTAAATGAAGATGAAACCTATCTAATGATTTCTTGTTAAACAATGAAGCAATGCAATCTTCTCTTTCGATTAGTACGTATGGGACCGATAGTTTGTGGAGGCTTGCCGCAGTAGACCCCGATGATGATTGCTACTGTTTGATCAACTCCAGTAGTCATATTATGGCAGCAGTAAGAGAGATTTTAATTAATATAATTAACAAAGTGTGTATATTTATGAACATATATGCATACAAATAAATGTTGCTACTTTATTATTATTATGTGACTTTAGCTTCGAGTCGTTTGGTCCATACATCTTTGTGTAGGTAAAGATAAGATGCAAAGGTGAATGATTGAGTAATGAGTATAATGGACAAACATCAAGTGTAACATCAAGTGAATAACACGTTAGCAATGGTTGAGGACATATGTTTAGGGGTGTGCACAAAACTTAAAAGACCGAACCGAGATCGAAAAAACCAAAAAACCGAACTGGAAAAAACAAACCGAATCAGAAACTGGTGTTTCGGTTTTAAACTTCAGAAAAAACCGAAATATTGGTTTTGGTTCGGTTTTGTATTTTGTAAAGAACCGAAAAACCCGAACCGAACCGAAATAACAAAAATCGAAATAACTATAATAACTTAACCGTAACCATTAAATCAAATCTGTCAATGTATGTTTGTTTACTTTTAACGTATGATTAATAAAAAATATATTTAGTTTCTGCATATGGTTAATAACTAATAATATTGGTACTTTTGGTTTTTGATTTTAAATGTATATTTTATTAGCTTTTAATATTTGAGTTCCAAATATTCAATATTCTATTAATTATTAGTTTAAAAAAAATGTTATGCCCAAAATTTCAATATTGGGTCAAGTTTTTTTTTTGGTCCAAAAAGTTTTGGCTTGATTAGCAAAACCGAATCGAACCCAAAAACCATAAACCGAAAAAACCGAAACCGAATGGTTTTAAAAAATCATAAAACCGCATCGAATCGCACTATGCACACCCCTACATATGTTTAACACGAGTCTTTTTAAAATATATTTAGTGTCTGCTTTTAAAGGAGTGCATGAGTCTTTCATGGTATAACAACCAGAACCTTCTATATTGAATTACTTGGATCGTTAGGTACACTTTTATTTATTTTTTGTGATTAGCTTGAGGGGGCATAATGAACTATTATTATTTATTATTAAGTGTAAATTACTTAATAATATTCTAGCAAGCAAAGGTTACAAGCAAGCAAACATTGAGGTATATATCAACAAATACATGTTCATCTTATAAAGGTTTCGTATACGGCATATATAATCTTGACATGTGATGTGATTTTATTGTTTGATAGTAGATTGAGTGAGTGATTTTTCTTCGTTAAGACACCCATCTGTTTTAACGAAATATAGTTTTATAGAGGGATCACACGAACACGAACCTGCTACTACCTGATATACATGATAAATCACGATAATGCACAATAAGAGCTTGTTAGAAACACATATCTGACAACCTGTTTAGTGAACAAAAGTCGGAGAGGGAATGTTCGTGAGTGGTGAGTGGTGACGGGTGAGAAACAGAGAGTGAGAATGTTTTAGGAATTTAGAGTTTAGGATAACTTATAATTATATTTATTTTTAATTTTAAAAATCTATCCATGTACTTAACATGTATTTAACAGGTAAACAAGTATTTTACCTGTTTAGACACGAAAATTAACAGGTAAATTCGTGTCTACATGTTTAGTACACGAAACTTGTTAAGGTCTTATCTGCTACCTGCTAAAGTCGTGTATGTATGTGTCATGTATTTGTATCTCGTGTATAAATTGTCAGCCCTAAGTTAAGTTAGAAAAACAAAACATATTAATAAAATGTGTTGATGGTAAAAGAACACAAATAACTAAAAAAAATAGTAGAACAAAAAATTAACATTAAAAACAAGCAAACATTGAGGTACCGACAAAAACATGTTTCATCTTATAATGGTCCTGTATACGACATATATAATCACATGACACATGATGTGGTGTTATTGTTCGATGGTAGATTGAGTGATTGATTTTTCTATGTTAAGACACCCATCTATTTTATTTTAACAAAACAAGTAAAATTGTATGTGCGATGTTGCGAGAATTCGGTCGGTATCATGAATCTAAAAGATAGATTAGTTAATAAATCCCATAATACTTTTTATCTATCACTTAAATATCATAGAAACATCCAAACGATTTATAATGAAATGGCAGGTAAGCGGGCAACAAGCTGCACCGCAACCCTCTTTTGGATAGCAAACTCAATCCTACTAAAAACAAAGTTTCGATTCTTATGGGCCGATACATTAATATGCACAACTTTCTGAACCCTATTCAAAAGGTCCACGGCATCCGGAGCTAAGAAACCAAAAGTGTCAAAGGCAAAGGGGATAAAGACGTGTTGATTCTCCAAACAAGCTCTCTCGTGTTTAGCAACCTTGCCCAATGCGGCCTGGCCTGCTACAAACCCATTGTCCCTAATCCCAACAAGAGGGGACACTCATGTGAGGTCTACACAACCGTGTCCCCCCCCCCCCCCTCCCAAAAAAAAAACACAAAAAAAAACAAGAATATCGGTTGGTCGTAATGTAGATCTTCCTTCTTGAGGATCCGTAAAAAAGTTTACGGGGGCTTCCTTTTTAGCCGAAATTCCGGCTCGTTTAAGAACATCGCATAGAACATCCCTCACCAAATCATGCATTTACTTAAACCCATGCAACTCTTTACGTCAATAGTTTAGTTATTGACGTAAAGAAGTTTCATATATACCAGCCACATAAATAATTTTTAACAACATATGATTCCATCAAATTTTTATCTACTATCCTATCCGGGGATGACAATTCCTCATATGCTTAATACACGATTAATGTCTAATAAGAATTACATTATGTAATTTTATTATTACGCTTCATCAATTTCCTTCTTAATTCATGAAACATACACTTGTGTTACGTACATGAGATATATAATAGTTAAACGAATTATATTCATGTTTGATACTCGTGTTAATCTTGTTACCTATAATTTATTGAACACGATAAGACCTGATACCATTGGTCTAAAGCCTACAAGCCTAGTCCCCTTCTTGACAACCCCCCTCAAGTCCTGTTTTATATCTTGAATATATATATTTTTTTTTTTGTAAACAAGCAAATGTTCTAATCCTAAGTCCATCTAACCTATCCATTACATAATTTGAACCCTCTATTACACCTCTAGAGAAAAAAAGCACTTATTACACAACCAGATACCATTGGTCAAATGCCCTTTGATTTTATATGATAAATCTAAATTTTGGTTTACACATTAACTGAATCACATAAAACCATGAAAACTTAAGATTACCTTAAAAGTCAAAACCGTGCTTTAGATGATGAATGGATTTGGTTTGAGAACTGGGTTACACCGTGTTACGATCTTTGTCAACTTTTTTCTTGTAGTGAGATATTTTCCCATATGCTGCAGGAACAAAAGTTATTTAACTTGTGCAACTCAGGGCTCCCCTGACTAAGATACAAGAGAAGTCAACGTACAAATGGTAGCCACAACGGCGACCTTCCAAAACCTTAAAGCATTATATGCAAAAGTCACGTGGAAAAAAGTAACATTAGTTTTACATAACCGATCCTTGTATGTGAATGTATGGTGATCGACTGTATCATATTATTTATCTTTTGAGAACAAAGTGTGTCATATAACCAACCTTCGTAAATACAAATAATTAATCCAAACACATAATTTTGGTGTTTTCTATAATATGTAACAAACAAACATTAAATGCAACTTCCAATAGTGCTTACTATAAAATGTAAAGAGGGTCATTATGGTGTGGTTGTAACTTGTAAGATGTCTGATTTACTTTCCGGCATATAAAATGCAAACTTCCATTTATGTTTAGCATGAATCTTTTAAAATATATTTTGTGTCTTTTTCAGATGAGTGTGTGAGTCTTTCATGGTATAACAACCGGTACTGTGAGTACTGCCGAAGATGACATAAAGTTCTTGGATCGCAAGGTACACTTCTATTTTTTGTGATTAGCTTGAGAAAAGGGGGGGGGGGGGGTTGTAATGAACTGTTAGTATTTATTACTAAGTGTAAATTACTTATTACAAATATTCTAGCTTAGCCTTCAAGTTATCTTAGGTTCCAAGTTATCTTTAAACATTATAACTTATAAGTGTTGCTTCCCATTAAAAAATCCTCGTGCAATAAACTTTTGATGAAACAGCCCATTATAGCTTCTAAATTAGCTCAAGTCTAATTCATAAACGGCTATACTAAACACTTTTATCATTTCCTCACTAAGCACTTCAAATAATAAATTCATTTGTTTGCTCGATTCTTTTAATTATAAAGTAAGTACTGTAAAAAATAAAAATAAATAGCCCGTGAGATTACATATGTATAACTTCAAGAAGTTACAAACATAAAACACATATGAAGTAAAACAATTACGTACAAAGTAAAATAATTACGCATTATAGAAATATATAATTACGCATGAAGAAAAATATGCAGCTTAAACAATCACAAAACCTGTATTTTTTCATGTATTTACAGTTATATTATCATGTTTTTGTTTTAAGCAAAATCAAGAGTTATGTTACCTTAGTACGTTTTGTAAGATAAGGAGCCTTTGCACACACTCACATTAAACGCAATTACCGTTTTTAAACGAAAAATTATTACATTAAAATATTAAATCTATCAATTAAAGATTTGACTCTCATCATGGAGATTCTTAAAACAAACACTGTTATAAATGCACTATCATTTCAATACCAGTGTATAGATGTCAAAACAACGTATTTTTTTATTGTTCTATATAAAACACCACAATCATAAATCTTAGTATCTTACTAAGCATAATTTATCAAAATACGATATAAAACATTTTTATTGAATTTTTTTAAATTAGCTTGAAAATGTGTTGGGCTATGTTTTGGGCATCCATAGCAGCTCCATATAGGCCATGTCTTGCAAGCCCAACTAAATAAAGCCCATTATCTCCTTTCCAATGATTTGGAAACATCGCCTTTGGTAGTCCATCTTGGTTTAAACCATGATCACCCTACATATAATTGAAACAAAAATACTTATGTAACACAACATCTCATTAACATACCTTTTTTTTCATAATTGAAAGAAAAAGAGGAAAAAAAACTACCTTAAGCCATAAATGGGTTGATCTTTTAAAACCGGTCGCAAACAGAATCACGTCAAACTGATAACTTTTCCCATTCTCGAAAACAACTTCATCGCCTCCGCCTTTTATACTTTTCAACGCTGGAAAAATCTATTTACACGTTAAAAATCGTGTTATTAATTATCTAACATGCACATCTAACATGTTGTGACACTTGAGAAAAACGAACATACTTGTATCTCGCCAGACTTGATCTTTTCGGTTGTACCCATGTCGATGATTGGATATTTTCCAATTCTTACTAAACCCGAAAACGGACCTTCTTTAGGCCTTTGAATACCGTACTTAGTTAGATCTCCATACATTATGTTGTTGACCAATACCAACAAGGAGTCCACCAAATGCAACGATAAACTCTTTTGTAACATCAATCCAATATTTACCGACCATCTTGAAACCACATGAACCTAAGTTGCGAACATATGCGACATGAATCGTTATTGTATAGAATTTGTATGCGTCTTGCAAACGTATATTTGTATAAGTCACTATTATATGGGTTATTAGCTTTTAGTAATCTTGATTTTCACATATTGGTCGGGATTAATCCTAACTCAGAATTATTTTACATATAATCCCAATTTTGAACGTATTTTCATCCATCAATCTTATACATCCCATACGTATTTTCCACGTCTTCGTAAAGCTAATGATGTTACTTTTAGTTAGTGTAAAATTGCTGGAAGAAAATACGTGCGAAGTTGGGGTTGTGGATAAATATTTCCTGAGTTGAAATTAATTTCAGTCAATATATATATTACGCAAAACTTGTATTTGATAATATTTTGAAATCATGATATCACTTCGAGATTGAAATTATATACATGTGTGTATATATATATATATAGTTTATATAATCGAAAACCCCGTTTGTTAATATTTAAATCATGATATTATATTAGCTTACATACATTAAAAAAATTATTTTGGATAATATTTAAACTATCACATCACCTTCATATTGAAGTATTTCTTTCAAAAAAAAAATAAAAAAAATCAAGAACTAAGTCATATATATTCTATTAGAGTTTCAAACACGAAACAGTCAAACAGACCGAAGATTACATTTATTTTATCTTTTAAGCAAATGAAACTACTTCAATAATAAATAAATGAATTATTTTACATATAATCCCAATTTTGAACGTATTTTCATCCATCAATCTTATACATCCCATACGTATTTTCCACGTCTTCGTAAAGCTAATGATGTTACTTTTAGTTAGTGTAAAATTGCTGGAAGAAAATACGTGCGAAGTTGGGGTTGTGGATAAATATTTCCTGAGTTGAAATTAATTTCAGTCAATATATATATTACGCAAAACTTGTATTTGATAATATTTTGAAATCATGATATCACTTCGAGATTGAAATTATATACATGTGTGTATATATATATATATAGTTTATATAATCGAAAACCCCGTTTGTTAATATTTAAATCATGATATTATATTAGCTTACATACATTAAAAAAATTATTTTGGATAATATTTAAACTATCACATCACCTTCATATTGAAGTATTTCTTTCAAAAAAAAAATAAAAAAAATCAAGAACTAAGTCATATATATTCTATTAGAGTTTCAAACACGAAACAGTCAAACAGACCGAAGATTACATTTATTTTATCTTTTAAGCAAATGAAACTACTTCAATAATAAATAAATGAATTATTTTACATATAATCCCAATTTTGAACGTATTTTCATCCATCAATCTTATACATCCCATACGTATTTTCCACGTCTTCGTAAAGCTAATGATGTTACTTTTAGTTAGTGTAAAATTGCTGGAAGAAAATACGTGCGAAGTTGGGGTTGTGGATAAATATTTCCTGAGTTGAAATTAATTTCAGTCAATATATATATTACGCAAAACTTGTATTTGATAATATTTTGAAATCATGATATCACTTCGAGATTGAAATTATATACATGTGTGTATATATATATATATATAGTTTATATAATCGAAAACCCCGTTTGTTAATATTTAAATCATGATATTATATTAGCTTACATACATTAAAAAAATTATTTTGGATAATATTTAAACTATCACATCACCTTCATATTGAAGTATTTCTTTCAAAAAAAAAATAAAAAAAATCAAGAACTAAGTCATATATATTCTATTAGAGTTTCAAACACGAAACAGTCAAACAGACCGAAGATTACATTTATTTTATCTTTTAAGCAAATGAAACTACTTCAATAATAAATAAATGAATTATTTTACATATAATCCCAATTTTGAACGTATTTTCATCCATCAATCTTATACATCCCATACGTATTTTCCACGTCTTCGTAAAGCTAATGATGTTACTTTTAGTTAGTGTAAAATTGCTGGAAGAAAATACGTGCGAAGTTGGGGTTGTGGATAAATATTTCCTGAGTTGAAATTAATTTCAGTCAATATATATATTACGCAAAACTTGTATTTGATAATATTTTGAAATCATGATATCACTTCGAGATTGAAATTATATACATGTGTGTATATATATATATATAGTTTATATAATCGAAAACCCCGTTTGTTAATATTTAAATCATGATATTATATTAGCTTACATACATTAAAAAAATTATTTTGGATAATATTTAAACTATCACATCACCTTCATATTGAAGTATTTCTTTCAAAAAAAAAATAAAAAAAATCAAGAACTAAGTCATATATATTCTATTAGAGTTTCAAACACGAAACAGTCAAACAGACCGAAGATTACATTTATTTTATCTTTTAAGCAAATGAAACTACTTCAATAATAAATAAATGAATTATTTTACATATAATCCCAATTTTGAACGTATTTTCATCCATCAATCTTATACATCCCATACGTATTTTCCACGTCTTCGTAAAGCTAATGATGTTACTTTTAGTTAGTGTAAAATTGCTGGAAGAAAATACGTGCGAAGTTGGGGTTGTGGATAAATATTTCCTGAGTTGAAATTAATTTCAGTCAATATATATATTACGCAAAACTTGTATTTGATAATATTTTGAAATCATGATATCACTTCGAGATTGAAATTATATACATGTGTGTATATATATATATATAGTTTATATAATCGAAAACCCCGTTTGTTAATATTTAAATCATGATATTATATTAGCTTACATACATTAAAAAAATTATTTTGGATAATATTTAAACTATCACATCACCTTCATATTGAAGTATTTCTTTCAAAAAAAAAATAAAAAAAATCAAGAACTAAGTCATATATATTCTATTAGAGTTTCAAACACGAAACAGTCAAACAGACCGAAGATTACATTTATTTTATCTTTTAAGCAAATGAAACTACTTCAATAATAAATAAATGAATTATTTTACATATAATCCCAATTTTGAACGTATTTTCATCCATCAATCTTATACATCCCATACGTATTTTCCACGTCTTCGTAAAGCTAATGATGTTACTTTTAGTTAGTGTAAAATTGCTGGAAGAAAATACGTGCGAAGTTGGGGTTGTGGATAAATATTTCCTGAGTTGAAATTAATTTCAGTCAATATATATATTACGCAAAACTTGTATTTGATAATATTTTGAAATCATGATATCACTTCGAGATTGAAATTATATACATGTGTGTATATATATATATATATAGTTTATATAATCGAAAACCCCGTTTGTTAATATTTAAATCATGATATTATATTAGCTTACATACATTAAAAAAATTATTTTGGATAATATTTAAACTATCACATCACCTTCATATTGAAGTATTTCTTTCAAAAAAAAAATAAAAAAAATCAAGAACTAAGTCATATATATTCTATTAGAGTTTCAAACACGAAACAGTCAAACAGACCGAAGATTACATTTATTTTATCTTTTAAGCAAATGAAACTACTTCAATAATAAATAAATGAATTATTTTACATATAATCCCAATTTTGAACGTATTTTCATCCATCAATCTTATACATCCCATACGTATTTTCCACGTCTTCGTAAAGCTAATGATGTTACTTTTAGTTAGTGTAAAATTGCTGGAAGAAAATACGTGCGAAGTTGGGGTTGTGGATAAATATTTCCTGAGTTGAAATTAATTTCAGTCAATATATATATTACGCAAAACTTGTATTTGATAATATTTTGAAATCATGATATCACTTCGAGATTGAAATTATATACATGTGTGTATATATATATATATAGTTTATATAATCGAAAACCCCGTTTGTTAATATTTAAATCATGATATTATATTAGCTTACATACATTAAAAAAATTATTTTGGATAATATTTAAACTATCACATCACCTTCATATTGAAGTATTTCTTTCAAAAAAAAAATAAAAAAAATCAAGAACTAAGTCATATATATTCTATTAGAGTTTCAAACACGAAACAGTCAAACAGACCGAAGATTACATTTATTTTATCTTTTAAGCAAATGAAACTACTTCAATAATAAATAAATGAATTATTTTACATATAATCCCAATTTTGAACGTATTTTCATCCATCAATCTTATACATCCCATACGTATTTTCCACGTCTTCGTAAAGCTAATGATGTTACTTTTAGTTAGTGTAAAATTGCTGGAAGAAAATACGTGCGAAGTTGGGGTTGTGGATAAATATTTCCTGAGTTGAAATTAATTTCAGTCAATATATATATTACGCAAAACTTGTATTTGATAATATTTTGAAATCATGATATCACTTCGAGATTGAAATTATATACATGTGTGTATATATATATATATAGTTTATATAATCGAAAACCCCGTTTGTTAATATTTAAATCATGATATTATATTAGCTTACATACATTAAAAAAATTATTTTGGATAATATTTAAACTATCACATCACCTTCATATTGAAGTATTTCTTTCAAAAAAAAAATAAAAAAAATCAAGAACTAAGTCATATATATTCTATTAGAGTTTCAAACACGAAACAGTCAAACAGACCGAAGATTACATTTATTTTATCTTTTAAGCAAATGAAACTACTTCAATAATAAATAAATGAATTATTTTACATATAATCCCAATTTTGAACGTATTTTCATCCATCAATCTTATACATCCCATACGTATTTTCCACGTCTTCGTAAAGCTAATGATGTTACTTTTAGTTAGTGTAAAATTGCTGGAAGAAAATACGTGCGAAGTTGGGGTTGTGGATAAATATTTCCTGAGTTGAAATTAATTTCAGTCAATATATATATTACGCAAAACTTGTATTTGATAATATTTTGAAATCATGATATCACTTCGAGATTGAAATTATATACATGTGTGTATATATATATATATAGTTTATATAATCGAAAACCCCGTTTGTTAATATTTAAATCATGATATTATATTAGCTTACATACATTAAAAAAATTATTTTGGATAATATTTAAACTATCACATCACCTTCATATTGAAGTATTTCTTTCAAAAAAAAAATAAAAAAAATCAAGAACTAAGTCATATATATTCTATTAGAGTTTCAAACACGAAACAGTCAAACAGACCGAAGATTACATTTATTTTATCTTTTAAGCAAATGAAACTACTTCAATAATAAATAAATGAAGTAACCATTATTTTATTTTATTCGGTTAAAAAGTTTTTATAATAACAGTTACTAAATAATAATGATAGCAATTACTAAAGTAATACGATATAATAATAGTAATAATAATAATAATATAAACTAATTTATACAATAGTAAATGATAACTTGTTTAAACATACCGGACTTCGGATAACAATGGATGTTTTTGCACCATAATTCGCCAAATCAAGTGCAATTTCCATACCGGAATTACCTGCTCCAACCACCAAAACATTCTTATTCTCATATTTTTCACCAGACTTATACTCAGTCGAATGAATAACTTCGCCTTTAAACTCACTCAACCCCTCAACCTCTGGTACAAACGGCTCAGTATTTTCACCCGTAGCCACCACCAAAAACCTCCCTTCATACCAAATATTATTATTCCCATCTCCACCAACCTTCACCTCCACCTTCCATTTACCTTCCTCGAACTTTGCGAACTTTACGAGGTTGTTAAACCTCGGATTAATGTTAAAACAAGATGCATAGTTGTTCAAGTAGGTTAAGAAATCTTTTCTTGGGACATATGTTGGAAAATTTGAAGGAAATGGAAGGTGTGGAAGCTCACAATATTGTTTTTGTAAGTGTAAGTGAAGGCGATTGTATGAATACTTGTTGAATATTGATGCAATACAATCTTCACGTTCGAGTATTATGTATGGGATTGAAAGTTGGTGGAGACATGCCGCGGTGGCTAGCCCTGATGGACCCGCGCCAACGATGAGCACTGTTGTCTGTTCTGCGTTGTTAGTCATGACAGCTTGTTGCTTGTTTACCTGAGGGTTTGTAAAGTATAGGTTAGGGTGTTGTATGAATGTATGAAATATGAATCTTGGGATTGTAGCAAAGGTGATGCATATGTGTATTATTATATATGGTACATGCCAGCGGTATGGAGTAAAAGAAACGGTTTGTATTATTATTATTATTATTATTTAATAAAATTATTATTTTGTGCAATTTTGTATTCTAAGTCAATGGTTTTATTTAGAATATAGTTGTTAGAGAAGTTGTCAAAGTGGAATGTATGAAATTAAATACATTTGTATTTTCGTGTTTAGCTAAAGTTGGTAGTCCAAAGTATTTGTGTTTTTTGAAAGAGAAAATGTGTAGTTTAATGATGTTATGTATGTGTGTGTGTTTTAATAAAATTATGTAGTTTAAGGAATGTTTTGTATTATTTTTTATCGGGGGCGAATCTTCATTGGGGTCAGGGGTGACTCCGGCCCTCCTGTTTTTTTGCACAGTACGGCAGTAGTGTAAATTTATCCGTTTTCGGCCGAAAAAATTTATACGTAGTATAAGTTTAACCTTTTTTGACCGAAGATTTGAGTCCGGCCCTCCCTCGTTTATGAAATTTTGTATACGTTTTGAGCTCGCCTCCCCTCCCCCCCGGTGCCTCAGTCCAAGCTTCGCCACTGTTTTTTATAAAGAAAATTATGTAGTTTAATGGCGTTTTTAAAAAGTTATATATATTAGGCGTAATTAATTATTAGTGCATGTTTTGTATTTTTTTTAAATATGTAGAATATTATGTATTGTTAAATATTAGTGAATGTTTTTTGAAAGAGAATTTGTGTAGTTGTTGCATGCATATTTTGTGTTTTTTATTAAATAAAATTATGCAGCTTAATGCATGTTTTGTATTTTTCACAAAGAAAATAATATAGTTTAATGCGTGTTTTTTTTCTTTATTTTTTTTATAGAATATTAGGTAGTTAATTAGTGCATGTTTTGTATTATTCAAAAAAAAAAATTAGTAGTATAATCTATATCTATACTATATATAATGCACCACCCATGGGCAAATTATGACACCAAATTTTAAGTAATTTACAATTTTTCAAACACATTGTACAACCTTAAATAGGGGTATAGTAGACATTCTAACACTAAATTTAACGTTTCTTTCATATTTCTTCAAATTATTTACAACAATGCCCCTTCAACTTTAATCAACATTTGGAGATTTAAAAAATAGTTACAACTTTGATCCCCCATCTTTTAAGTGTAGATTATTTATAATTTCACTTTTAACCCAAATTCCCCCACGATTTTTAAACGGTCATAACTTTTTCATACGTTAATATTTTTTTAAAAAAATTACACCATAAAAACGTGCATTTAATTCTCTTTAATTTGAATATGATATTGTCATAGTGTGTTTTCAGTTAAAAAAAATAACATCTTACGTATAGTCGTTTGTGATCCGGTTTTAATAGTTTAAACTAAGCCGTGAGCCAAGCCGTTTTTTGTCATCGAAAACAGAAACCAAACCGTTGAAAATTCTAACCCAACAAAAACAAACGATTAACAATGGTTAGATTTCGGTTTCATTTGTACTTCGCTACTAAATTGAGTTTAAAATAAGAATTCTTAATCCACGGTTTTAAATGGAACGATGAGCACCCAAAAATCTCTTACGTGATTATTAAGGCCTGTATTTCCCGCTGCATCGCGCGGGCACTCGTCTAGTATTATTGTAAAGAAAACTATTTAGTTTAATTAATGCTTATATATATATATATATTAAATTTGTGTAATTAATTTAAAGCATGTTTGTTTTTTTTACAAATGAAAATCTATTAATTATATTTACTCTTTGGATAATTAACAAGGTTTGAAGTGCCTGGTGGGCATGAAATTCACATTTTGGATAAGAGTTTGATTTTTCTTAACTTTATTAATTTGCTAGTAGAAGCATGTTGTGTACGTAACTTTGGTCAAGCAAAAAAAAAACGCGATATTGATTTATAATTTTTGGTCTATTCAAGATCTCAAGTCTATTTCAAAGCTTCCAATCAAGTCTAACTACTATTATTATCTCACCAATGAGAACCCGAATTCGGTTAGCAACCGAACACATACAAAACAAATGAGAATTAGTCTCATCGTAATCATTACACACCAGACATAAAACGTTGGATTATCTGTACGTACCCTTTCACACTCTCCAGTAGAAAGCCTATTGATCAAACCCGTCAAGCACATGTGTTAGCTTTTAATTTCTAGGTGTGAATTTAAACTAAATGGTCTTTCCTATCCCTTCAGAATAATATACTCAATAATCTTTCTAACGCCTTAACCTGAGAATTTAGTCATATCTCCAAGCTTTCAAGCCAATAATCTTTCTAACGCCTTTAAGTCTTTAACCCAGATTTTTCCGCTATATATTAGTAATATCAATTTCATATGATTTATAAAACTTGTCTCACGCTCAGCTTAATACTCGTCGAGCGCCCGACTAGTATGTACCCATCAAGTAACGGGCATATATACATGTTAGGGACTGTTTGGTGAGTCAGATCTGAATGAAACTCTGTCCTATTCAGCAACAACAATAAGTCTGAATGATTCAGACCTAATTTTAACCATTTAGATGTTTTTCTGTTTGAAACCAAACAGCCTAAAGTCTGAATGAATCAGATGTTTACATCTGAATGATTCCATTCAGATGTAAACAAACAGCCCCTTAGTTTACTTCAAACTACTGTTAACAAGTTAGCATTACACACACATTTCTTATTATTATAATTTTACTAACCAAATAAATTAAAAAAATATGAAACCTAAAAGGCTACTGATTTAGTTTATTACTCTATCACCAAATTCCATATCTGTTTCATCCCAATAAACTCTTTTAAAGCTAATAATATATTTGAATATATGTCCCAAATCTCATATGTTTTGGTCAACCTTTTAAAACATAATCTTCTTAACTTTTAAATATATATAGTTTTCACTAAGATTTTGGTCTCAAATTTCGTTAACATGTTTCATAAAGTCTAGAATTTTTAAGTTATTTAATTTGGTATATGAGTGTTTTTGCATATTTTTCTTTTTCTTTTTTCTTTAACATCGGTGTGATGATATACTGTTGTAAACATCTGTGGCAACACGTGTCTGCAGCAGTGCCACCTTTAGAAAAGACATGAAACATTTCAATATTATTGTAACACAATATTATATAAATATATTTTAAGGCATTAATAATAAGAGTTTTTAGTCAAATAATAGATGGGGTGTGATATAAGTGATACAAAATTATTTAAATGGTATTGTTTGTTTAAAACTTATTTACTAGTTACATGCTTATATATTATAGGTTTTGAGTTTGATGTTTGAAGGGAAACCGGTTCTTGTGATATATAGACTTGATTGATAAGATTAAACTTCTTGGTTTCTTATGGATCCGAAATAGGTTGAGGTCTACGACGGTGTCTTGAGAGGATTGGCAATGGTTTATGTATGTCTTGTTTGTCGAGGTTTTGATTGTGTGTCGGGTTTGTAGTGTAACATTTTGCTATGCGTTTTTCTATTAACAAAATCATTCTGTTGGTCGTTCATAAAAAAACACTTTATTACAGGTTTTCATTTACGTTTTACTTTTAACCATTTTATTATGCTTTGTATGCTTATCATTTATATATATTTTTTACTTTAACCAATTTATTATACTTCACTTCTATTTTTATTAATCAACTCATTACTATTTTTGTTTAATTTTTTCATAGTTGTCAAGTGTTGATTATTGTTTTTATTATTCTTGTTTTTGAATCTGTACAAATTCGAAACAATAACTATGTTTATTGTTTTTTTATTTGATTATTTTTCATAAATATGATTATAGATGTGTAATGGATTATGAATATGACTCCAAGATTTTATTTTAAAGACAAGTTACTTTTTTAACATCAAAATTTTTCCATCTATACTTTTAACTTTTACACTTACAAATATTTAAAACCGCAAATTTCATTTTAAAAAGATGAACATCATACCGCAAAACATTAGGTATGGGTTAAAGAAAGTTACTTAATAAGTATATTTTTATATTAACTATTATTTCTATATTTAGATGAAAACAAAATTTATTACACAAGCAATAATTGTTTGTCATTTATTGTCATTTACTAAATTTGTTATTAGACCCACTCCAGATACCATTGATCCGTAGAGGACATCTAACGTGACGAAGGTTGGACTAAAAAGTAGAGGAGGGGGCATGTGCGGGCGGACTTAATGCGTATGAAAAATTTTATAAAGGTGGGGACTAAGTTTTAATTAAAAACAATAAATTTACACTATTAAACAAAAAAACGAAAAAACTTACGCTACTCAAATTATGCTTCGCCCACGAATCCATGAGCTTGTGTGACATCCTTATGGATTTATTGATTTATTTTTATTGTGTAGGTGAAGAAACACGGATTCAATCCCCGGGTATGGGTTCTAGATCCAATGAGTCCACAGGGTAAAATACGATAACTACAACTAAGATATGAATATAACTTCCCAAAGTCCAGTGACCGGAGCTTGCAAAACAGACACCGTGAGTCTCGTTACAGGAATGACAAGAGGGGGGGGGGGTCTTCCTGTAACCACCCTCCGGCGTGAGAATCAGTAACGTTCGTAAATGGAGAAAGTACTGAAGTAAACAGACTAAGTATAGTCAGAATGCAAGTGAGTGAATGAATACCTCATACCGTTTGACAAGGTATTTATAGCCGAAGGATGTAGGAAGGTAATTGGGCCAGCTGTCATTTTCTAGAAGATCTTCAATAACCGCCTGGACGGTTGTCCTTTTATGATAGGTTGAGCTATACGTCCCATGTGCATGGGTATAACAACCTGGACACGTGTTGCCCAATGATAGGACGGATTGCACCCTGGCCATGTGCATAGTTATAACAACCTGGTCATGTGTCCTTTGTTCATTGGCTGGTAGATCACGTATTTCTCAAGTAACAATCGTAGATATTCTTCTAGACGGTAGTTAATTGATGACAGCTGTCCCGCTGGCATTGTCTTCCGGTTGTTTAGGCGGACAAATGTCTTGTCCTGCGGATGACATCTGAGGATGCCAGGGTACTTCCGCAGGTGGTATGAGGACGTTCCTCCTCTACCGTGATATACGGGTGATCCGTATACCCCGTGGGTGGCCTATTAGAGGTTCCTCTGTGACCCGTGTGTGGTACTTAAGGGTATTTGGGTCTTTTTGGTACCCTACCTCTATAGTAGGGTTCTTGTATTATGCATTTATTGATTTATTTTTATTGTGTAGGGTTCTTGTAATTTTGTTGGAAAGACGGTATTTTATATAAATAAAGAAAACAGTCTTAGCAAATAGCTAGAACAAAACAACACCGAACATTACAAATACAATAGAGGGTTCTTAAGCCACTCGATCCTATAAATATTACATTTACGACTTCTGCTACTATACCACAAGAACGAGAAATGAAATATTTTATTAAATAGCGCTTATTTATTATGCTGAGTCTTCTCAAATACCAGGTCATTTTTGAATCTTCAAATAATCCACCAAAGACAAAAATAATCATCCTGATCAATTGGCTCTATATTTTTTAACGGCCAACAAACACATATTTTTGTAGGTATTCCGTACGGGATAACCCGACGACAAAATGCCACCACCAGCTGGCCCAACCCAACCTTACAGAGCCCTTAAGCGCCTCCAAATTATCCCAGTTCCGGGAAAAACTCACCCACCCGAAGCCCCACTGGTGGTAAAACCCAGAAATCCTCAGGATTGAACGGGAGATTACAAAGATCTCAGTCTGCCTTCATTGAACCACCCAATTTGTTAAGAAAGAGAGTCATGTAAGTGTTTAACTCGGTTTGTTACCAATTTCTTGATTCGTTTGATCCAATCAAATGGCTTTCAGTTCGGTTGTTCGGTTTCAACATGTTAAACACTCAAGAAGTAAACATTATGTGATGTAAAGCTAACACCAAACTATAGAATAACCAAACATTTCTTAATGTTAATGTAACTATGTAAGGTATTATCACTAAAATATGACATGCTCCTCAACCCACTTTATGTTAGTTATTCTCGGTTTCTATTCTTTTATGATATTAAATAACATGACAACAGGGCCGGCCATTGACCAGGGCGGAGTGGTCGACCGCGATAGACCCGAAAATTTTTAAAATTTTTTTATATATTTTATATATAAATTGTATTTCAGCTTTCATTTAACAAGACCCAATTACAATTTCTAATTGCCCAAATATGAAAGTCCATAAACCATTTACAATTTTCAGATTTTGTTTACCAGGTTGTGAATTAGGAGACTAAGAGGCAAGACGTACGACTATCATCAGAAAACTTGAAACCCTTAAACCACCGCCGTGACTGGTTTGTCGGCGTCCACGGTCCACTCCGGCCAGCCACAGCGCCGCTACGCCGGTCTTTCATTCTTTGGTCTCTTGGATCCCTCCGAAGCTCCGACAGTCCGACTCTCCGACTGATCGAAGCTGCAAGGAGACGAGGAGTTATTGTCTTGTTGAGTTGAGTTGTTGAGATTTGTGACTTGTTAGACTTTTGATTTTACTCATGAATTTTATATATTTTACTAGTATATATAATATATCTAGCAATATATATTATATATAATATATCTAGTACAGTATGTGTATACAGTGTATGACAGTAGCAATAATAGATTTAATATATTTTAGTAAATTATATCTAGCACAGTACACTTTAGCAGTTTCGTTTAGATTATATTATATTATATTATTATATGATTATATATTTTACAGTTTTTACTAATATATATGTATATATATTTTTTAGAAAGACTTAATGGCTTGGCGTTGATATCTATTGAGAGCGATGTATTGGAAAGCATAAATTATCAAGACTTGATCGAGGGTTTTGCTTCAAAAAAATGCTATGAGAGCATCACGTTTCGTTTAGGTATGTAATTAGATTATTTTTGCTACAATATTTATGTTTTGTGTATTGAAATTGCAATTATAATCGTATGATTTACTCTTATTTGAGTTATCGAATTTTATATTTTACTTAAGTCTTAAGGCCCGAATTTATACTCGCCTTTGGCCCAAATTTTTTTAATGGTTTTCGGAGCCGGGCCTGCATGACAATAACATATTACACGCCTAAAACATTACACAATATGACTCATGTTTAAATAACAGTATATCGGTTTTTATTAATCCCAACTATCGCTTTTTGGTCATTACTGGTTCAAACTAACGAATTGGCTGCTGACGGTCCCAACTTTTAAAGTATTTGTTCCTAATTCTAACAGAGTCATAACATCGTTAGTTGTAGGTAGCCGGAAAAACGTTTTTAGCCGGAAAACTCACATTTTTTTTCTCGAAAACTCAACATTTTCGTCCCAGACATCTTGGTAACTTTGTATCGGACCTTTAGAAACCTTTTGCTAGTAAAAGTCTCAATTATTGAAGTCGCCGGAACTTAGAACCATCGTCGGAATCAGTTGTGATGCTCAAGTAGTGGTGAGTCAATTGGTGGTGGTGGTGGTAGTGTTCATGTGGTTTTTTCTGGCAAAAAATGTGACTTTCACAGGTTAAAACGTTTTTCTAGCGACCTGCAACTAATAGTGTTAGGATTATGTTAGTCGCGGACCGTTAGGAACAAATACGTTAAAAGTTGGGACCGTCAGCAGCCAATTCGTTAGTTGGGATCGGTAGTAACCAAAAAACGATAGTTGGGGTGAATAAAAACCAATATACCTTAAATAACCGGTTATGTTACATGCGTAAAAGGATGGCCGAAATAGCTAGCTTGATGCTCAGATTAAGAAAGAGAACCGCGTAAGTTTTAACTCGTTTTGTTAACAATCCATTGACTCGTTTAACCCAGAAACATGGTTTTAGTTTGGTTGGTCTAATTAGTTTCAACATGTTAAAACACTCAAGAAGTAAACACCCTATGATGTAAACAAACTATAGACACATCAGATAACTAAACACTTTTTAATGTAAGGTATTGTTACTTATATAAAGCATGCACGTCTCTCGTACCCACTTTATGTCAAGTTATTCTCAGTTTATATGTTTATATAGACATTGAATAACATGATGATAGATACCACATAAGCTTCAAGGTATGGCACATGTTTCTTTAGGAAAGATGTCCCGTCGTGTAGTCGAATATGATACGAATGTTAACTATAACATCATCTATCAAAATTAGTTAGATACAAAATAAAATGATAAAAGAAAAATGCTAAATATCAGTATACCATTATTGTTTGGTAATGTATTTAACAATGTGTTGTCGACGATGAATTTATGAGGAACGTGTACTATAGGTGATCAAATCGGGTTGGTCAAAGGAACCGGAACCGGTTCAGAACCGGTTCCATTAGTCAACATCACTGTTTAAACCGATTCCATGTTCGAACCGGTTAGGGAACCGAACCGGTTCCCCAACCCTCGGACCCGGAACCGGTGGAACCGGTTCTGACCGGTTCCTAAACCGGTTCTTACACTGTAACCGGTTCCAACCGGTTACAGTGTAAAAAATAATTTTTTTTTTCGTTTTTCGTTTCCGCTGCTCGTATTTGTATAACATGTTAAATAAAAAAAACAATTAACATAAAATTCATTTTATTTACTTTAAGAAGTTCAAAAAAAAAAGGTTACATGTTTTAAAATATTCAAAAACAAACTAACAAAACATTAAACTTATAAATATAAAGTTGTGACATATTATTTCTATAAAAGCCTTCTTGTTCGTCGTAATTATTGAGTGGCGACTTATTCATCAGAATTACTTGTAGAAACGCCTTCTTGTTCGTCGTGCACTCGAACATCAAGTGGTGTTTCGTCTTCCAGAGTGGTTACGTGTTGAACACGATCGATTGAGTCCAAGTGATCCTTCAAGCAAATGCACATCTCCACCGACTCCGAATTCAGTCTTGTTCTTCTCACCGATATTACCCTGCCACTAAGAGAAAAAGCAGATTCCGAAGCTACCGTAGAAGCTTGGGCGGTTAGTAAATCACGGGCCATGGTGGCAAGAATCGGAAACTCGGTTTCCTTTACCTTCCACCAAGCCAAAACATCAAAAGTGCCATATTCCTCTTCGGATAAACCGGTAGAGAAATCATATGCACTATACCTTCCTAGTTCGCTTGAAGGGGTGTTACCCCTTTGTTTTTTAGCCGTTACGTTGCGAACGGTGTTCATAAGGCTAATCATGGGGTCTCGTACTCTAGGAGCACTTGAACTTGATGAAGACCCCCCCGGCGTAGGCATGTGTATGTTTGACCCATATTTATTTATATAAAAGTCATACATAAATTTAAAATTCAAGTTAAAATCATTTTGTGCCTCTGTTGAAAAGTTTGGGTCAACTTCATGCATATCTAAGGCTGAAAAAATTTCGTCTATCACACATTCAACCCCCGTAACATTTAACATTGGGTTTAAAGCGGCGGCGCAAGTAAAAATCGGTGGCAATTCAAGAAAGTATTTTTTTAATTTAAACTTCATTGGTAATATGATGTTTGAAAACATTGGACTTTTATTTTCAAATTCTTTAAGATTGTTAACGATTAAAAATAACTCCGAAAGAACCAAGGGACTTGTCGGATAATACGTTCCCGATAGTTTCGTAGTTGATGTTTTAAAAACTTCAAGAAAAGTCGATAAGTCATTGATAATTTCCCATTTCTCATTTGAAAAGGGGATTGCCAAATCATTCTCGGCAAGACTAGAATGAAACATTTGTAAAGTGTCTCTTTGTTTCAAAGCACTTTGAAACATTATGCAAGTGGAATTCCATCGATGAGGTACATCCCAATTAGCTCCCAAAGCTTTTCTTCCCGTATCTTTACAAAATTTTCTATAATCCATTTGTCTTTTTTTACTTTTCTTAAAAACTTCATGTAGCATTACTCTAAAATCGTTTATAACCGATGTAACCTCATCCGAAGCAAGTCCGTCTTGCACGATTAAATTAATGATATGTGCAACACACCTTGAGTGAAAAAATACACCATTGCAAATCGGCATATATTTTAATTTTAATTTATCAACCGCCGATGTATTATTCGACGCGTTATCAAATGCAATTGAAAATATTTTATTTTCTAGTTTATAAGTTTTTATAACATAATCTAAAATTTCAAACAAATTATCTCCCGTATGTGGATACTCAAAGAGTTCGAAAGCAATGGTGCGTTTCATCATTTCCCACGATGACGGGTCTACCCAATGAGCGGTGACACAAAGATAAGATTCGGGTAGACCATGTGGAGCCGACCAAACATCAGTAGTTAAGTTTATTCCCGTATTTATATTTTCAAAATATGCAATTAGTACCTCTTTGGCCTTCTTCCACAATTTCAAACAATAACGTTTAAGAGTATGACGACTTACGTGAGTGTATTGTGGTTGAAGCGTATCTCGAATCATGGCGGTTAAGCGAGGGTTGTCGAAGTGGCTAAACGGCAAAGCTTCTTGAATCACAAACTTCGCCATACGATCTTGAACTCGATCAATTTGGTATGTAAATATTCCGCCTTCACTATCCATTTGCGTTTGTTGCGACTCGACGTTCTGTTTCAACGCCCTGCAATACGGTCTTTCGATGTGTTTCTTCAAATTTGAATTCGAAAGTGGGTTTAAATAAATCCCACAAAACTTGCACCGAGCCTTCAATGAATGGTCACTCAATTCAACCAAATCCCAATTGCACCAAATCTCTTGATTACGATTATGAGGTACAATACGAACGAAACTTGGTCCGGCGGTGGAACCTTGACCAACCGATGATTGTGAGGCAGCCATAACAACAAATATGAATATAGAAGAAGAGAAAACAAGAGATTAGAGAACTCAGAACGTTGTAATAGCGTTTTTTTGTATTTTTTTGCGTTCGGGTTTGCGTTTTGAGTGTTGTGATGAACCCATTACACCAAATACCTATTTATACTAGTAGTGGGGTGTTTGGGGAGCCAAAAAACGGCCATTTTTGACCCCAACGGTCAAAAAACGGCCATAAAACCGTTTCCCAACGGCTAGAACCACTCCAACGGCTATAACCGGTTCCGAACCGGTTCCGGTCGAACCGGTTCCAGAACCGGTTCCGGTTCGGTTCCGGTTCCTACCCGGTCCACCTCCAAATATGTCAAACCGGTTCCGGATCGTCGGGTTGAAACGGAACCGAACCGGTTCCTACGAAAAACGGGTAGGAACCGGTTCGGTTCCGGTTCGGTTCCGTCGAACCGGTTCCAGGAACCGGTTTTGTTGTCCACCTCTAACGTGTACTATGCTTACGTTACTATAGATATTAGATACGAGTTAAGTCGTGATTATGAAAGTAGTGTTAATGTATCCCAGTCATGGTTGTAAAAGTCACTAGGCGAACCCTAGACGGCCGATTAGGCAGTTGGGTGTACTCGGCGTACTCGGGGAGTACTCGGAAATGACAACTAGAAAGAAAATTTATTTTTAGATATTATATATATGTCAAATATACTACTATTTATAACAAAATAAGTGAATATCAATATAAATAAAATAAATATATTTTTTAATATTAAATTATTCAAAAATATGCTAATCATTAGGTAAAAAAATTGATATTCTTTTCTTAACATTAGAGAAATATGAATTATGTTTTACTTTCTAAGTTAAATTCAGCCCAAGTTGACCGACTAGATGTGATTCTGGCTGAAGTTGACCACTTTTGATCGGTCCTTAATAATTAGGCGGAGTTAGTGAAACTCCCCTCGACACCATACCTTATAGCGAGTACTCGGCTTTGTAGACCTACTTTTACAACATTGATCCAAGTAAGCCTTGGTATAATTGTTTTGGAGTTAAGTACTTTTTGTAGCTTTGTAGTCAACAAGCGGATGCATTTTGTAACCTCACTTTCAAATATAAGCCACCTGCTGCACCCCCGACATCTTCAATATGATGTAGTATGAGCCCAGTCGGACTCTTTGCACACCCCACACATCGGGCATAAATCTGAACTATCTTACACTTCTCATGTTAAAATATGTTTGTACCAAATTTATATATGTAATTTAAAATATGTATTTTATTTATTTATTTTAATGATAATATTTCTTTATACATTGTTCCCTATAATCATTAACTTGTTCCCCTTGATGCTAACAAAATCGAGTTCAAAGATGCATGAGTCCTAGATTTTGTGTCACTTTTTTTGGTTATGATTTCATGAAATAAAGCATGAGAAAAAGAACTCACTTACACATGTGACATGTGCAAATGTAAACCCTTTTTAAGTTTTATAAACTTTCTAAGGTCTAACTTACAAGATAGTTTATTTGGTTTTTAATTATTATGTTGGTATATGATTACTTTTGACGATATACTTTTTGGAATGTTGCTTAAAGGGTGTTTTTTTTTAAATATAACTTTTATTAAGACGGTAAACCCAGCTAGCCAATAGCTAACCCGGGACAAAACACAAATGTTTATATGTTGAGGAGAGAATTTTTAATCCACTTTGCCCAACCAGCATTAAGTTTAACAATATAACTACAAACACCACAAATACGACAATGAAATGATATAATCAAATAAGTTCTTTTTTTTCGGCTTCCCGATGATGGAATACCTCTCCATTTCGAAACCTCCAAATACTCCACGAAGTTGTACAGTTAATCGCCTCAATAACCTCTCTCTTCTTCTTAGAGTTTTAGTTTACAAGTAGTAGGTTTTTCGAAGCTCTGGATAATGAATTAAAAGCAATTAAAAAAATTAGCATTCTAAAGGGTTTTAGCTCGTAAATTTAGCTACAATTTTTTTAAAGCACACCCGTAATAAAAGCTCTTATACATATTTTATACTCGGTTTTACGATTACTATATGACCAAATGACATTTGGCATAATCATATTAAAAGAGTTTGATATAAAACATCGTCTTTCCAATGAGGTTTGGGCTTATGTCCCGTAGTTGTAAAAAAATGTGTAATTTAGGTATAAAGCTTATAGAGTATGAGTTAACATTAAAAAAGTTAGGTATAAAAATATAAATGATAATAAATTATGATATAAAGTATGTCACAATTAATTGCATGTGAAGTTTATAAGTTGTAAGTAGTTTTCGTATGTCAACTCTAATATTAAAGTTGAATAATTGTCTACCTACTCATTTAGTTGTTATTTAAACCATATTGCGAATTTTATACACATATCTTTTGCCATATTCCACTTCTTTTGTACATGATTTGCCGTATTAATGTATTGTGTAATTTTAATTCTTAGTTGCTTACAAAACTTAAATTGATAGGCACTTAAATATAAGATTAGATTGCTATAACTTCAAAAACAAAAAAACACACACACAAATAAAATAAGAAAAAAACAAAAAAACTATATTTTGTAACGTTCCGTATTGACATAAAATGGGCTTTGATTAAAACTGGATCCTTTTCATTAAAAGATATATGTTTTATTTTGGATCATAACACGCGAAAATACGAAGATAGTTTTTTAGTCTATGATTTTTTGAAATGTACACGATCACTATTATTAGGCTATGTGCAGTGGAGAGATTACAAAATGTGACGTTTTGTGCCATGTGACGCTCAGTCAGCAAATGATGAGTTGTTTTAGGGGTGTAGTGGTGTTGTAGCCCAATATATATGCATATATATGTATATCACACACACACATAATTATAATAATAATAAAAAACCAACACCACCAGGCGACATGCAGTTGTCGACTTGTCGATCCCCCCCTCCCAACACTTCGCCCATTTGTAGCCTGGGGGGGGGGGGGGGTTCTCGCCCAAAAATCACATTTGTCGTTCATATTACTCGCCTACTACACTTGGCCTTAATGAAAATAAATATCATTCAAGCGAATTGGTTCGTTGTTTTTCTTGTAAAGTTAAGCATTGAATTTGGGCATACACAGGGGGAGGGGGGGGTTAAATAGTAATTCTAGCAAAAAAAAAATATAAAAGTGCTAAGACGATGAGAGTTGAGTGAGTTGTGATCGAAGAGGAAAAATCGAATACGAAATGAAAATAGTCAAAAACCAAAAAAGATTGAAGGCAATTAACTATGGGAGTCCAAAGCTCAAAGGCCCACTAATCATTATTTTGTAACTTGCAGTCTTGCAGTCCAGTTCATCTTTCACATTTTGCAGCCCATTTAGCCAAAAAGGCCTCATACAAATTTGTACCCATTTTGCATTTTGCAGTCCATGTAGCATAGTTGACTCGCACTATTTATTATTTATCTAATGCATAACAATTTTTGGAAAGTAGTTAATTTCATGCTTGTGTTTGATATTTCGAGTTCATGTGAAGAGTATAAAAAATGGGTCTTATATAACTTTCTAAGACGAGTGCCCCTTATCCCATGGAACTCTTGAATTCCCAATTACGATCGTGGATGTTGCAAATACTTGGTGCATGTCATCAGTCATTTATCTATTAATTAGAACTGTTATGACTTAGGCCTAATTTATCAATTAAACATATTGTTATGCCCAATTTTCACTAATCATTTAAACTTAAATGTCCAAATCCATTATTTTGTTAATATTTGGACTCTTGGATGATTTAGACCTTTTGTATAAACCCAGACCCTTTATATAACCATACTTTTTTTAAATAAACTTTTTATTTTATTTTATTTTATTTCGGCCCTTATTGAAAACGGGTCCAAGACCGCGTCCAGGCCCTGCATGAGGTTTGTGCTCGGTTTGCTTAATTTATTGTTTGCAAGGTTCTATTAATTAAAAATAGACTCAAACACGACTTTTAACCTACATGGGTGGACAAAATAGGTTTGTGATAAAACTTGTCGTATTTCTTAAAATAATCTAAAAAGGTCGTATTGGTTTTGGTTGACCCAATATATTACCGGCTTTTCTGGTACACCACTATTGATGGGTATGATGATTAAGGCCTAACGGATTTTCCCTAACCCGTTTTTAGAAAGAAAAACAAAAGTAACGATTCTAGTGAGAAAAATCGTTTCCATTTGATTAAAGTTTTAGCCCTAACTCTCACCATTTGTTACCAAACTACCTCTTTATTCTAATACCAAACACCAAACATTAACAATAACTGGGCTTGGAGACTGAATTAAAGTGGGCTTGGATCCATATGACGGGCTGAGCTAATATTATTTCATATAGTCATATAAAACTTAAAAGTGGTTTAAGTTAGAGGGGGCACAAATTGGGTTTTTCAAATACCCAATTTTGGGTATGGAACCGGGTTTAGGTATTACGGGTATTGAAAAATCGGGTATCAGCGATACCCGGGTTGGGTTGGGGTTCGGGTCCGGGTCCGGGTATTTTCTCCAAAAACCATACACTATGCATCGGGTTCCGATCGGGTATATAACCAGGTATTCTAAAACCAGTATTTGAATACCCATTTTCGGGTACTGAGCAAACCCTATTTTTGGATTTTTTCGAAATTTTTTTCTGGGTATTTTTCGGCTATAGATCGGATTTTTTTTAAGGAATTGCACTTTTTCAGAGTATTTTCGCGTATTTTTCAGGTTTTTTTTTGTGAAATTTCGGTTATTTGAAAAACCCGGTTTCGAGTATTGGAAAAACCCGGTTCTGGGTACGTAACCGGTTCTGGTTTTCGGGTATTACTGGGTATAAATCGGGTCCTACTCTGGGTACGGGTTTTGGTACTAAAATGCATACCATATCCATACCTTACGGGTCGGGTCGGGTACGCGTTCAGGTATAAAAAAAACAGGTTCCGGGTATTTTTTCCAGGTTCGGGTTTTTTGTGCACCTCTAGGTTAAGTGGGTATATCGGTTATTGGGTTAAACCGAATTAGGAAACTTATAAAACCTATGACCGTATCAAAAACCAAATTGGTTATTCGATTACGGTTAAAAATTAGTAACCGATTAATAATTTGGAGGCTTGGTTTGTTTTCGGTTTAGTTGGTTTATCATCGAATAATCAACATCGTTATTGAGCTGACTACGGATCAATTACTACTTACTAAGATGGATTTGGATTTGTGAAGCAGTGGGCTATGACATAAGTTACTCAGATAACTAACCAACTTTAAGATTTGTGGAATCGATAACCGAACACCCTTTTGATTGCGGTTACAAACCGAATCAAATAAAAATTTACTTTTATTTTTCTCGGTTTTAATCTGATTCGGTTTTCAATTGAACATTAACAAACCAAATAATCAACACACCTACAAATTATATATAATTTAATAACTACACTAAAACTTCAAATGGTAATTTAACTTTCAAAGCTTAGCGGTTGATAAACATGTTATTATACTTTGATCAACTCGTATAATTATACAACGTAAAAAAAGAAAATAACTTACATGAAACAGAGTTAAGATTCACATGTAAATTTAGTTAATATGGATATAAGTAGATATTTTTTTAATGTAACAAGTTTTTATACCCGCGCGTTACACGCGGGTGTTTATATGTCTACGGGCGTTTATATGTCTACAGTTAATGCTCAGATCTCTGATGCAGTAGAAACATATGCTGCAAAATAACGGTTTGTGATCATAGGTAAAGACGACAAACGATGAAAATATACAGATCTTTGCGTAAAGAAGCAACAGGAAAAAGCGGTCCGTATACTTTAGAAACACAACAAACATTATATAGTCAAATTTTGACATAAAGATCTAGAAAACAAATGGTCTAAAAAGATTATCACGATTGGTCACTTTTATCTGCCTAAAAAATAATAATCCACGAAAAAGTTGTTGAGATTTCGTTTTTAATAATTTTGAGAGGAGTAAATATCAATTTCAGTGGACACCATAAACAAAAAGATTAGGAAAAATTAACAGACAACATATACTTGCTTATAAAGTAGCATAAGTAAAACAAAATTACAAAAAGAATATGGACTTGAAAGTTCAAACTCAGCAATGGACAAACGATATTCCAAAACAAAAACACAAGTTGATGCAATCGGATGAGCGTGTAGTCATCGTCATCGAACCAACAACAGTAAACCTAAAGAAAATATAACAAAAAAAGAGGTTCAAAGGAGGCTCAGTTCCTAACAGCAACCGGACCACCACCAGCAACGCCACCGCCGGCAACAGCAGTTCAAGCATCTACCCCCACCCATGGATAAACGGCCGACAACACCGTAACTGTTACCTATGGTTTCAAAACAGAAATCAACAGGCCACCGGAGCATCAGCTTGTGCTAAAGCTGATGTCGATGATAGTGGGAGACGACGGGTAGAGCTGATTGAAAATAACCGGTGATGAGACGGTCGATACGGTAAGGAATACGATGGATGACCCGGGTTCGAATCCTAATTCCGACCGGATTTTACCAGAGCATTAAAACTTGTCGTGCCTTCGGGCGGGGTGAGCCAACTGAGGTTTACCAGGAACGCCAAGCCAAACTCGGATGTCAGCGTAAATCCCGATCATGTCAACATAGTTGGCCTGAGTGGGATGGTGGGGCGCAACGTGTTCGCACAGTGAAATAACTTAACTGTGAAAGTCACCATTTGAACAAAAAATAAAGATGGTGTTTTGACTATGTAGGCTAGAAAAATATATTTGTTTTTTATTTTTGTAATCAGTGGTTGAAACCAAAATGTAGGAAGAAAAATAGAGAATGAAGAGTATTTTATGGATAAAAATTTTGTTGACTTTTGTCAAATTTTCTCTCTTTTTTAAATGTCAATACTCATTTCATCAATGTTTTAAAAATCGGTATTTTACTTGTATCAGATTAAGCTAAAAAATGGTATAACCGGTTGAACCGGGTTATATCGGGATGTTCAACCGGTTGAATAGTTTACCTTATAATTTCTTATAAATGTAACTTCAATCCATAAATAACCCAAAACTAAATGATTATTATAACAAAATATAATCCAAAAGTTAATCCATATTAAAAAAATAATGCAAAATCTCTCAATTTTATAAAAAAAGTCATAAAGTTTACACGTTTGAATGTAAATTGTTGCGTTAAAAGTTTCTTTTGAAAAAAATACGAGCCACAAATATAAAAAAAATCGGCTTAAAACCGGTTTTCCGGTAAAAACCAGTATTTTAGACAAAAACCACCGGTACGATGTTCTAGCAAACCGGTCAAAAATACCGGACTCAAAATACCGGCCTACTGTGCGAAATCCGGTTTAACCGACCGGTTTAAATCGGTTTTTAAAACAATGGATTTCATACAACATTATTTTTTGGAAAAAAAAAACTTACCATAAAATCAAACATTTTGTTAATATTTAACTTAAAGACCTATGTAAAAGAAAACAAACAAACAAAAAAGTAGTTTTTGTTTGAGAAAATTCCAACTTGCCTCCCAGGAAAATATCGCGAGTCGCGAGATGGATTAACCACTGAAAGAGAATTTGCGCATGTTGTACCATTGGATTTCTCGGGCGAGTTTTTTTGACTCCCACCGTCAGTTGACCAAGCGTTGACCTGTTAAAAAATGTTGAAATTACGTTTTTACCCCTAAGCCTTTAATTCAGTTTAAAATTAATCATCCAAAACCATGTAAATGCCGGAATTCGAACCCGAGACCTCCGGTTTAACATTCCACCAAAACAACCAGTTGAACTAAGTTAGTGTTTGGTATAGCTATACAACCTAAACTATATATTATCACTTATATCACTTCATCTTCCCCAATTATAATTAGGGTTCCTAAGTTTTAATTCATCCATATTCATCTTCATTTTTATCTTCACCAATTCATCCAACCCACCCCTTTGGCAATACTGGCAAAATTTCGAACGGGCCGCGAGGTGGCGTCCGGGCATAATTATTGATCCAATTCTTTCGTATGTTTATAAAATGTTGTATGTAAGTCCCCAAGACGAAATTTCTGATGCGATTCAGTGGTTCGGCCTATACTCAGTTTTTTCTCCGGCTCTGTGAACATACCCCTTTGGCAATACTAGCAAACTTTCAAACGGGCCGCGGGGTGGCGTCAGGACATAATTATTGATCTGATTATTTCTTATGGTAATAAAATATTGTATAGAAGTCTTCAAGACCGAAGTTCTGATGCGATTCAGTGGTTCAACCCGTACTCAATTTTTTATCCGGCTCGGTGAACATACCCCTTTAACAATATTGGGAAAATTTCGAACGGGCAAATGGGTGGCGTTAGGACATAATTATTGATCCGATTATTTCGTATATTTATAAAATATTGTCTGGAAGTCTCGAAAACCGAAATTCTTATCCGATTCAGTGGTTCGATCCATACTCGGTTTTTTCTCCTATTCGGTGAACATACCCCTTTGGCAATAATGGCGAAATTTCGAACAGGCAGCGAGGTGGCGTCCGGACATAATTATTGATCCGATTCTTTCGTATGTTTCTAAAATTTTGTATCGAAGTCCCCAAGAACAAATTTTTGATCTGATTCACTGGTTCGACTCATACTCAGTTTTTTCTCTGTTTCGGTGAACATACCCCTTTGGCAATACTTCAAAAATTTCAAACGGGCCCTGGGTGGTTTATGGCATAATTACAGATGAGATTTTTTCGTATGTTTATAAAATATTGTATGGAAGTCTGTAAGACCAAATTTCTGATCCGATTCAGTGGTTCGACCCGTACTTCGTTTTTTCTCCGGCTCGGTGAACATACCCCTTTGGAAATACTAGCAAAATTTCGAACGAGCCGCAGGGTGGCGTCAGGGCATAATTATTGATCCAATTCTTTCGTATGTTTATAAAATATTATATGGAAATCTCCAAGACCGAATTTCTGATGCGATTCTATGGTTCGGCCCATACTCAGTTTTTTCTCCGGCTCGGTGAACATACCCCTTTGTCAATACTGTCGAAATTTCAAACGGTCCGCGGGGTGGCTTCACGGCATAATTATTGATCCGATTCTTTCTTATGATAATAAAATATTGTATGAAAGTCTCTAAGACCGAAGTTCTGATCTGATTCAGTGGTTCGACCCATACTCAGTTTTTTCTCCGGCTCGGTGAACATACCCCTTTGGCAATACTAGCAAAATTTCAAACGAGCCGCGGGGTGGCGTCAGGGCATAATTATTGAACCGATTCTTTCTTACGGTAATAAAATATTGTATGGAAGTCTCCAAGACCGAATTTCAGATGTGATTCAGTGGTTCGGCCAATACTCAGTTTTTTCTCCGGCTCGGTGAACATAACCTTTTGGCAATACTGTCAAAATTTCAAACGGGCCGCGGGGTGGCGTCAAGGCATAATTATTGACCGATTCAGTGGTTCGATCCATACTCAGTTTTTTCTCCGATTCGGTGAACATACCCCTTTGGCAATAACGGCGAAATTTCGAACAGGCAGCGAGGTGGCGTCCAGGCATAATTATTGATCCGATTCTTTTGTATGTTTCTAAAATATTGTATTGAAGTCCCTAAGACCAAATTTCTGATCTGATTCACTGGTTCGACTCATACTCAGTTTTTTCTCTGATTCGGTGAACATACCCCTTTGGCAATACTTCAAAAATTTCAAACGGGCCCTGGGTGGTTTAGGGCATAATTATTGATGTGATTTTTTCGTATGTTTATAAAATATTCTATGGAATTTTCTAAGACCAAATTTCTGATCCGATTCAGTGGTTCGACCCGTACTTAGTTTTTTCTCTGGCTCGGTGAACATACCCCTTTGGCAATACTAGCAAAATTTCGAACGGGCCGCGGGGTGGCGTCAGGGCATAATTATTGATTAAATTCTTTCGTATGTTTATAAAATATTGTATGGAAGTCTCCAAGACCGAATTTCTGATGCGATTCAGTGGTTCGGACCATACTCAGTTTTTTCTCCGGCTCGGTGAACATACCCCTTTGGCAATACTAGCAAAATTTTAAACGAGCCGCGGGGTGGCATCAGGGCATAATTATTGATCCGATTCTTTCTTATGGTAATAAAATATTGTATAGAAGTCTTCAAGACCGAAGTTCTGATGCGATTCAGTCGTTCGACCCGTACTCAGTTTTTTCTCCGGCTCGGTGAACATACCCCTTTAATAATATTGGCAAAATTTCGAACGGGCAGAGGGGTGGCGTTAGGACATACTTATTGATCCGATTATTTCTTATGTTTATAAAATATTGTCTGGAGGTCTCGAAGACCGAATTTTTTATACGATTCAATGGTTCGATCCATACTCAGTTTTTTCTCCGATTCGGTGAACATACCCCTTTGGCAATAATGGCAAAATTTTGAACAGGCAGCGAGGTGACGTCCGGGCATAATTATTGATCCGATTCTTTCGCATGTTTCTAAATTATTGTATCGAAGTCCCCAAGACCAATCTGATCTGATTCACTGGTTCGACTCATACTCAGTTTTTTCTCTGATTCGGTGAACATGCCACTTTGGCAATATTTCAAAATTTTCAAACGGGCCTAGGGTTGTTTAGGGCAAAATTATTGATGTGATTTTTCGTATGTTTATAAAATATTGTATGGAAGTCTCTAAGACCAAATATCTGATCCGATTCAGTGGTTCGACCCGTACTTAGTTTTTCTCCGGCTCGGTGAACATACCCCTTTGGCAGTACTGGCAAAATTTCGAACGGGCTGCGGGGTGGCGTCAGGGCATAATTATTGATCCAATTCTTTCGTATGTTTATAAAATATTGTATGGAAGTCTCCAAGACCGAATTTCTAATGCGATTCAGTGGTTCGGCCGATACTCAGTTTTTTCTCCGGCTCGGTGAACATACCCTTTTGGCAATACTGGCAAAATTTCTAACGGGCCGCGAGGTGACATCAGGGCATAAATATTGATCCGATTCTTTTTTATGGAAGTAAAATATTGTATGAAAGTCTACAAGACCGAAGTTCTGATCATATTCAGTAGTTCTACCCATACTCAGTTTTTTATCCGGCTCGGTGAACATACCCCTTTGGCAATACTATCAAAATTCCAAACGGGCCGCGGGGTGGCATCAGGGTATAATTATTGATCCGATTCTTTCTTATGGTAATAAAATATTGTATGGAAGTCTCCAAGACCGAAGTTCTGATCCGATTCAGTGGTTCGACCCATACTCGGTTTTTTATCCGGCTCGGTGAACATACCCCTTTAACAATATTGACAAAATTTCGAACGGGCAGTAGGGTGGCGATAGGGCAAAATTATTGATCCGATAATTTCGTATGTTTATAAAATATTGTGTGTAAGTCTCGAAGACAGAATTTCTGATCCGATTCAGTGGTCCGACCCATACTCAGTTTTTTCTCCGATTCGGTGAACAAACCCTTTTGGCAATACTGGCAAAATTTCGAACAGGCCGCGGGGTGGCGTCCGGGCATAATTATTGATCCAATTCTTTCGTATGTTTATAAAATATTGTATGGAATCCCCAAGACCAAATTTATGATGTGATTCAGTGGTTCGGCATATACTCAGTTTTTTCTACGGCTCGGTGAACATACCCCTTTGGCAATACTAGCAAAATTTCAAACGAGCCGCGGGGTGGCGTCATGGCATAATTATTGATCCGATTCTTTCTTATGGTAATAAAATATGGCATAGAAGTCTTCAAGACCGAAGTTCTGATGCGATTCAGTGGTTCGACCCGTACTCAGTTTTTTCTCCGGCTCGGTGAACATACCCCTTTAACAATATTGGCAAAATTTCGAACGGGCGGTAGGGTGGCGTTAGGGCATAATTATTGATCCGATTATTTCATATGTTTATAAAATATTGTATGGAAGTCTCGAAGACAGAATTTCTGATCCGATTCAGTGGTTCGACCCGAACTTAGTTTTTTCTCTGGCCCGGTGAACATACCACTTTGGCAATAATGGCAAAATTTCGAACAGGCAGCGAGGTGGCTTCCGGGCATAAATATTGATCCGATTCTTTCGTATGTTTCTAAAATATTGTATCGAAGTCCCCAAGACTAAATTTCTGATCTGATTCACTGGTTCGACTCATACTCAGTTTTTTCTTTGATTCGGTGAACATACCTCTTTGGCAATACTTCAAAAATTTCAAACGGGCCCTGGGTGGTTTAGGGCATAATTATTAATGTGATTTTTTCGTATGTTTATAAAATATTCTATGGAAGTCTCTAAGACCAAATTTCTGATCCGATTCAGTGGTTCGACCATTACTTAGTTTTTTCTCCGGCCCGGTGAACATACCCCTTTGGCAGTACTGGCAAAATTTCGATCGGGCTGCGGGGTGGCGTCAGGGCATAATTATTGATCCAATTCTTTCGTATGTTTATAAAATATTGTATGGAAGTCTCCAAGACCGAATTTCTGATGCGATTCAGTGGTTCGGCCCATACTCAGTTTTTTTTCTGGCTCGGTGAACATACCCCTTTGGCAATACTGGAAAAATTTCAAACGGGGTGCGGGGTGGCATCAGGGCATAATTATTGATCCGATTCTTTCTTATGGTAATAAAATATTGTATGAAAGTCTCCAATACCGAAGTTCTGATCCGATTCAGTGGTTCGACCCATACTCAGTTTTTTATCCGGCTCGGTGAACATACCCCTTTAACAATATTGACAAAATTTCGAACAGATAGTAGGGTGGCGTTAGGGCATAATTATTGATCCGATTATTTCGTATGTTTATAGAATATTGTCTGGAAGTCTCGAAGACAGAATTTCTGATCCGATTCAGTGGTTCGACCCATACTCAGTTTTTTCTCCGATTCGTTGAACAAACCCCTTTGGCAATACTGGCAAAATTTCGAACAGGCCGCGGGGTGGCGTCAGGGCATAATTATTGATCCGATTCTTTCGTATGTTTATAAAATATTGTATCGAAGTCCCCAAGACCAAATTTCTGATCCAATTCTCTGATTCGATGTACATACCCCTTTGGCAATACTGTAAAAATTTCAAACGAGCCGCGGGGTGGTTCAGGGCATAATTATTAATCCGATTCAATTGTATTTTTATAAAATGTTATATCAAAGAATCCAAAACCAAATTTCTGATCCGATTCAGTGGTTCGACCAGTATTTAGTTTTTTCTCCAGCTCGGTGAACATAACGCTTTGGCAATACTGGCAAAATTTCGTACGGGCCTCGGGGTGGCATCAGGGCATATATATTGATCCGATTCTTTAGTATGTTTATAAAATATTGTATGAAAGTCTCCAAGACTGAATTTCTGATCCGATTCAGTGGTTCGGCCCATAATCAGTTTTTTCTCCGGCTCGGTGAACATACCACTTTGGTAATACTGGCAAAATTTTAAACGGGCCGCGGGGTGGCGTCAGGGCATAATTATTGATCCGATTCTTTCTTATGTCATAAAATATTGTACGGAAGTCTCTAAGACCGAATTTCTGATACGATTCAGTGGTTCGACCCATACTCAGTTTTTTCTCCTGCTCGGTGAACATACCCCTATCGCAATACTAGCAAAAATTCAAACGGGCCGTGGGGTGGCGTCAGGGCATAATTATTGATCTGATTCTTTACATGGTAATAAAATAATGTCTGGAAGTCTTCAAGACCAAATTTCTGATCCGATTCAGTGGTTCGACCCATACTTAGTTTTTTCTCCGATTCGGTGAACATACCCCTTTGGCAATACTGGAAAAATTTCGAACGGGCCGCGGGGTAGTGTCAGGGCAAAATTATTGATCCGATTTTTTGTATGTTTATAAAATATTGTATGGAAGTCTCCAAGACCGATTTACTGATCCGATTCATTGGTTTGACCCATACTCAGTTTTTTCTCCGATTCGGTGAACATGCCCCTTTGGCAATACTGGCAAAAATTCGAACGGGCCGCGGGGTGGCTTCAGGGCATAATTTTTTATACGATTTTTTCCTATGTTTATAAAATATTGTATGAAAATCTCCATGACCGAATTTCTGATCCGATTCAGTGGTTCGGCCCCTACTCAGTTTTTTCTCCGGCTCGGTGAAGATACCCATTTGGCAATACTGGCAAAATTTCAAACGGGTCGCGGGGTGGCGTCAGGGCATATATTTATTGATCCGATTCTTTCTTATGGTAATAAAATATTGTATGGAAGTCTCCAAGACAGAATTTCTGATCCGATTTAGTGGTTCGACCCATACTTAGTTTTTTCTCCGGCTCGGTGAACATACACCTTTTACAATACTGGCAAAATTTCGAACGGGCCGCGGGCTGGCGTATGGGCATAATTATTGATCTGATTCTTTCGTATGTTTATAAAATATTGTATGGAAGTCTCCAAGACTGAATTTCTGATCCGATTCAGTGGTTCGACCAATACTCAGTTTTTTCTCGGGCTCGGTGAATATACCCATTTGGCAATACTGGCAAAATTTCAAACGGGCCGCGGGGTGGTGTCAGGGCATAATTATTGATCCGATTCTTTCTTATGGTAATAAAATTTTGTATGGAAGTCTCCAAGACCGAATTTCTGATCCGATTCAATGGTTCGACCCGTAACATCCTAAATATTATAATATTAAATAAAGGAAGATTGTGTTAGGTTGTCGTGTGTTAAGTAATATTAGCTAGTGTTTAATAAATAAAAGATCATGGACTTGGATTAATTAAGATGGATTAAAGGGTAATGGGCCTTAGGTCCATGGGCTTTAAGGAATATAAATACCCCCTTAAACCATCCTAAAACCCTAACTCTTATTCCATCTTCCATAATCTCTACACACTCAAAACACACACACACCTACACCACCATATTCGGCCGCGAGCAAGAGGATAGAAATGAGACCAAACAAACGCTAGTTGGTGATTAGATCTTTATTATACAAGATAAATACAAGATCTAGAGTTAATAATCAAGACAAACGAGACCAAACGAACACATAAAGGTATGTTTTGATCTTAAAGCTTACGTTTTTATAAGCGTTTAGTCTTGAAACATGGAACAATAGTAGATCGGGTCTAAGTGAAACGTAAAGAAATGAACTTGATGTTAAAACGAACTTAATGGATTTATAAACATCTACGGCTCATTTAAAGGAGACCCTAAGATCTAGTTTTGAATATTTAAGGTTAAAGGTCCGAACTTTATGAGTTTCTGGGTCACGTTTTATCCAAAAATGGCCATGGGGACATTTACGGGAATTATTAACATCATATCAAAGGATTTCACGCTGAAACGGAGACATTTATGGGGTTAAAACCAAACCCGTAGCTGCTACTGTATAACTTCGCCTGCAAGCAAGTTCGTTTGCAAGCATGTTCGCTTGCTGACTAAGTTCGATGGCTATAATTTCGCTTGTTGTTAAGTTCGCCTGTTAACAAGTTCGCCAGCTGACCAAGTTCGCTTGATATAAGTTCGCCTGACGTATGTTCGCTTACCTATATGTTCGCCTGACGTAGGTTCGTTTACATGTAAGTTCGCTTACATTCAGAATCGGGTACATTGGGACCCTGATAAATGGTGACCCGTACATGTATACGTGTATATATTTGAGGGTATGCATTGTAAAGACGTAGGAAGATAAAATACTAGAACGTTAAAAGAAACGAAAACCTATTAAGTTAAGTAAAATTACTCTAATACAATAGGACAAATATTGATATGTGTACCTCATATACAGTTAGCAGAGCTCAATTAAAGAAAGGGATAACGATTAACGGAGAAAGAAACAGGATCCAGGTGAGTTTCAAGCCCCACTTCCTTGTTAGGTTTTCGGGCTGTGTGCATACTCGATGTGATAGTTAATACAGTTACCTTAAGTGATAAGTGTATGCCTCGTATGAATTATGTATGATGATTGCTTGACGGTGCATGAACGATCTTCGAATATTGCATGGACCGTCAAGTGGTAGCTAAAGATATGAATGATATATATAATGTATGTATGAAGTATGTATGATGTATGAACAATGTATGTATGATATGTTAATAGTACGTTAACGATCTTCGGATATTGCACGTGTTATTAAGGTAGGTATGTAAAGGACACGTATGTTACAATAGCATGATACAAAGGGACCAGACCCTAATAATATCTGTGAGGATAGGGACCAAACCCTAATAATATATGTGAGGATAGGGACCGGACCCTAATAATATCTGTGAGGATATGGACAAGACCCTTATAATATCTGTGATGGTAGGGACCAGACCCTGATAATATCTGTGATGTTGGGGACCAGACCCTTATAATATATGTGAGGTTATAGGGCGGGAGGGTCTTTATATAGTATGGATAGTTATGCAAGTAAAGTAAAGTATGAATAAGGTACACACCTTCGGGCACGTGTGCAAGAATATGAACTGATTGTATGTTGTATGATTAACTAGAACTCACTCAGTGTAGCTGACTTTTAGTATGCACGCAGGTGAGTAGGATGAGACAGTTGGCTTGATGGGAGACACATGACATATGAATAAAGAAGCTGGCATATGAAGATTTATTTGTTAATGTTTAAACTGAAAGACACGTTTCAAGTTGTGTTTTAAAACAAGTTATGAATTATTGTATAATATTTATGAAAGTTTTGTATTCCGCGTTAAGTTTCAAATAACTCTAATATTTAGAACTCTGATATATAAAATATTATATGGAATTCTCCAAGACCGAATTTCTGATCCGATTCAGTGGTTCGACCCGTACTCATTTTTTTCTCCGGCTCGGTGAACATACCCCTTTAGGAATACTGGCAAAATTTCAAACGGGCCGCGGAGTGGCGTCAGGGCATAATTATTGATCCAATTCATTCTTATAGTAATAAAATATTATATGGAAGACTCCAAGACCGAATTTCTGATCCGATTCAGTGGTTCGACCTGTAAGGCCCCGTTATCGGTAGCCCTACTTTCGTGTTGGATTTACTCATAAACGCAGTTCTAAATATCAGAGTTAATTAAATCATTCGCGGAATATAAAAACTTTAATAAACATTTCATAGCAATCCAAAACTTGTTTTAACAAGTAACTTGTCTTTCAAAATAAACAAAACATTAACTTAAACGTCTTGAGTCTTCCGATGCCAGCCTCTTTTTAGTGCCACGTGTCCCCTCAAGCGAGCTGCCTCATCCTACTCACCTGCGTGCATACTAAAAGTCAGCTACGCTGAGTGAGTTCTAGTTAAACATACATTATACAATACACACAAACTTATACTCTTTCATTCATACTTTCATACTTTCATACTTTCTTTTGTATTAACTTGCTTTAATATCTTACGTTATAAAGAGCATTACGCCCTACATTCCTCGAGTATTATTAGGGCTCGGTACCCTCCTTCCTCGAGTATTATTAGGGCTCGGTACCCTCCTTCCTCGAGTATTATTAGGGCTCGGTACCCTCTTTCCTCGAGTATTATTAGGGCTCGGTACCCTCTTTCCTCGACTATTAGTAGGGTTCGATTCCCTCTTCGTTACCATACAACCATACATCATACCTCGAGTATTATTAGGGCCCGGTACCCTCTACAACCATCCTTTCCTTCTTTTATTAACTTTATCACATTCATACACATAAGCATACATATCATACTTACCTTATACATAGCGCTACAACCTGACAGTACGTGCAATATCCGAAGATCGTTCACGTACCATCAAGCAATTATTCATACATTTCACATTATTCACATAAGGCATACACTTATCTCTTAGGATAAGCGTATTAACAAACATATTGAGTATGCACACAGCCCCGAAAACATAACACAGAAGTGGGGCTAGAAACTCACTTGAATCCTGTTACGCTCTCTGTTAATCGTTATTCCCTTCTTGAGTTGTGCACGGCTAACTGTATAATATTTACATGTATCAATTAACTACTACTACTCATGTTGTATTTCTATCTTTATATAACCCACAACGAACGGGGTCCGGGGGCAGCGCCCCTGGCCGCGGGGTCTAGGGGCGGCAGCCCCTAGCAGGGTCCAAGGGGCAGAGCCCCTGGCTGGGGTCGAGCTGCCAGGTCAGCTTGGAAAAATTTTATTTCCATTAACTGTCTTAACACATTTTTCATTAGGTTTTTAATTTAATTTGCTAACTCCAGCGAACTTATCATTAAGCGAACTTAACATTAAGCGAACTTACTGTAGGCGAACTTAGTGTTAAGCGAACTTAACATTAAGCGAACTTACTGTAAGCGAACTTAGTGTTAAGCGAACTTAACATTAAGCGAAGTTAAGCATTGAGCGAACTTATCACCAGGCGAAGTTAAGGCTCGGCGAACTTAGCTTTAGGCGAAGTTACAGTTAGGCGAACTTGGCTTTAGGCGAACTTGCTTGCAAGCGAAGTTAAGCTTGCAGGCGAAGTTAAGCTTTGCAGGCGAAGTTATTCAGTTCAACTACGAGTTTGGTTTTTATCAAGCATTTTGGGGATTTTAATACCCTTGTTATGGTTCGACATCACCCACTAACGTTCCCTAACCGTTTTCGTTCGTATATATATCCCGTATATACTATAAAGCTTGGACCTTTAAGCTTAAGGACGTTCAATACAAGATCTACGGTTTATCTTAAACGAACCGTACATGTTTATGGGTTTATTAGGTTCGTCCTAGCATCAAGTTCGCTACTTTACGCTTCGTTTGGATCCGATCTATTATCGTTTCAAGTTTCAAGGCTAAACGTTCAATAAAACGTAAACTTTAAAGGTCAAGAACATACCTTTTGTGCTCGTTCGATCTTGGTTAGCTTGTTTGGGAACTCTAGATCTCGTGTAATAAAGATCTAATACCAACTAACGTTTAATCTCTCTCGGATCTTGCTCGTTTCTCTCTCTCGGCCACCGGCCGTATGTGGTGGTGTATGTGTGTGTTTTGAATGTATAGAGAATAAGATGGAAATGAATAATGGTTTAGGGTTTAAGGGTGCTTTAAGGAGGTATTTATACCCCTTAAGGCTCATGGACCTAAGGCCCATTACCCTTAATCCATCTTAATTAAATCCAAGTCCATGATCTTTTCCATATTAAACGTTAGTTAATATTATTAAACGCACGACAATTTAACGCAACTTTCTTTATTTATTAGAATATTTAGGATGTTACACGACCCATACTCGGTATTTTTTCCGGCTCGGTGAACATACCCCTTTGGCAATACTGACAAAATTTCAAATGGGCCGCAGGGTGGCGTCAAGGCATAATTATTGATCCAATTATTTCTAATGGTAATAAAATATTGTATGGAAGTCTCCAAGACCGAATTTCTATTCCAATTCAGTGGTTCGACCCATACTCAGTTTTTTCTCCGGCTCGGTGAACATATCCCTTTAACAATATTGGCAAAATTTCGAACGGGCCCCGGGGTGGCGTGGCATAATTATTGATCCAATTCTTTCGTACGTTTATAAAATATTGTATGGAAATCTCCAAGACCGAACTTCTGATCCGATTCAGTGGTTCGACCCATACTCAGTTTTTTTCTCCGGCTCGGTGAACATACCCCTTTTGCAATACTAGCAAAATTTCGAACGGGCCGCGGGGTGGCGTCATCGCATAATTATTGATCAGATTCTTTCGTAAGGTAATAAAATATTGTATGAAGTCACCAAGACCAAATTTCTGATCTGATTCAGTGGTTCGACCCATACTCTGTTTTTTCTCCGGCTCGGTGAACATAACACTTTGGCAATACTGGCAAAATTTCGAACGGGCCCCGGGGTGGCGTCAGGCATAATTATTGATCCGATTCAATCGTATGTTTATAAAAGAATATATGAAAGTATCCAAGACCGAATTTCCGATCCGATTCAGTGGTTCGACGAATACTCAGTTTTTTCTCCGGCTCGGTGAACATACCCATTTTGCAATACTGGCTAAATTTCGAACGGGCCCCGGGATGGCGTCATGACATAATTATTGATCTGATTCTTTCGTATGTTTATAAAATACAGTATGGAAGTCTCCAAGACCGAATTTCTGATCTGATTCAGTGGTTCGACCCATACTCAGTTTTTTTCTCCGGCTCGGTGAACATACCCATTTAGCAATACTGGCATAATTTCGAACGGGCCCCGAGGTGGCGTCATGGCATAATTATTGATCCGATTCTTTCGTATGTTTATAAAATATTGTATGGAAGTCTCCAAGACCGAATTTCTGATCCGATTTAGTGGTTCGACCCATACTCAGTTTTTCTCCGACACGGTGAACTTACCCCTTTGGCAATACTGGCAAAATTTCGAACGGGCCCCGGGGTGGCGTCAGGAAATAATTATTGATCCAATCCTTTCGTATGTTTATAAAATATTGTATGGAAGTCTCCAAGACCGAATTTCTGATCCGATTAAGTGGCTCGACCAATACTCAGTTTTTTCTCCGGCTCGATGAACATACCCCTTTGGTAATACTGGCAAATTTCGAACGGGCCCCGCGGGTGGCGTCAGGGCATAATTATTGATCCAATTCTTTCGTATGTTTATAAAATATTGTATGGAAGTCTCTAAAACCGAATTTCTGATCCGATACAGTGATTCGACCCAAACTCAGTTTTTTTCTCCGGCTCGGTGAACATACCCCTTTGGCAATACTAGCAAAATTTCGAACGAGCCGCGGGGTGGCGTCAGGGCATAATTATTGATATGATTCTTTCGTATGGTAATAAAATATTGTATGAAGTCACCAAGACCAAATTTCTGATCCGATTCAGTGGTTCGACCCATACTCTGTTTTTTCTTGGCTCGGTGAACATACCCCTTTTGTAATACTAGAAAAATTTCGAAGGGCCCCGGGGTGAAGTCAGGGCATAATTATTGATCCGATTGTATCGTATGTTTATAAAATAATGTGTGGAAGTCTCCAAGACTGAATTTCTGATATGATTTAGTGGTTAAACCCATACTCAGTTTTTTCTCCGGCTCGATGAACTACCCATTTGACAATACTAGCAAAATTTTGAACAGGCCTCTGGGTGGTGTCAAAGCATAATATATTGAAAAAAAAGGATTAATTTTCAAGTGGATTACTAAAATATTATTACGTAAACTATTAGATTAATCTAGTGTATTATTATTATTAACATATTATTACTATTATTATTGTATATATTATTTATTAAAATAAGATTACTAAAATACCCTTACCAACCGACAGCTAAATGACGATGGGAGTAAAAAAAAAACCCGCCTGAGAAATCTAATGATACAACATGCACAAATTCTTTTTCAATGGTTAATCCATCTCACGACAATATTTTCCAGGGAGGCACATTGGAATTTTCTCGTTTTGTTTTTATGCTATACAACATTTTTCTACTAGATTTTTTGTATTAATTTTTGTGTGGTGAAACTTTTGTACTAGATTTCTTGTGCCAAGTTTTTTTTAGTAAACTTTTTTTGTGTTAGGTTCTTTATACTAAATTCTTCTTTGGAATTTTTGTGTTGAAGTTTGTGTACTCGTGGGCGTAGCTTTAGTTGCGGTCAGGGTGGCCCCGACCCCCTATATATATTCGATCGGTGGTGTAAAGTTATCATTTTTCAAGCAAAATTTTTATACATAATGTATATTTTTCCGTTTTCGACCAAAATTTTGAGCTCGGCCCCCTCGGTTTTTTTGCTCGGTAGTGTAAATTTATTCACTTTTTGCCCGAAAATTTTTATACATAATGTAAATTTACCCGTTTCCGATTGAAATTTTGAGCCCGGCCTCCTTTTTTTCCGCTCGGCAGTGTAAATTTATCCGTTTTCAGCCGAAAATTTTTGTACATGGTATAAATTCACCCTTTTCCGCCCGAAATTTTGAGGCCGCCTCCCTCTAGTCTATGAGACGAAAACCAAAATAAGAATGAAGAAGAAAAAGATATCGTGATGTAAGTCTATTATTCCTTGCATCATAGGTGTTGTTGCGTCTTGAGATCCTAATTGCCATGGTTCCGCTGCATCACAAGGAGCAATTGTGAGAAATAGCCATTCTAGAACAATCATTTGATCTGTTTCATTCTTTGACTGCTATTTTTTATACATATTGAGTCCAGTCCCCTCAACATGTATGTCCAAGCTTCGTCACATTGTACTAAACTTTTTATGTGGGTTTTTTTTATTAAATTTGTTGTATTGTATTCTAAGAAAACAAGTGAATGAAAATTTAGAATTTAGGACCTAAATGCCCTTTAATCCTATTTATAAAAAGTGCCACGTATCATCTTCAATTCTTCATAATCCTTCTTGGACTAATTTAGACCATACACATTTTTTTAGAAATCCCTTAAAAAATATAATACATGTTTACAGTATATTTTATAGTTGAATAATCTAAACTAGATTCCATACTCAAGTACAACACATTCAAAAATAATTATTTTCATCTTGTCATCTCTATTTATACAGACCGCCCCTCGTGCCATCCCATGTCTCCAAAATATAAAAAATTCAAGATTCTCACTCCTAAAGAAAACCAATTTATGAAATGTTTTAAATAATCTTTTAACATAAACCGCATTACTATTATAATTTATCACTAAATGATTGTTCGTACACTTATATTTATTTTTTCTTGTTGTTAAGTACAGGTTAGAAGTTATAGTTGCAATTACAAGATCTCATCTTGCATGTATATATATTTGTATTTGTGTATATTTCATAACAAGTACAAATTTTCTTTGTTATTACCAAACGACCTATGTCACTAACGCAAACAGATCATACCTCTGTCACTAACGCAATCAGATCTTGACTGTCGTGGACTCTCTTCCCAATTGTCAATTTGTGTGACAACATTGTTTTTTCCCTTTTTCTGTTGCCATGAAGATGCATCGCACATATGCATGTGTGTATTAGATTTAATCTTATTTTTCATGGTTACTCAAAACCTAGCTAAACAAACTCGAAAAAAACCCTACTAAAAAAACTCAAACAAAAAAACCGGAAACCCAAAAGTTGAAACCGAAAGCACCCTTACCTTTTTAGACAAAAGATTTATGACACATTTAACAAACACACACTTTAGGGTCACAAAAGTAACAAAACCCCAAACTCAAGGGTTCAAAAGTAAAAAGTAAAAAGTAAAAATAAGAACATCTATAGTTTAGGTTCATATTTTTCGATTTTTATTAATTGCAAAACTAAACCGAACCGTAAGTTCTGTTTTTTACATAAAACCAAACTGTCGGCTTTTGTTTCGATTTGATTTTTTTCTTTAGTTTCATATCGTTTTTTTTTTGTTTCATCCACACCCCTACCAAGATGTGTTAAAAAGAACTGGTAAACCGGTTTACAAACCGACCCATTTAACACCCCAAAACCGATTTCCAAAACGACCCAACCCGTAGATTCATATAGTTGTTCAACCTTGAAGACATAAACCGGTTTCAGAACCAAACCAAAATGAAAAACCAGTTTAAGACCCGTTAACCTATTTTAAACCAATCCAAACCGATTTCTAACTCGAACCTGCTTGGACCGAATAACCGATTTGAAAAGTTTACCTTTAGAGTGTGATATATAGCCCATTTGGCAAACAAACCCAAACTTTAGGGTCATAAATTTAACAAACCCCAAACCCAAGTATCCAAAACCAAAACCAAAACCAAAACCAAAACCCACTTCACCTATCACACTTTATCCATCACACAATAATAATATCTTCTTCTTCTTCTTATTCTTCTTCTTCTTCCTCATTCTCTCTCATCCTGAACATGAACAACAACTTCATCAATCAATCAATAGTGGGTTTCACACAGATCTAACTAAAACCCACTTCCCAAACACCCTCAAGACCCAAAATCCACCTTCACCCCAGCTCGCCGGACCTTTTTCCGGCTAATTTTTCGGTCAAAATGACTCACTCATCCTGAATAATAATTTCATCAATACTGGCTTTCACTCATATCCAACAAAAACCCACCTCCCAAACACACTCAAAACCTCGAATCCACCTTCACCCCAGCTCGCCGGACCTTTATCCGGCCATTTTTCCGGCCAAATGACTAACTCATCCTGAAGAACAACTTCATCGATACTAGGTTTCACTCAAATCCAACCTAAACCCACTTCCCAAACACCTTCAAAGCCCCAAATCCACCTTCACCCCAGCTCGACGGACCTTTTTCCGGCCAAAATGTCTCACTCATAATGATTCACTCATCCTGAATAATAATTGTATCCATACTGGGTTTCACTCAGATCCAGCCAAAATCCACTTCCTAAACACCCCCAAAACCCCAAATCCACCTTCACCGGACCTTTTTCCGGCCTACTTTCCGGCTAAATGACTAACTCATCCTGAAGAACAACTTCATCAATACTGGGTTTTAATCAAATCCAACCAAAACCCACTTCCCAAACACCCTCAAAACCCCAAATCCACCTTCACCGGACCTTTCTGGCCAATTTTCCCGCCAAAATGACTCAATCTTTCCCAGAAGAAGTACTCGAACACGTGTTGTCATTCCTAGTTTCACAATCCGACCGTAACGCCGTATCCTTAGTCTCCAAATCATGGTACGAAACCGAACGTTGGTGCCGTAACCACATCTTCATCGGAAACTGCTACGCCGTAAACCCCAGGGTTTTAACCAGGAGGTTTAAGGAGGTGAAGGGTGTGGAGTTGAAAGGAAAGCCGCATTTTGCGGACTTTAATTTGGTACCCGAAGGATGGGGCGGGTGTGTGGACCCGTGGATTGTCGAAATGGGCCGGGTTTATTTCGGGTTGGAAGAGATTAGACTCAAGAGGATGGTGGTGACGGATGAAGGGTTGGAGATGGTGGCGAAAAGTTTTGGGAAGTTGAAGGTGTTGGTGTTGGCGAGTTGTGACGGGTTTAGTACCGATGGGCTTGCGGCCGTTGCGGCTAATTGCAGGTGGAATATATTGTTTAATTAGTGAATATATTGTTGAGCATATATCGGTTGGGTAACTGAAATAGGTTAGGTTAATACGGTTAGTTTGTCGGTTTCCATTTAAGATGGACTTGCTGCCATAGTGCCATTGCTGCTAATTGTAGGTTAAATATGGGTTCATAATTTGTCTAATTGTTAGTTAATGCTTGTGTTAAAAGTTTTTTATATTTTGTAATGAGATTTGTAATCTTTTTGTGTATATTTTAGCAAAATTATTAACTATAAAACAAAGTTATATACTGTTATGTGATTAATTTGTATATGTAAATAAATATATGAATGAGTGTTTAGAAAACCACCAACATGAACTCGGTAGCCTGACCGAAGTAAATATGTTTTGTTTTTGTGAACTGTTCGTGAACAAGTTCATTTCCTTAGTGAACGAACATGAACAAGAAATTTTAGTACTGTGATGGAATATAGCTTCTTAATTCTTTTATTAGTGAATTAAGTAATTATCCATGATATGTTAGGTTCTTTGTCATCTTCAGCTAAGTGTGAAATTATTTAGTTAAAGCTTAATGCTTTTGTTGCACCTAATCATACACGATTCGGTTTGTTTGTTGCTTTTCGGTTCGGTTAATTACCAAAACCAAACTTGGGCTGTATTTTTGCTTAGAAAATCGTAAAATGGAGGTATAGTATATATACATGAAATGGAGGTATAAATACATTTAATGGATGTATAAAACATGAAATAAATGTAACTAGAAATATATGAAAGTATGAATGGTTCGGTTTTGTCAGTTTTTGGATCGGTTTCGGTTAACGGTTCAGTTATTGCTCACTACTTGGATTTCATTTAACTTATTACACCATTTATTTCAATTTCAGTAAATTTATTATTTTTTAAAAAATCTAGTAATAAAGTATCTACTTTCAATACAGGAATTTACGAGTACTGGATTTACGAGAATGTGAAGTCGAAGAACTAAGTGGCCACTGGCTGAGTCACTTCCCAGACTCATTCACCTCACTCGAATCTCTTAACATCGCTTGCTTAAGTTCCGAAGTTAGTTTCTCGGCCCTCGAACGGTTGGTTTCCAGGTCACCAAATCTGAAAACCCTTAAACTAAACCGCACCGTACCCCTCGAGAAGCTATCCACGCTCCTACAACGGGCCCCACAGCTCGTTGAGTTTGGTACGGGCGCCTACTCAGCCGAAGGGTTGGATGCTTATTTAAGCTTAGCAGAGGCTTTTTCAGGCTGCAAGAAACTGAAAAGCTTATCGGGGTTTTGGGATGTGATTCCAGAGTATCTTCCGGCTGTTTATTCCGTGTGTTCTCAGCTTACGTCTTTGAACTTGAGCTATGCAACTACGCAAAGTCCAGATCTTTCCAAGATTATTAGTCACTGCCATAATTTGCAGCGTCTAGTGGTAAGTTTTAATGCATGTTCCATCTTGTTTTGAGTTTAAACTTTGATCATCTGCGTATATTATTCGTTTTATCACTGGCTTCTAAGTCTTCATGTTATATTAACACAGTGTCTGCATTTTCGTAAACGATTAATTTCGGTAATACGTAATTACTTATTAGACATGTTTAACTATTTGAACTAGGCTATTATGGATAAAATACTTTGAAATCATTCTTTTTATTTCTGGTTGAAAATTCAGTTAATAGTGGTTGAAGCTTTAAAATAGTGTAATTCTTTATTATGGGTCGGGCCGGGTCGACCTGAAATACTCGCCTTGAATTGGTTAACCTTCATTATTAGTAAGTTAGTGTGTCGAATATGGTTAAAAGATCATGCTTTTCTAATAAATATCTCATTTTTAACAAAAAGATTTATGTGGCTTTATTTTATTAGTAGTACTCTTTACACAACTTGTGACTTGTTTCCATTCAAGCTATATACATATAGGGTAAGGATCCTAAGAGAACCATGTTTACCTATTTGAACTAGGCTATTATGGATAAAATACTTTGAAATCATTCTTTTTATTTCTGGTTGAAAATTCAGTTAATAGTGGTTGAAGCTTTAAAATAGTGTAATTCTTTATTATGGGTCGGGCCGGGTCGACCTGAAATACTCGCCTTGAATTGGTTAACCTTCATTATTAGTAAGTTAGTGTGTCGAATATGGTTAAAAGATCATGCTTTTCTAATAAATATCTCATTTTTAACAAAAAGATTTATGTGGCTTTATTTTATTAGTAGTACTCTTTACACAACTTGTGACTTGTTTCCATTCAAGCTATATACATATAGGGTAAGGATCCTAAGAGAACCATTTGAAAATTGAGAACTTTGTGAACCATTTTGGACCACTAAAAAAACCTCTAAAAAATATTTAAAAAAATTATAAAAAAACAAAAAAATTTAAAAAGTAAAAAAAAAACAAAATTCTTATATTTCATTCAAGTTAAAAAAAAAACTTCGTATTATACACATGCGTATAATTTCATTTAATCTCTAGCTACGTAATGTACACATATGTACATTATCATTTAACTTAAATTGTACATATGTGTATAAAAAAAACATGTATGTACATATATACACATATTATACATATATGTATAATTTAGCTAAACCGAGATGTTTTTTTTGTATGAAACCGGGATGATAAATAAGAGTTTTGTTTTTTTTCTTTTACTTTTTTTATTTTTGCGTATTTTTTGTTTTATGATATTTTTTTATTTTTGGGTTTTATGTGGTCCAAAATGGTTCTCAAAGTTCTCAATTTCAAAATAGTACTCAGATGATCCCAATCCTATATATATATATATATATATATTTATATATATGATTTTAATTTAACCATAGTTTATAGTATGCTTCGTTCCATCTTCCTACTACGGTCATGAAGCTTAATGTTCATATTAACATCAAAATTTTATTTTCTTTCAAGCTAACGAAAAATGCAATTACAGTTATTGGATTACATCGAGGACACGGGACTAGAAACCGTTGCTAGATCATGTAAAGACCTAAAAGAACTAGTCGTTTTCCCATCCGACCCATACGTAGCAGACGCAAACGTACCCTTAACCGAACAAGGTCTCGTTTCAGTTTCACAAGGCTGCACAAAACTCCATTCCGTCTTATATTTCTGTCGCCAGATGTCAAACTCCGCACTCGTTTCAATCTCCAAAAACCGCCCTAACATAACATGCTTCCGTTTATGCATTCTCGAACCCCGCTCGCCCGACTACCTAACGCTCGAACCCCTAGACACCGGATTCGGCTCCATAGTCGAAAACTGCAAACATCTCACACGTCTTTCAATGTCGGGCCTTCTTACGGACCGCGTGTTCAAATACATCGGGAAACACGCGAAAAAACTCGACATGTTGTCGATAGCTTTTGCAGGCGACAGTGATTTGGGGTTGCATTATATCTTATCGGGTTGTGATAGTTTAAGGAAGTTGGAGATTCGTGATTGTCCGTTTGGCGATAAAGCTTTGCTGGCAAACGCTTCGAAGTTGGAGACAATGCGATCCCTTTGGATGTCTTCGTGTTTCGTTAGTTTTGGAGCGTGTAAATTACTCGGTCAGAAAATGCCTCGTTTAAACGTTGAAGTTATCGACGAACGTGAAAACTTGAACTCGATTCCCGAAAATGTCCCTGTTGAGAAGGTTTATATTTATCGGACGGTTTGTGGTCAACGGTTTGACATGCCAGATTTCGTACGGATAATGGGTAAAGATTAAACCGACACGTATAATCTTTCTTGAGGTATGTATTCATACTCGCAACGATCATTTATGTTATTTAATTTAAAGAGTAAATTGCGCTTTTCGTCCATGTGGTTTGTCCAAATCTGCGGTTTTAGTCCAATAGTTTCAAAATTTCCGATTTTCGTCCCTGTGGTTTCATTTCATTTACAATTAAACCCGAATTCATCAATCCCGTTAAGTTTGGTCGTTAAACTCATCAACGTGCCTCTCACGAGAGGGGCAGTTTGGCCCTTTTTCTCCCCAAATAAACCCCAGTCCGAATTCGTAAGCCCTCTCATGTGAGGGGCTGGGGTGTATTTGGGAAAAAAAGGACAAAACTACCCCGCTCATGAGGCACATTGATGGGGTTTAACGACCGGACTTAACGGGTTTAATTGCAAGTGAAATGAAACCACATTGACGAAAATCGCAAATTTGAAACTATTTGACTAAAAACGCAGATTTAGACAAATCAAAGGGACGAAAACCGCAGTTCACTCTTTTTAAAATTTAGTTTAGGTTTTTTTTTGGGTATTTGACAGTTATTTTGGTACTTAGGTTCAGATTTGGTACATTTGGATATTGTTGCTGCTGGTGGATAATGAGTTTGTAGAATGTATTTGTATTAGTTTGTGATTTAATAAAAGATTATTGTAGGTTGTAACATATCATAATGTTTGTGTTTATTAAACATTGTATCATTAGTCCCTTGCATCTTTAAATAACTTCAATATTCATTATCTTCTCATGATCTTGATTGACTGTGTTTGGCTCATACAATTTTTTTAAGAATTTGGAATATGTTATAAATAGAGGTGCGCAAACCGGGTACTTTCAGGAATAGGAACCGGTTCGGTATGGTCAACAAAAGTCATCCAGGTTTGGTAAGAACCAATTCTCAGTATAGAAGGATATTTCACCGGGATTTCAGGGGATTTTTCGGGTTTCTTGTAGGGTTGGGTCGGGTTTTGACTGGGTAATGGTGTAATCGGTTTTGGAGGGTCAGGGTTGGGTATGGGTTTGAGGTTGTACCCTCAAAACCAGGTTATACCCGTGGGTTGGGTATGGGTAGGAACTGGTTTCGGGTTGGGCCCGGAAACTGGTATTCTGTGCACCTCTAGTTATAAGAATTGAACTGAGTAACTGGATGTGTGATGTGTCAAATAAATTAAAATTTGATCGAAATTTGTTATGTTTTCGGTTTTACGTATGAGTTCGGTTATGGGTTGGTTTTAACATTTGGAACTTGAACTTTTTAGTCGTGAAAATTAGTTATAGATAATGAATTCAGGACTAAAACTTTTTGGTATAAATTTGTTATTAATCATTTACTTTTAGTTAAAAAGAAAAATAAAAAAAATAATGAATTTGAGCCGTAATTCAATAATGTACATGCAAATAAAGTTCGACGTGGTTTGGTTCTTCTTAGGTTCGGTTTTGAAACGAAATACAAGTGAAAACCCATAATTTTTGGTTGAACAATAGCGAAATGTTGACAGCTAGTTTGGTTTGGTTATCTTCGCCATTTGCATTTGTTACTTGTAAGTTGTAAGCATCTGATTTTTACGTAGCAAAGGTCTTGAGTTTAAGTTTTATTTTTTACAAGTTATATTTGATATGATCTCGTTGAATAGCGGGATAATCTCGTGACTTTTTATAAAAGGTTGAGGTGCATAATAATAAATGGCTAAGGTTATCAATATCAACCACAACACAAGAAGCTTTATATATATGTATTAAATGATGATATCCACTTTTTTTTATACATGCATTAGAGGTGCACAAATCGGGTACAACTGGAAAACCCGAGTCGGTTCGAAACCGGTTTTTTCACACCGGGTTGTAAAATGGCACCGGTTCCAATCAAGAATCGGTTCAGTTCCCGACCCGAACCGATGCCCAGATATGCTAACTTTTAAGAACTGGGTAGGGTATGAACCGAAACCGGTTTTTACGTAAAAACCGGTTCCACCGGTTTTTTTTGAAATTTAAATATTATAGCCGTTAGGAACAGGTTCCAACGGCTATATAGCCGTTTTTGACCATTGGAACCGGTTTTTTAATTATAAATAGGTTATTTTTTTACTCTAAATAGCAAGGTTTGTTTGTGTACTTGTTAAACCACTTTCAAAACTATAAAACACACTCCAAACCACAATTAACCTTAAACCGACAACAAATGGCAACTAATGATGACGTTATGGTGATCGAAACAATAAGATGCCCCGATGTTTGGGTTCATTATGATTTGTGTCTCATAACCGACTCACATGAGTTGGCACGTTGCAAATATTGCTCGAAGTTTTTTAAAGCAGGGTCCAACTCGACATTACCAAAACATACGAATAAGTATTGTCGAGAGAAAAGAAGTTTGGATGCTAAAAAAACGGAAGTGGGAGAGTCGCCCGGCTCTACAACCCAAAAATAAGTATTCCCGGATTAAAACGACGGACTTTGTTTTTTATGTTTTAGTTGTTATGTTTAGTATCGTTTATGTTTTAATAATGTTTGTAATAGTTATTTTTTAAATAAATAAAATGTTCGTCGTTATTAAAAAAGTAACAAAAATTAATCATGAGTAACAAAAGTAATTATAATAAAACAAATCAAAACTAAATATTAGTTGAACAAGTTACAAATAATATTACCAAAACAAATAATTACAACTCTTCTTCGTCTTCATTCTCGTCTTCACCCTCGTCTTCGTTATCGGAAGAAACCTCGTCCTCCGCCTCCTCATCATAAATATGACGCTCTATTGGTATTTCGTCTTCAAAGTTCGCCTTATGTTGTACACGATCCACCGCATCCAAATGGTCCTTAAGGCTAATGCAAACCTCTAGAGACTCGGAAGTTAGTTTTGTTCTTCGCATAGATAACACCCTCCCACTAAGAGAAAAAACCGATTCGGAAGCAACCGTTGAGGCTTGTACGGCAAGCAAATCACGAGCCATGGCGGATAGAATGGGAAATTCGTTTTGTTTACCTTTCCACCAAGCCAACAAATCAATATTGCGAATTTCGTCGACCGTTGCGCCCTCAACATAGTTTGCTCCACTATATCGACCAAGTTCGCTACTTGGTGTGTTTCCTCTTTGCCTCTTAGATGCCGATTCACGAATCCCATTCATCAAGTTTATAAGTGGGTCATTGCACGGCCTACTAGTTGTTGTTTTTTTCACAAAAGACGATCTCGTGCTTGGACCATACATTTGAAAATAATGGTCATAAAGGTCTTGAAGGTTTTTGTTGAACTTGTCCTTCGCTTCCGTCGACAACTTCGGGTCAATCTCATGCATACCTAAGTTGTCGAATATTTCCTCAATCGTTGTTTCAACCCCATTAACATTCCAATAGGGGTTTAATGCGGCGGCACAAGTAAAGACCGGCGGTATGTTTTCAAAATATTTTATGAACTTTTCTTTCATCACCGCAACAATATTTTCGAAGAGTTTGTTCTTCTCCGCAAAGCTTTTAAAAACACAAGACATATAGTACAATTCTTGCAAAACCCAACAACTAGTAGGGTAATAGACTCCCGATAATTTTGTTGTTGACTTTTTGAACACGTCAAGATACTCCAACAAATAACCAACTTGGACCCAAACACTTTCCGGAAACATATCGGCCTCGCGTTCTTCAACAAGATTGTTATGAAAAGCTTGTAAAGTTTGGCGTTGGGCAAAAACACACTTTAACATATGACAAGTTGAGTTCCAACGGGTTGGAACGTCCCAATTCGGCCCCAAATACTTTCTTTCAACCGACTTGCAATAGTTCTTATATTCAAGATGTCTTCTTTTACCACTTTTGAAGACATCTTGTAACATAAGTCTAAAGTATTTTAAATCATCACAAATGTTTTCATTGTCAAGACCTATTTGAACAACCAAGTTGATGATATGTGCAACACATCGGACATGAAAAAAATCCCCGAAACAAGGTGGTGAATATTTAATGATAAATTTTTCAGCCGCCTTAGTATTGTTTGAAGCGTTGTCAAACGAAATCGAAAATATTTTATTTCTCAAGTTGTAAGTCGTTATAACTTCATCAAGTAATTCAAACAATTTTTCGGCGGTATGTGGGAACGGGAAGTTTTCAAAAGCGATGGTGCGTTTCATCAATTGCCATGTCACCGGATCAACCCAATGAGCGGTGACACATATGTATGATTCGGGCAACCCGTGTGGTGCCGACCAAACATCGGTAGTTAAAATAACCATGGCTTCTAAAGAATGAAAAGACTCGATTAACTCTTTTTTAGCACACTCCCACAACCTGATACAATGACGTCTTAAGGTAGTACGACTTACATGTGTGTATCTCGGTTGTAGAGTTTCGCGAATTAACGACGTCAACTCCGGGTCATCAAAGTGGTTAAACGGCAAACCTCGTTGAATAACGAACTTTGCCATTTTATCTTGAACTTGAGTCGTGTTGTAACGAAATAGTGTACCATCTTTACCCAAGTCAATTTGATCGGTCGCGCCAATCCCTTTCAACGCCTTGCAATATGGCTTCTCGATGTGCTTTCTCAAAGTAGAGTTGGAATCGTGCTTTAATATTGAACCACATAGTTTGCAACGAGCCTTTTGATAACCTTCGTCATCCACAATCAAATCCCAATTCTTCCATATGTCTTGGTTGCGGTTATGGTTGACTACCGTAACAACCCTTGGGTCCTCCGTAACAGGAACGGGGGCAACAAAAACACTCTTCTTAGCCTTCTTGTTAGTTTTTTTGATGGGTGCCATAATAATATTTAGTTGGATGGTCGGGTAACGGAACGGGTTTGCTAAAGGAGTAGTATTTTAGTTTGTTTTTGAGTTTGGTGGTGAAATTAGTGGTGGAAAACAAGTTATATATAGGTTTGGGCATCAAAAACCGGTTCCAACGGATCTATTGTCTCTCAAAAACCGGTTCCAACGGCTATATTACCTTTGGAACCGGTTCCAACGGCTAATTGGTGTCTAAAAAACCGGTTCCAACGGCTAAATTACCGTTGGAACCGGTTCCAACGGCTAGTTTGACTTTTGTTTGACTCTTCAAAAAAAACCCGCCGGAACCGGTTTTTCCGGGTACGAACCGAACCGGTTACAATTAAGAACCGGGTTGGAACTGATACTAACATACAAATATGAGAACCGGGTACGATTTTCGGGTACAAAAATACCCAAACCGGGTATTGTACCAACCGGGTTGGAACTGGAACCGGTTCCGGTTCGATTCCACCAGTTAGGTTCTGGAACCGGTTTTTTTTGTGCACGTCTAACATGCATACATCACATCATGATGATGTACATACTTTTTTTATTATTATTAAAACAATTCATTGAGGCCATTCTGCAAATCTCTGGCTCCAGATATTTACCATCTAGTAGATGCTCATTTAAAGTCAATTCTCTGAATGACTTACTATTCTTTTTTAACTTTATTAACTCTCAGAATCTTTTTCTTTTTGATCATTGCTCAACTTTAGGATTTTAAGATGTCTATCAATAATATTCGTAAAAAATAATTCATTATTAAAATTTGATGTATTTGTTTTTATTAACCCAAACTTTCATCTTTTGGTCGTTACTGATTCCAGCTAACCAATTGGTTGTTGACGGTCCCATCTTATAACGCATATTTTGACCGAAAAAAAACGTTTTGGCCGGAAACTCACATTTTTTGGGGAAAAGTCTAACATTTTTGTCCTAAACATCTTTGTAACCTTAGATCGGACATTTAGCCATTTAGGAACCTTTTTTTAAGTAAAAGCCTTGGTTATTGAGGTCGTCGAAACCCTAGAACCATCGCCGGATTCGGTTGGTGGTGCTCAAGTGGTGTTCAGGTTGAGTTTTACGGCAAAAAGTGTGACTTTTCTGGCCAAATGCGTTTTTCCGGTGACCTGCAAGTAATGTCGTTAGGAGTATGTTAGTCGCAGACCGTTGGGAACAAGGACATTAGAAGATGGAATTGTCAGCAGCCAATTCGTTAGTTAGGACCGGCATCGACTAAAAGATGATAGTTGAGATTAATAAAAAACCAATATGCCTTGAAAAATTTTACAATAATCAATAACGACGAAACACATATGCGTTTGAGAGAGAGAAATCAAAGTTGAGAGCGGCAAAAAGAAGAAAATTATCGATTAGGTGTTTTTAGATGTAAAGAGAGGCATCCATTCGTGTAACATGCAATACCTAATTACAACTATGTTAACCCTTTTATGATCTATTTAACACACTTACAACTTGACTACTCTCGTCAGTCCATTTACAACCTATCAATCGGCTTCAACTCTTGATTCATCTTGTTCATATATCACGCATGGTGGACAATGTATCTTACTTGAGAAACACTGTGAGTTTTCGTGTTTTCATTCAAAAAAAATTAATACATAGTGTAAATTTAGCCGTTTTCGTCAGGAAATTTAGGACAACCCCCACCCCAACCAAAAAAATGACACTAATTAAAGTACCGTTATCAATATAATTATATGTATGTGTTATAGTCGCAACTGCTTACTAATCTTTAGCTCATATGTACTTTTATGTTGTGTACATTAGCTTACAAAGGTTACATCAAAATTTGATAAATTTAACTAAGTTACATGTAAATAATACTTTCATTTACTGTGATGATCTAAGTAATTAACTAATTATAGGTTGAGTTTTACTAATGAATTTTGTTTATATATGTGTTTCCGTTTATAAGTTCATTTTTATTAGTCACATACGCCCTTCGAAATATGCGGACTTGCCTAAGGTTCGGGTGTCACTTCTTGTAAAGCCGTAAACAAAACCACACGTTAGGATTAGTTAGTTAGTTGCATAGTACAAGTTTAATGGGTTAAAAATGAATCTGATGACTTGCAGGGCCGGCTCCGAGAAGACGAAAAATTTTTTGGACCAAAGGCGAAATTTTTTTTGGGCCTTAAGTAAACGAAACATTTTGTTGGGTTTAAACAATGTAATTTTAAATGTGCTTACCTGATTATAATTTGAGTTGTTTAAAAACTTTTGTATAAAAATAAGATTATAATTGTCTCGAATAAGATTATAACCCACAACCTTTTGGTTAGATGTCATAGCCCTTTACCACTACACCAAGCTAGTGGTTACATAATTTTGTTGAAACATTGATTATACATATATTTTTTGATAAAAAATACATATAATTTTTTTTGAAAAAAAAAAAATTTCGGGCCTAGTGGGGTGTCGGGCCTGTGGTCGTCGACTACCCTGTCATGCCTCAAAGACAGCCCTGATGACTTGTTTCCTGATTTTGGACGTGACAGGACTAAAAACCGATAACTTTGGAAGTATAGACCACCTATCGGTTCTAGAGGTACACAAATCGGGTTTTTCAAATACCCGGGTTCGGGTATGACCGGATATTGGAAAATCGGGTATTGGTAAAAACAGGGTCGGGTCCGGGTATTGCCTCTAAAAACCATACCCTATGCATCGGGTTCGGGTCGGGTATAGAACCAAGTATTCTAAAATCGGGTATTTGAATACCCTATTTTCGGGTATTGAAAAAACCATATTTGTGGGTTTTTTCGGGCTTTTTTTCCGGTATAGATTGGATTTTTAAAAGGTTGCACTTTTAGGGGTATTTTTCGGGTATTTTTAAGGTATTTTTCATGTATTGGAAAAACCCGGTTCCAGGTATGGAACCGGTTCGGGTTTTCGGGTATTACCGAGTACAAATCGGTTCGGGTTTTAGTACCGGAATGCATACCCTATACCTACCCTACGGGTAGGGTTGGGTACGGGTTCGGGGTATTAACAACCCGGGTATTAAAAAACCGGTTCCGGATTTTTATTTCGGGTTCGGGTTTTTTGTCCATCTCTAATCGGTTCTGGTTCGGGCAGATGGTTCAACCGCGGTCGGTTTGTAAAGCCCAACAACTTCTTTAGCAGCATATAACTTGTTTTGCTTAGACCCACTAACTTAAGGTGGCCCATACATATAAAAACCAAGAAAAAAACCATGCTCTCCATTAGGCCCATGTAGATAATATTGGGCTTCATTGATTCCTCACATTCATAGCAGGCCCAACTTGAGATTTAGCTTCTCGTTCAGCGCTAACGGTCTTGCCATCGCTTGATAAAAATACCGGTTTATACCGCTCATTGACGTGGAATCCTGATTGGGAGACCGGTTTGAAAAAACGAAGAAAAAAAAGACGTCTTTTTTTATTATGGAAATTAGCTTCAAGGGGTGAATAAGTACAGTCTCTATGTTGTGCAAGTGGTCTTTCAAGCAAATTGTGATAGGCCGTATTCAGATGTCAACGCTAAACAATGTTATTTTAGTTTCGAAAGATTAGAGAACGGTTTCAAAAAAAAAAAAGCTTTAATATAACTAAAGCTTTAAATGTGTATACATTTGCTTCAGATGTCATATAATATAACTAAAGCTTTAAATGTGTATATAGTCATAGACTAAATTCATAACTTTTTTTTTTTAATATTAGACATAAAACTATTACAATTTTGGACCACCAAACCAATTTCTAACACCATTTGCTTTATTAGCTTATATATAACTTGATATTAAAGTTTGTGTAGAACCATATTTATGCTATGTATCCTAGTATGTTATCTCACCAAATGAATCATAAATAGCATCATATGTCCATTTTGGACCCATTTTAACATGTTCTTATCAAACAATTTAAAAACACATTGGATGTTTTTTCTTCTTTGTACTTTTCTAAATCTCGACTTCACACGTGTAACCGATGAGTACTAAACGTATTTCAAATTAAGAAAATCAAGTACCAAACCCGTATACTTTGCGCTTATATGTGTGCTTTTGTATATGTGTTGTGTATACGTGTATCCATAAGTGAACCTATGAAGTAAGGTTTTTTTATCAGCGAAAATTCTTTAATTCGACAACGATATGTAACATCCTAAAATTTATAATGTTGAATAAAGAAAGTTACGTTTAGTGATTTCGCGTTATTAATTAATTAATATCGAGTAAAGAACGGATCATGGACTTAGATTAATTGAGATGGGTTAAATGAGAATGGGCCTTAGGTCCATGGGCTTTAAGAGATATAAATATCCCCTAAACCAACCTAAAACCCTAAACCCTCATTTCATTTCCATCATAATCTCTACACACTCCAAACACACACACACACCATAAACGAGCAAGATCCGAGAGAGAGTAAACGTTAGTTGGTATTAGATCTTATTACACGAGATCTAGAGTGCATAAACAAGCTAACCAAGATCGAACGAGCGCTAAAGGTATGTTCTTGACCTTTAAAGTTTACGTAGTATTGAACGTTTTTACTTAAAGGTCCAAGCTTTATAGTATATACGGGATATATATACGACCGAAAACGGTTAGGGAACGTAGTGGGTGATGTCGAACCATAACAAGGGTATTAAAATCGCCAAAATGCTTGATAAAAACCAAACCCGTAGCTGAACTGGGCAACTTCGCCTGCAAAACCATAACTTCGCCTGCAAAACCGTAATTTCGCCTGCAAAGCTTAACTTCGCCTGCAAGCTTAACTTTGCTTGCAAGCAAGTTCGCCTAACTAATTAACTTCGCCTGAGTTAAGTTCGCTTAAGGTTTAACTTCGCCTAAAGCTAAGTTCGCTTAAGGTTTAACTTCGCCTAAAGCTAAGTTCAAAATATTAGTGGAGTTTGAATGTCAAGTGGGCTTCAAATTAAACAAGTCACATGCTAAAGATTAAAAAGAAATATATGGGCTTACATGTTACTGGGCTGGCCCACACAATTGCATAAGAATAATTTAGTTCGAGACAGTACGAGGTTGTTTTTGTCGTTTGACGGCGGGCCCACAGATGCGCAAAGCAGCCGCAATTGCGTGCACGCAAATCAAGGAGGTGAACTCAACTTCAACAAGATGGTCCGGGTTCGGGTTTCGGGTGTGCGGTTTTTGTGATTAACTATTAACTTTTATTTTTTTTTGATTAAGATTGATTTTGTGGGCACGTTAAGCCTTTTGTAATCAATTTGTTTGGTTCTGTTTAATTTTACTCAAGTCATCGTTTCTCGGTTTTTTTTTATTGAGAATAATTTGATTCTGGGTTTGTTAATTAACTAATTTTGGGTTGAACAATTTAAACAAAATATGTCTTATGTGATTTCCTATTTAAGATTGTAAACGAAACCAATCAAATTTACGTTGACTCGTTGTTGCGACGCCTATCGACTCGCTACCACAACATGGTGGCTACAAAGGAATTCGTATCGACTTGCTACCGCAACATGGTGGCTACCATAGTTATTAAAAGCCCTCGCCTCTTGCGCCTAGGCCCATTTTCCAGGCTGGGCCAATATCTGCGCTTCTAGTTCCTAGGCCCTCGCTTCTTGAAGGTGAAAACACCTCTACTGGCATTGATGACGGATCAAGAACAATAGTCATTTGAACATTTACTATTTATTACCTTTTGACCTTTTGGTTTTTATGTTTTGAACATTTTGGTACTTTACTTTGAACAATTTGTTATTCAAGTTTTGGAATTACATTTGAATCTCGACTCTTTTAGAGCTTTTGGTACTAATAGCCTTTGTTTATTATATATGAAGAATAGTATTATTTTTCTAATACATAATATATTTATATATAATTTTTATTTAAGTGCGCTTTTTTTGTCTTAGGCCCTTACTTATTTTGTGCCTTGCGTCTATGCCCCAGGCGAGGCCTATGCGCCTTAAGTGCGTCTAGCGCCTTTGATAACTATGGTGGGTACAAAACTAGTATAGATAAATATCGGTGACTAACGCCGCAATGCCATCGATATATTTAATATTATTTGCTTTCAATATATTAGTTCTGGTACCAAAATAAGCGTAAATGAAACCAATTAGATTCACTTTTTTTTGCTTTCAATATATAAGTTATTCGTTTATTATTTTACAACACATACCAAATGAATGCATGCTCATGTACCACTACAACAGGATGGGTACAAAACTAGTACTACTTGGCCCCTTGGTATATATTATACTATTTTGACCCCTACTAAATGGCAATATTCAATTTGGCCCCAATTAAATGGCAATATATTAGGTTATGTTTCTTAGACTTTGGTCACAAAGTTTGGTATATATACTGTTTGACCTCTCTAACATTAGGGGAGAGATATAAAAGTTACCTAACATTTAATAAATAAATAAATAAATAAAATATAAATGTAAGTGTTACACCTCAACCTACTTCTATATATACATATTAAAGAACAAAAATGTGCTAAAAGTTGTCATTGATGTTTTAGAAATATCGATTAATCTACTTTTCACAAACACAAAGAGTGGAGAAACACGAGGGAGGGGTCAAAATAGTTTTACGTCTTGCGAACAAGACAGGCTATCGAAAGATCGTTGGAGACAGGTAGACGAGGAGGAAGAAGAAGAGAGGGCAGAGTTAGGCTCTTTTTTTTCATTTATTTATTTTTCGTTATGTAAAAGGTAAAATTTTCAGAGAGTTTTATCTAAGAAAGTTATCATTTGAATTTTGAACACAAACATGTTAATAACTTTAAACTAAGGGATCTCAAACTATGAACAATTGCTAGTTATATTAATATATACATAATATATACACACACAGGAGAGGATCATGATAGATCTCATAATTAAAGACAAAACTAGAGAACTTTCTAAAATACACTTTTGAGGACCGCATGAGTATATGTAGTATTACACGTATGCAGTACATGACTAGAGAACTTCATGAAAAAAATACGCCAAGGACCGCAATGGAAAGTACTTTCGGTCCGCAATAGGCATATGCAGTACTTACTACAAATATGCAATACATGATATATTGCATATTAGCAATAGTACTTAATATATTGTTGGTTCTAAAATGAAACTTTTCCAACTTTCTACAGGATCTACAAGAACAAATCCACAAGACGATTTCAATCAATCCCTTACTCAATTGCGTTATTTAGTTGCATGCTACGTCTTTACTATGGCAACCTCAAGACCAAAAATGGCATGATGACCATCACAATAAATTCAATAGGTTGCGCCATTGAAACCGCATACCTTGTTGTCTTCCTCATCAATGTCATTGAAGAGGAAGACAACTAGGTACGCGGTTTCAAGGGCGCAACCAACTGAACTTATGGTATTGATCATCACACCATGTTCGGTTTTGAGACAACCATAGCAAACAAGCAACATGCAGCTGAATAATGCAATCGAGTAAGGGACCGATTGAAATCTTTCTTTAGATTTGTTCTTGTAGGCCCTATAGAAAGTCGGCCTTGCAGAATTCATTTCAGAACCAACAATATATTAAGAACTATGATTGTATAAGGGGTTGTTCACGTTCCGATCTCGTGGTTAATTTTATGGTCAACCCGTGAATCAAATCATTGGTAACGATTTTTTATTTTTTGTAAACCAATATCAAACATAGAACTCTTAAACCAAACCAAGCCAATTCCTTAGTAATGATTTGGTTTCACGGTTTGGACACACTAGCCTTTTGTAGAAGATGTCCAAAATAAACGATTTCCGCGTAAAATTTAACAAACCCAAGGCACATAAGCGATTTCAATAGGAACATAAACGATTTCAACATGAGTCACAAAACAAAACCTTTGCGCATAAAATAGTTTACAAGGATTTTCTTAACATCAACATATGAGGATATTCAAATTTAGAAGACACGAAAGGGTTGAAAATGGGCTTAAACTACTTTTGATTCACTTTAGTTTAAACTAGCATTTTACCTTAATCGAAGAAACTAACGACGTCCAAACGTTATCGTGTCATCTGTGATAGATGTGTTTACGAATTTACGCAATACCTTGTTGAATCATGAAAATATGGTTATTGTTGTAATATATATGCAAACACATAGTGTCATAGACGACGGCTACTACTACAACTAGCAAAGAATAGGATCTTGCAAAGAGTCACCTTATATCAACAAAAAAAATTTCTTAATGTAATTGTTAATACAAAACATAAATCTTTGAAGAAAATATTTGAAACCCAACATTATATTTTATTTTGTAAATTAATAATAATAATTTAATTAGTAGCCTGAGTTTATTTATTTACCATGGGCTTGTAGCAGGTTTTAACTTTTAAAGGATAGATGGGCTCATGATGGGCTTAGGCTGCTTGACCCAACTTTTGAGTTGAGTGTGCTTGTGATGATGATTCATTCATTCATTCATCACATATTTTTCTCATTCTCATTCCAGAGGAACCCTAAATTCATTTTTTTTTTATACAAGACTTCATCTTGAATGTCAACCGGCGACGATGAAGTTTTAAGTAAAAAACAAGTTAAAACAGTTTTAACTTTTTAACTATTTCTAATAATATTCATAGTTTAATATAATAAATTTTTACATTCCAGTCCCGGTTCATACGGCTAGTTTTCCGTATAAACCGTAAACCAGACCATTTGCTATGCTTTGAAAACATTGAAACCGACCGACCAAATATCAAATAAAAAAAACGACTATGAAACCAAACACGATCAACTTAAGAGCACACGGAAGGAAACGTACATTGGCGCTAAGAACACGCAGAAAGAGATCATGTTGCCTGTAAATAAATTAATCAAACCAAATATTAGAAACAAAAAATATAGAAAAATGAGATACTATAATTAAAGCCAAGATGAAGAGACTAACAGAGATGAATTATGGTGGGAAGCTCAGAACATATATAAGAAGTTAGCATATTATGAGATGACATGATTTATATATAGGCCTCTCAAAAGTTATTTAATTTAATTTAATTTTACAATCAATTTTAAAAAGAGAACAAGAAGACAAGATGTTTTAATAATTAATAATCTATAGTTACTAAAAAAACTAGTTAAAGCTATTTTTGATATTATGAGAATGGCAATGGCTATATTTATCAATAGGCATTAAATTCAAATATTACTATTACTTCTGATGTGATACTTTTTGACAAAATAACGTTCCAAAACAAGTAAATATTAATTATCTTTCATTATGATTACTGTGGTAAGGAATATATATGTTTGTATAATATAATATATATATATACACACATGTTTTCTCACAATTTGTTTATTAAAATTTATTGTATCTGTTACAATGTTGATAATTTATAAGCAATCTCATAATAACAATTATTCAAATTATAAAGAACAATAAAATTCTCTCCTATAGTACAAAGGACACTTAACGTACAAAGCGTACAAATTACTAAATACGGGTTGCGTTATTACTAACATAGGTTGCGTAATATTTTTATAAGTTGCGTAATTTTTTGTCGTATAATTTACTTTTACATGTTTTGTAATGTTTTGTGCGTACTAAATTAACTTTTATTCGTAATTGGGTCAAAAGTTTCAAGCCCAAATCATTGCAAAACCAAAAAACCGACCATAGCCAAACCGAACCATGCGTAAAAACTGAGAAACCGAAAAATAAAGGCATTAGCTTAAGCCAAAAACCAACCCAAACCGACCATGCAAGTATGCAACCGCTAATAAAAATATTGTTTTGGTAATCATAAGGCTGCCTATTGCGGTATAAGTATAACGAAAAGTTTACCTGCATTAATCACTAATCCTTTGCTAAACATTGACATATACCACCATTAGGGGAGATGTTAGTAACCTAACATTTAATAAATAAAAAAATATATATATTAATAAAGTGTTACAACTCAAACCTACTTTATGATATATATATATATATATATATTAAAAAAACAAAAATGTGTGCTAAAAGTCCTACAAAACCATCTTTATTTGCTTTACAAGCTAAACACTTACAACACGCGCACTCGAAAACATACGGAAACGATTACATTACTACACTACGAGGCGGAATAACACCATACCCCGTATTATCTGACGAGCATATAACCTCGAATGTGATTCACCGATCCATTTTGGCAAAACGTCCCCTGATTCTTGTCCTGCTTTCGGCCCGTACCTTTCGTGACTCGTATCGAATGTGCTTATCATACCTGTTATCGCACCAAGAACAATCGAAAAACAACCTCAAGTCAAGCTCGGTTTTATACACCTACATATAATTTGCAATGGAGTTCTGAAACCGCCTAAACAAATGTGAACGTTAGGATTGTTCAAAAAGCTCACCACTCGTGTTTTGGCTTATATATAGGGTGACATCCTAAGAGAACTTTGAGAACCATTTTAAGCCACAAAAAAACCTCTAAAAATTTATTAAAAAAAATTTATAAAACGAAAAAAAAGGAAATTTTTTAAAAAGGTAAAAAAACCAAAAATGTTTATTTTTCATCCCGGTTTCATTGAAAAAAAAGAATCTAATTATACACATATGTATATTTGTATTTAATCTCGACTTACATAATGTACACACACACACACATATATATTAATCATGTTTAAGAAATGTAAAACTTAATTTTCAAATATATATATATATATATATATTAATATGTTTAAGAAATGTAAAACTTAATTTTCAAATATTTCAAATAAACAAGCCGGCTCGAGTTATTCACAAAACTCGAGCCGATCTCGAGCACAACATTTCAGCTCAGTAAAATAAGCGAGCCAACCCAAGATGGTTCGTTTAACTTCAAGTCCGATCCCAAGCCTAATATAGCTCGGCTCGTTTACAGCCTACTAAGTGATACTTTGATTTCAGATCAAACGATCAAGAAACCGAAATACCGAATACAATCTGTGGACAAGTTCCGACCCGTTTGACACGTTTTAACCATTTTTATTAAAACCCCATCGCTTGACCCGTTGAAAGTTGAGACATGAATTTAGGTTAGCCCAGCCCGTTAACGATCGAATACGATTTGAACCATTTCCGACCCGTTTAGAGTTAAGACATAAAAGAAACAAACTACCTTCGGGATTTCTTCTTCTCTTTATATCTAGTGAGTGCTATCTCTCTCTCCTGGCTGTTAATATCTCGTAAACCGACACCATGAAAGACTTGTACGCTTTCAACAGCATCATGATGCGACTGGTCTTCGTAATTAGCGTTAATGTTGCTTGAATCATTAAGATTGGTAGTTTTTTTATCGGGAACTATGCAGCTTCCATCGGCATTATGTCCTACTAATTGATCAGAATAAAACTCGTGATCCACAGCATCCGAACCATCAGGGCACCATTGGAACGTATTCGTCTGTATATACAAAAACAGTCACCATCAGGGCTGTTCAAAAAGCTCGTGGCTTGCTTCAGATGTTGGTAAGTATTCAATAAAGAGTCAAAGTCAAAGGCTTGATTTTGGGAGTCAATGTCAAAGGCTAAAATAATGAGAAAGTTTCCAACACTAATTTAGAATAAATAAGCGTCTGGTTATATCTTTATCTTGGTATTTGTTTATTTTGATTTATCAAGTGATTCCTGTATCGGAGATTAGCCCGTCTAAAATCGGGCCAACCTTCTTATTTTTTCAATAAAATCAAGCTTTCGGTTTCGGAAATATAATTTTCTTCCATTTTATATGCAGAAATATAAAATTTTAAAGAATACACGAGCTGGCTTGAGCTCAATATTCCAGCTCGTTAAGATAAACCAGCTGGCTCAGGTTAAAATCAAGCTTTCGGTTTCGGGAATAATTTTCTTCCATTTTACATACAAAAATTAATAAAATATGTAAAAATATAAAATTTTAAAGAATACACAAGCTGGCTTCAGCTCAATATTCCAGCTCGTTAAGATAAACTAGCCAGCTCTGCTTGGTTAGTTTACGCCTAGTCACCATGGGCCGAATGGACATGACATACGGGTTAAACATGTACATAAGTAATTAAGTAGGTTCGGTTATCCTTTTTCTCATCTTTTTTTTATATATTTTTTTATATTTTATAAATATATATTATGAAGAAAGAACAGTCGGAGACCCAAAGATGATATTATACCTCGAGTGAAGAAATCAGATTCTCATCAAACTTATGTTCCAAGCCCGAACTCATAACTTGGAGTTGGAAGCTTTGTTCAGACGGAAACTCAAACTCGCTTATTGGTTTAAGCATTTCTTGGCCACTCGGATCAGATTTTGCTAATTCTCGAAGCTGGTTAAGAAGTTCGTCTTTATACGCTCCAAAAGCAGCATTTCGGTTCTGAATTCAACAGAAACAGCCTAAACAAAGTTAACACACACGAAAAGAACCACAAAAATTTAACCTTTAATAATACAAAAAAAAAGACACATAAACATAATAACGAACCAAACTTACCCAGTATTTTATTTATATTTTTTACGAGTACAACAATCCAGATAACGTAAATGATATGCCTAGCAATTTTGACCCGATATCCTAAATTGGGTCAATAAACGTCGTTTTTCTAAAAATTTTTGGGTTGATATGGTGGTTGTTTATCCAACTCTTGAGTGCACGTAACCAATGCCGAAAACCATAAGTAAAGCTGAAATGTACAGTAATTTCAAAAAAAAAAAAAAGAAACATTTTTTAAACCAACCCGTTTTAACCCAAACCCGTTCCGACCCGAACAAATATAGCCCTTTTTAAATCAACCCGTTCCCACCCTAACCCGACCCGAACCAAAACAACCCTTTTTAAATCAACCCATTCCCACCCTAACCCGAGCCGAACCAAAATAACCCTTTTTAAATCACCTCGTTCCCACACTAACTCTTTCTAAACCCGACCCGTTCACCCGTCCTAGTAAACTTAACCAACAACCTAAACAACAAGTTATACCTTAGGCAAAGGCGGAACACCCATAGCTTGATAATTATGATCAAACCCACTACTCACAATCAAATCATCAAGACTCACAAACCCCGGAGTCTCCCACACAAAACAATCCTCAAACCCGCTACCCGACCCAACCAAACCCGACCCGTCCTCCCCACCAAAAAAAAGCCCCTTTTTACTCAAATCCTCAAACCCGAAAACCGCCAACAAGTCCGTCACCGACGGGCACCCGTTAAACCCTTCCAACGGCCTCCGATCATGCACTGGAGAACCCGACTTAATAACATTATTACTATCAATATCATCATTATCATTATTAATATTATTATTATGGGTTTCCCAATCGCAATTCGGGCAGTGAACGACGGAGTGGGTGGAGCAAAAGATCGAGGCGGGCGAGTTATCGCATCGGTCGCAGAGTAACGATCGGGTGTGTTTGGTGAATAATGGGTTTGTGGAGTGGACTTGGCGATCACAGGATAAACAGAGCTTGGCTGTGTCAGCTCTGCAGTATAACAGTGCTGTTAATTGGTTGCAGAAGTCGCATAGGCGGTGGTTTGTGGTGGTTTCCGGTGGTGAATTAGGCATGGTTTTGGGTTAAATTGAAGGTTTATTGAACTGGGTTTGGATTAATTTAGTGAAATTGGTGAAATTGACGTGAAATTAAGAACTGGGTATGGATGAAACTAGGGTTTATGGGTTGAAATTGAAGTGAAATTGATGAAATTTGGTGAAATTAAGAAGTGGGTATGGATGAATATAGTGAAATAGGTGGAATTATGAACTGGGTTTGGATTAATTTAGTGAAATTGGAGTGAAATTAAGAACTGGGTATGGAAGAAATTAGGGTTTATGGGTTGAAATTGAAGTGAAATTTGATGAAATTAAGAAGTGGGTATGGATGAATTTGGTGAAACTGGTGGAATTATGAACTGGGTATGGATTAATTTAGTGAAATTTGGTGAAATTGGGGAAAATTAAGAAGTGGGTATGGAAGAAATTAGGGTTTATGGGTTGAAATTGAAGTGAAATTGATGAAATCTGGTGAAATTAAGAAGTGGGTGTGGATGAATTTAGGGTTTATGGGTAGAAATTGAAGTGATAATTGGTGAAATTGGGTTTGAATAAATTGGGGATGGAAGGAATATTCTTGGGGTTCAAGAAATGAAGATGAAGGAGATAAGGCTGAGGGGTGTGGAGCGCTAGAAAGGGCGCAAGAGGCCAGACGCTCGCGCCCCGGGGCGCGAGCACCACACCACCGAGGCGCGAGAGGGGCGCGAGAGGGGCGGTAGAGCGGAAAACGAGGCAGGCGCCAGGGTGCTAGCGGCTGAGAATGGGCGTAAAGGTGTCTTGGGTTCCGTAAATAGAGCCGTTGGGCTCTTTGTTTATTAAAAAAAAAATTTCTAATCTCATTAACCTCAAAGTTACCTATCAATCTCACACCTCTCACTACAATCTTCGTAACGCCTGGCACGATCTCAATCGTGTGAGCTGCGATGTCGGTGCCGATATCGTCGTCTGTATCGACGACGAATTTGAACGAATTGGCGGTTTCTTCGACGGACACGTCGGTGTCGGCGTAGAACGGGAGTTCGAGGACTTTGGCGAAGATGTGTGGGAGCCGCCGGAGCTTCTTTTGACGGAAGTGAAACGAAACCCTAGGTTAGGGTTTGGTAATTGGGGGTGGATGGATGGATAGATTCAGTGAGGTGGTGTTGACAGTAGACAGAAGAAAATATTATGTGTGTTAAAAGATAAAGGCTATGGTATAAAAACAAACGGTACCAAAGTTTATTTTTTTTAATACATTTATAAGAAAAAAAAAAAAAAACCGCTCGCGCCCCCTCTCGCGCCTCTCCACACCATGGCCCGGGGCGCTATCACCACTACCAACACCCATCTTATCAAGTTTCTCTCTCTGCCACACGTCACAATATTATTGGCTGGCGCTCCCACTCACGCCCCCTCTCGCGCCCCTCACACCCCTCAGCCTAAGTAGAAGTGGTGTTGACATGATGATGATATTATTATTATGTAGACTCACTGACCACTAGTAAAACTACTGTTTTTATTATTATTATTATTATTATTATTATTATTTTAGTTGTTGAACGAATGTTTTAAATGAGATACTGGCTATTTTTATCATATCGGAATACACTCTTGTTTTAATATGGGGAAAATGTTCATGTGAGGCCAATGCTCGTGAACACTCGCCCGAATGCACGACACTGTGATAAGATAAAATTCGTTCAGTTTAATTATCCAACTAGTAAACATCACATACTCGTCTAATCTCTCATTATTATCTGATGTCGTCGAAACTATAATGATAAGAGCATAAATCAAACATACGTCATATATATAGAACATTAAATCTCTTTATTAGGTCTTGTGTTGCTACAAATATGGGCGAAATTGGGCGATTGGGGACGAGAACACCGCCACCGAGGGCGACAAATTGGGTGAATTGAGGGTGGGTGACTTCTTTTACTCGCTGGCATGTTTGTTGGAATTATATATTATTATGTGTGTGATATATATATATATAAAGCTACAACACCATTACACCCAAAAACAAAAACTCACACTTTACATGACGCAAAACGCCTTATTTTATAGCATTTTCACTATACATAGCCTTATGTAGACTGCATGCAGTAGAACTACTGTTTTTATTTTTATAATTATTATGACTATTTAATTATTTTTTAGTTTTTACTATAAATAAAGAGTTAATGGCCATTTTCGTCCCTGTAGTTTGCTACTTCGCCACTTCAATTCAAAATTTTTAATTTTGTCAATTTAGTCCTCATAGTTTTAAATATTAGCCAATTACGTCCCATCCGTCTAACGGCATCCAGCTATGCTGTTAGTTTAAGGGTATTTTTGTCTTTCTCCTTTTAATTTTGAGTTAATTGTCATTTTAGTCCCTGTGGTTCGATATATTTGCCAATTCAGTCCAAAGTTTGAAAATTTGTCAATTTAATGTTCAATTTAATTCAGTTTTTTTTATTTTATGTTTTTTGATTATAACCCTGATGAGCATAATTCAAGCCCAAAACCATCGAGCAACCTCAAATGCTGGTATGCATTTACTCTGTTGACAACAGTAATCATACCCCCCTATATTTAGTTTTTAGACATTTCCTAAAATCTTCTCCATAGTGGAATTCAATGGTAAAGTGGTCAAGGTAATTCCCTGAAACCGAATTATACAGAAAAAACTAAAAATTGTTTTGTTGATTAATGTATAATAGTTGATTACGACCCAGATTTCGTTATGATATGTTAATCTCTAAACTCTAAATATTATGCATTCATCAAAGAAACGATTTTTAGTTTTTTCCGTACAATTCGGTTTCACGGAATTGCTTTGACCACTTTACCATTGAATTTTACCATGGGGGAGAGTTTAGGAACCGTCTAGAAACTAAATACGAGAGGAGGGGGTATGATTACTGTTGTCGACAGAGTAAATGCAGACTTGTTTTGGGCTTGAAACCGAATTATACAGAAAAAACTAAAAATTGTTTTGTTGATTAATGTATAATAGTTGATTACGACCCAGATTTCGTTATGATATGTTAATCTCTAAACTCTAAATATTATGCATTCATCAAAGAAACGATTTTTAGTTTTTTCCGTACAATTCGGTTTCACGGAATTGCTTTGACCACTTTACCATTGAATTTTACCATGGGGGAGAGTTTAGGAACCGTCTAGAAACTAAATACGAGAGGAGAGGGTATGATTACTGTTGTCGACAGAGTAAATGCAGACTTGTTTTGGGCTTGGATAACGCTCTCTAGGGTTATAGAAAAAAAAACTGACTTAAACTGACAAAATTTCAAACTTTGGACTTAATTGGCAAAAGTATCAAACCACAGGGACGAAAATGACCAATAACTCAAAATAAAAAGGAGAAAGACAAAAATACCCTTAAACTAACGGCATAGCTGGATGGCGTTAGACGGATAAGACGTAATTGGCTAATATTTAAAACTATGAGGACTAAATTGACAAAAATACAAATTTTGGACTGAAGTGGCGAAAGTAGCAAACCACATGGACGAAAATGGCCATTAACTCATAAATAAAAGTGCTGGTTATTTGTAAGATATTATTATGTAGACCGACTGCCTGCAGTAAAACTACTATTTAATTATTATGACTATTTAATTATTTTTTTACTATAAAAGTACTGGTTACTTGTAGAAAGTCAGTGTGTAAGTTTGACTGAATAAGGGATGTGTTATTCATACACCTTTTATATGGTGTATGTAGAGATAATATATGTGTTAAGAGGGTGTATAAATATCTAAAAAGGGTGTGTGAATAACCATTGCCCTGAATAATAATAGAAACGTGTGACAGGAGTGACGTGGAGGTATCTTGAACACAAGACTACATGAGTTCATGTGTTTGGTCTTATATTAGTTTTTTACTATATTTTTTAAAATTTAAAAGTTGTTAATGTCATGAAATTAATAAAGGTTTTTATAATTTATAGAGTATACTGCTGTTTTCGTCTCTATAGTTTATTCAAATTTGCAGTTTTAATCTAATAGATTTAACTTTGTGATATTTATCAATGTAGTTTCATTTCACTTAAGAGACAGTTTCGTCCTTTTTTTTCCAAATAAACCTCAACCCCTCACGTGACGGGGCTTGCGAGTTAAGATTGAGTTTTATTTGGGGAGAAAATGGACAAAATTGCCCCTCATGTGAGGGGCACGCTGATGAGTTTAACGACCAGACATAACGGGGTTAGCGAGGTCGGGTTTAATTGCAAGTGAAATAAAACCACATGAATGAAAATCACAAATTTAAAACTATTGGACTAAAACAACATATTTGGATAAACCACATGAACGAAAACCACAGTTTACTCTAATTTATAGTTATTTACTGTAGATTGTGATATTATTTCTGTTATAATCTTGAAATCTTACTTAAATTATTACAATGTTTGGCAAAAATTGTGACTCAGAACGTTATTTTTGTATACTTAATTATCAGGGTTGTTTTTAAGAATTCTTAAAAATTTTTGAAACCAAGCCAAGAAAATAATAGCCCTAAATCACAGTCGGGACATCTTGAGCTCGGCAATATAAACCGAGTTAAACAGTATAGCTCGAGCTTGGATCAATATGACTCGAATTATTTCATTAGAGGGAGCATCCGAATTTGAACTTAAAACAAGACTTGAAACTATTATTTATAGGGTGTTTGAAAGTCTGGATTTACTTTGACGGCGTGGAACAACATTTTAAAGAAAGATAAGAAGATAATAAATAGGATACAAGGAAAAAAAAGGGTGCCAATGGTTGGTCTTGAACTCGAGACCTTTGCATTTTTAGGGATGGTTTTTTCATCTTCTAAAACATATGTTATACCGAATAAAAATTGTTTTTTAATTTACACTTTTGATAATACATGGTCATAGGTTATAAAATTTTATTTTAATAATAATAATACGATGATGGTAGCTGTATACTTTTTAGAATAACAAATATTTATCCACATAGTATATTTTTTCGAAAAGCAGATTTCATTAATGTTGGTACATGATGTCAGTAGTTCAGTGTCTAGTGTCTGTAATCGAGTTAGTTGAAGTTAGCTCACAAGTTCGCTGATTTAGGCGAACTTGTAGAGTAAGCGAAGTTAGTGACAACTTCGCCTAAACATGTTAGGCGAAGTTGTCGTGTTATATAATCTGTTAGGTTACGGCAGAAGTAAATAAATTGAGAGATCAAGTTGTAACGAGTTGTCCAGAGTTGTGATTGATATCACGTGTTTCCAGTTGCAATACAACGTGTCTTTGTTTATTGTAACGTGTGTTTAATCGTGTTAACGTATATCGTCTTCTACGCTCGTATCGTCTTACGTAGGGATTCCGCACCTACGTAGAACGAGATATTCCGTGTAGATCCGGCTGGGAACCTACAATTGGTATCAGAGCTTTTGCTCGTGATTGTGTGGTTCGGGATTATCACGCGGGTGTAGAAATCGTTCCGTTCGACTATTCGCGGGACGAGTTTACCGAGTTTTTGTGTCCTACTCACCTCCCACAATCAAAAACAACCCATAACACCTTCGCATACCTCGCAAAATCCAGAAATCAAACCTACAAAATCATCGTGTTCATCAGGCGAAGTTGCCGCTACTGTTTGTAGGGTTTAGGCGAAGATATAAGGTTAAGCGAAGTTATCCACAACTTCGCCTTCCTCACAAGTTCGCCTACCTCACAAGTTCGCTTAACTTAAGCGAAGTTATCCACAACTTCGCCAAATCAGGCGAATTTAGAAAAGAGAGCGAAGTTACGAATTCAAGCGAAGTTCAGACTTAAGCGAAGTTAACTTCAACTTCGCCTACAGTACTGTTAAGAATAAAATTTTTATTTTTCGGGTTTCTTTGTGTTTCGTGAAAGATGACTTCTATAAACATTACGGAACTGGTGAAGATGGAAGTGGAAGCGGGTTCAGTTACTAAGGCACCGAAGATGCTTAAGGGAACCGATTTCGTGGCGTGGAAGGATCGGTTTGAACAATATGTCAAATACCAAGATGCTAAGATGTGGGTATGCATTCAAGATGGATACATTCCACCAACTGCTGAGTATGAGGGTCGTGATCAGATTAAGAAATACAACAAGATGGAAGAGGAAGAAAAGAAAATGTATGAGGCTGAAAGCAAAGCTCATGCAGCGATAACAATGGCTCTTCCACAAGAGATTCTTCACACCTTCAGGAAGTATAAAACTGCTAAAGAACTTTGGGAAGCGCTTGAAAACCGATTTGAGGGTAATGTGGGGATTCGTGCATCAAAGATTAAACTACTTAAAACCCAATTCTCGGTGTTCAAGTACTTGAAGAATGAATCACTTGATGATATCATCACGAAATATTATCATCTGATGACCGAACTCAGCAATTATTCCATTGCTTACAAAGAAGATGAGATCGTGGAAAAGCTTCTTGATGCTCTCCCACCGAAATGGGAGATGTACACTGTCTTGATGAGAGAAGATAAAGAGTTTGCCGACTATGACTTGGAAACAGCAGTCAACAAACTACGAACGTTTGAACTTAACATGGTTCGAAAAGAGACACCAACTGATCAGGTTCAAGATCCGGGAATGTATGGTGCAAAAATTAATACAAGTTCAAGTTCGAAGTCTGAATCATCTGCTTACTACTCAAAAGGAGACTCGGGCGCTAACTCAACACATGAAGGTCATGTATCTCTCAACATGAATGGTGATGTGTGTTTTGTAGCTGGTGGATCAAATACTTCTAAACCTCAAGCAACCAAGGGTAGTTTTTCCTCAAGTGTTCCTAACAACAACTACTCTAAGATGCCCATGAGTGTTAAATCTGCCGAACAGCAGTTTGCTCTCTATGCATCTTTCATTGCTTCGTATGAAAATTACATTAAAGGTAAGATTGTTGATCCTGCAACTTTGGACGAAGACTATGATCAGATCGATGCTGATAATCTAGAAGAGATGGATCTGCAGTGGCAGATGGCGATGATTGAGAGAAGAGTTAAGAGGTTTATGAAGAAGACAGGTAGAAAGTTTGTTGGTGAAAGACCAGGTTTTGACAAGTCAAAGGTGCGATGTTATAACTGTCAACAAAATGGACACTTTGCGAAGGAGTGCACAAATGAACGTGTAGAACGCAGTCAGAACAGGTCTACACAACAGAGTGGTGGAAGTAGTGAGAATAGGGCGATGATATCCAGACGGGACGGGGAGTACAACTGGAATCTGCATGTTGAGGAAGTATTCGAACAGGCCAATTTAGTGACCATCGAAACTGCAGGAAGTGAGAAAGTGACTGGCGAAAATGAAGCTTACATGGCAGAAGTGACAGACCAGCTCTCCGAGGTAAGTACTAAACTCCCTTGTACGAAATGTGAAAATATGTCTGAACAATTGACAACTATAACTGATCAGTTTGTTAGTTTGGATGCTCAATTTAAAACATTAAGAGAAGATCATCATTTCACTAAAGCTAGAGAAAACAGTTATAAGATAAAAATAAAAGCTAATGAGAAAGATATTAGAAGTCTTAAAGCAAATCTAGCTGAAAAAATTCAAGTAATTGATCTTAGCTATGAAGTGTTAGAAGAGAAAACCAAACTAATAGCTGAAAGGGATAAACAGATAGCTGATCACCAGGTGAAAGTGGTGGAACTTAACAGAAAGCTTGAGCAATTTAGAAATTCCTCCGCTATACTTGATCACCTCGTTAGTGATCAAAGGTCCCCAGTTAAAAGAGGAGGAATTGGATATCATGAAGTTCCACCACCTTACAATCATAACTATACTTATGATCCTAGTAATCAGAAATCTGTTGATGTTGATTTTGGTCAGACAGTTCCGGTTAAGGTTACAATTAAAGATCCAGAAGTTAGTAAAGGCGAAACATGTAAGCCTGTTTCTAATGTTAAGATTTCTGCTCCTAGTCCTGTCTCATCAAATTCGGACAAGACATCCGAGTCTAGTGAGACAAAAGAAGAGGCAGTGTTACCAAAAAGTGGAGAGAAACATAAAACAACTGAAAAGAATTCTCCACTAAACCCGTATGTCCCACCATATGTGAGACAAACGGGCAGTAATGCAGCCTCAACATCTAAAACAACTATTGAAAAGAAAGTTGAACACAGGAGTTGTTTCAGATGCAATCAATTAGGACACCTAATTGCTGATTGCCCTCTGAAGCAGAGATTCAGAGGTATGAGGCCTTCAAAAACTGAGAACAGAACTAACAGTAAGTACAATAATGGTAAGAATGAAAACTCATCAAAGTTCAGAAATTGGACTAATCCAGGTTTTCAAAGAAATCGATCTCAGTTTTTCCCTGTTAACAACCAAATCATGAGTAATAATTCATTTAATTCACGAAGGTTTGGATGGCCTCATAGTCAATTTACAAGAAGGTATCCTTTTAGGACTTTCAGAAATCATACTGATACTAACTTTGGACAGCCAAAGTACGGGATGTATCGACCCAAGACCAATAGGTCTTGGGTCCCCATATTTTAATCCTCTGCTTTAATCGTGCAGGAACAGTTGAACAGGGCTGCAAACAATCTATGGGTTGTGGATAGCGGCTGTTCCCGGCACATGACGGGTAACAAGAATTTGTTACACGAATGGAAACCTGTTCAGGGAGGAAGAGTGAGTTTTGCTGGAGAGAGCGGTGGAAGGATTACTGGAATTGGGACGGTGACTAATGGAAAAAGGACTTTAGAGAAAGTGAATTTCGTTGAAGAACTGAAGCATAATCTGCTGAGTGTATCGCAGATCTGTGACAAAGATTACACTGTGCTCTTTACCAAGAATGAAGCGATCGTGCTGTATCCTGGTTTCAAGATACCAGAGGATTGGATAGTTATGAAGGCTCCAAGAGAAAAGAATACGTATATTATGGACATGAGGTCGACGGAGATGGCAACAGAAGAATCGTGTCTTCTGTCAAAAGAAACTGAATCGGAGTCCGAGTTATGGCATAGAAGAATGGGGCATATTCATCTTCGGAAAATGAACTACATTGTCAAGAATGGGCTGGTGCTGGGTGTTCCCTTGAAGAATTTCAACTTTGAAGACCAATGCTTATCGTGCAAAAAGGGAAAGCAACACAAGAAATCCCATCACACCAAGAAGGTTAATTCAATAGTCAGTACCCTAGACCTACTTCACATGGATCTCTTCGGTCCCGTGAATGTAAAAAGCCTAGGTGGAACATCATACTGCTTGGTGATCACTGATGATTTCTCTCGATACTCTTGGGTATATTTCCTGAAGTCAAAGGATGAAACGGTTCAGATGGTAATAAATTTGATTACCAAAGTTGAGAATATTATGGGGAAAAGAGTTAAATACATCAGGAGTGACAATGGGACTGAGTTCAGAAACTATCAGAAGGAGATCTTCTGCTTACAGAAAGGGATAGAACACCAGTACAGCGCTCCGTATACTCCGCAACAAAATGGAGTGGCTGAGAGGAAGAACAGAACGTTAATTGAAGGAGCCAGAACCATGCTGGCTGATTCGAAACTTCCTGTGGTGTTCTGGGCTGAAGCTGTTGCTACAGCCTGTTATATCCTTAATAGAGTGTTAACTGTTAAAAGATTGAATAAAACATGTTATGAACTTATGCATGGGAGAAAGCCCAACTTGAGTGGTCTCGAACCATTCGGGTCCCCGTGTTCGATATTAAAGACAAATTCTAAATTTGGTGAAATAGCCGACGAAGGTATTTTAGTCGGATATGTTGTTGGGACTCCCAACAGACGAGTCTTTAATACATCGACCAGCAAGGTTGAGGTGGTGTGTAACACTGATATCACAAGTTACAAATCACCAAAACCAAGCACGGGACCCGTTGGGGTTTTCGACTATGATTGGCTTTTTAAATCTTTTAACATGCCTTACTTGGATTGTGCAGAAGTTGATGAGAGAATAGCTACGAAGATGCTTTACGATGAGGAAGACAATTTTGTGCAACGACCGCAGTACGATGAATGTCGGCCTTCCTCGTCAAATGCTGTCGATACCCCTGCTGCCTCTACAGAAGAGGAATTCTTCAATCCGTTTCACTCTCAACAACAACAATCAGCCATTGATGAGCTACCTTCGAACTTGGAAGACAATCTGCAAGTCAGTTCGGTTCCGACTACGAGAGTTCACAAAAATCACCCTTTGGAGAACGTGATAGGTGATCTGTCCGACGGTGTACAAACAAGACAAAGCTTGAATGAGCACACCTATGTTTATACAAGCATTAAAGATACAGGCATAATTAACGAATGCTTGTACACCTGCTTCATCAGCCAGATTGAACCAAAGAACTATCAAATGGCTCTCAAGGACAGCTCGTGGGTCGAAGCCATGCAAGAAGAGTTAGCCCAGTTCAAGAAGATGGAGGTTTGGAATTTGGTTGCAAAACCGAAAAATGTGCATGCGATTGGCACAAAATGGGTTTTCAAATGCAAGAGAGATGAAAAAGGGATAATTATCAGGAACAAGGCGAGGCTGGTTGTAAAAGGTTTTAATCAGCAAGAGGGGATCGACTACAATGAAGTGTTTGCTCCTGTGGCGAGATTGGAAGCGATTAGATTTTTTTTGGCATTTGCTGCACACAAGTAGATGAAGGTGTTCCAGTTAGACGTGAAGAGTGTGTTTCTTAACAGTAAAGTCGATGAGGTAGTGTACGTTGAGCAACCTCCGGGTTTTACTGACCCAGACTTTCCTGATCACGTGTACAAGCTAAGTAAAGCGCTATATGGGCTACATCAGGCCCCTCGTGCCTGGTACTCAACTTTATCCGATTACTTGCTTGAGAATGAATTTGAAAGGGGAAGGATAGATAGTACACTGTTCGTTAAGAGAAATGGAAGAGACTTTCTTCTGGTTCAAGTCTACGTGGATGACATCATCTTTGCTGCATCAAAAGTCGCCATGTGTCAGGAGTTTGAAGCCATCATGAAACAGAGGTTTGAAATGAGTGCTATGGGTGAACTAACTTTCTTTTTAGGATTGCAGGTTGATCAGAAGAAAGATGGGATGTTCATTCATCAGACTAAGTATGTCCATGACGTTCTCAAACGCTTCAAGATGGAGGACAGCACTCCATTTGATACTCCAGTTTGCGTCAACCATAAACTGGGTGCTGATTCAGACAGCGATGCAAACGTGGACCCCACCCAATATCGGGCAATCATAGGTTCTTTAATGTACTTAACTGCTTCTAGACCTGATATTATGTTTGCAGTTTGTCTTTGTGCTCGCTTTCAGGCAAACCCAAAGGAATCTCACTTGAAGGGTGCAAAGAGGATATTGCGGTATCTCAAAGGCAAACCTAAGCTAGGGTTGTGGTACACAAGAGGAGGAGACTTGGAGCTAGTCGCCTACACGGATTCTGATTATGGAGGATGCAATCAGAGTCGGAAGTCAACAACAGGTGGTTGTCAGTTTCTTGGAGGCAGATTAGTGTCATGGCAGTGCAAGAAGCAGACCCTAGTCGCCATTTCTACCTGTGAAGCAGAATACATGGCAGCATCGAACTGCTGCTCCCAGGTTCTTTGGATTCAACAGCAATTGCGCGATTATGGTCTGAATTTCACTCATACTCCTATTTGCATTGATAACACTGCTGCTATCTCAGTAACTAACAATCCCGTAAAGCATAGTAAAACTAAACATATTGACATCCGTCATCATTTTATACGGGATTGTGCTGAGAAGAAACTGATTGTGCTCGAAAAGGTTGATACGTTAGATAATTTCGCTGACTTGTTTACTAAAGCGTTTGACAAAACTCGTTTTTAAAACCTTGTTGAGCTGAATGGGATGATCAATCCCGAGTAACCGTGTTTTTCGTTTTTGTTTAAAAAAAAACGTCACTATCGCTTAGAATTATGTCGGTTGCCTCAGTTTGAATGACATATTTTCGGATATGTTTGGTCCTCATTTCTACTTGTAGAATATGAGGATAGCCATTAACCAGATAACTGAAAGTGACCGGGGCGGTTTATGATGTGTTTTTATTCTTTCGCTGAAAATTAGTCGATCATACTTAGTTAGAAGGACTACGGGTCGATGTCAACTCGGGGTGACTTGGGGAAAGCCAAATATGCTTTGAGAATAGATAGGAGGCATCACAATCTCTGAGGTGTTGCCCATTTAAGTTTTGAGCTTAATTGAACCTAACCCGTATCACAGAAACGATGAAAACCATTTTAAGTTATTTACCTGCTTACAACCTGTTTCTTTATGTCATAATACAGCTAAACATGGATCTGTGTGACAGTCACGTAATTAGTATGATTCCTGTTCGGATCTTTTCTAAAACATGGTAGTCCCTGTCGAACTGTCGAGACTGAAATTTGATCCCATGTACTTTATTTTTAAATTTTTTTCTACTTATGTAGTTGTATTATTTTATACCTGGTTACTTGGTCTTGATCGTATCATTTAACTCTTTAAAGGATGTTTTAAAACTTAATTGCAAATTGTTCAAATTATAGGGGTTTGTTTTGTAAATTTTAATATCGGCGAAGTTATCCCTAACTTCGCCTGCAATCGGCGAAGTTATCCATAACTTCGCCTGTATAACTCTGACCCTATATAAAGAAGGTTTTGGTCAAAGTTCAGTATTGTTTTTCAAAATCCAGTGAACTTATCTCCAGTAACCCTAGGCGAACTTATAGCATCGATCCATCTGTGTTGTTTTCTCAGTTTCTAATCAAAATTATAGGTGTGTAGTGTCGATATACTCGTATATTCACTGTCATTGATGAAAATAAAAGTGTATTTTGACCCGATTTGTGACCTCGTTCTTTCGGAACCTTAACACCCGATTTTTCAAACTTTTTTCAGGTGGTCGTAATCATTGTGATCGTCTAGATCTTCATAATATCATGTGTTTATCACCGAACATTCTCCAAATTGATCCAAATCAGTTCGTTTGAAAGTCTAATCTGTCGCCGATTCATATTCGGCGAAGTTACAGTTTAGGCGAAGTTATCCTTAACTTCGCCTGAGGTTTAACTTCGCCTGATAATTAATTATGTAACAGTTTATGAGGCGAAGTTGTGGTTAGGCGAAGTTATCATTAACTTCGCCTGGCCCTTTTAACTTTAATTAACTGCTAACAGGCGAAGTTCAAGTTGAGGCAAAGTTGTTCCTAACTTCGCCCCACCTCTAACTTCGCCTATACAGAATAAATCATAACTTCGCTCATGGTAACAGTCGAACTTGTGATTTGCCTCGACGATTCTCTAACTTAGACTGTTTGTTGCAGAAATGGCAGCTGTAGCTGGAGCAGGTGGTGCAGGTGGTGATGAAGGTGGAGACAACAACCGACAGTTTTTCCCGGGGCATAACATGTACATCACATTGGACCCGGATGCGAGCGGTGTTGATGATTTCCGCGAGATCATCACGTTTCTACTACGCTAGTGTATATTCCACGCGATTACCACAACACTGCCGATATCTTTGCCAAACATTGAAGATTTCTGGCAGACAGTGGAATATGACTGTCGAGTCGAGCCCCCGGTTATGCGTGCAACGGTTAACAATCAGATAGTTCTGTTCTCGTCTGAACAGATCAGGGTGGCTTTACAGTTTGGGGATGAAACAAGAGACGATCCTACCGACTTTGTGGCTCCATTCCGAGATGGTGCGTTTCTGAGGATGGGATATTTTGGTCCCTTGGGAGATACTCAGAGACGCAAGGGGTTCTTGCTAGACCAGTGGCGCTTTCTCATGCACGTAATGATCGTGTATATGTCAGGGAGAAAGGCTGGTACAGATGGCATGGGTGCGACCATGCAGTCGGCGATGACTGCTCTAACTTACAATAAGCGTTACAGCTTTAGTCAGATGGTATTCTACGAGATAGATCGTCAGAGAAGAGCGGTGGCGCGTGAGAGATTTCTTATGTATCCAAGATTCATTCAGATGATCTTGAATCACGTCGCTCCCACGTTACCTCAGCGCCGCCCGATCAGATATGTAGAAAGTGTCAGCAAGAGGATCTTCGCCCAGTGCAGATCATCGAGTGTGAGGAGTAAGCCTGAGCTCCGTCCTTGACATACTCCACTATTTGGGTACTTGATCAACCCAGAGTATGTTCCAGCTCATGGGGACGAGTTTCGGGATCCTCATCCACAACAGGCTGGAGCACCTCAACCACTTGAGGTACAACAAGCTATACCTGCTGCTCCTGTTGTGTCACCGGAGGAAAATGTAGACCTTGATGCAGCGTTTGGTGGTCAAGGCTTCTTTGATATGGAACGTGTTGATCCAGAGGAAAATGTGCAAGTCTCAGTTGCACAGGTTTCTAGTGTGAATGTTACTAGGGCAGCTACGACGGTGGCTGATTCTGATTCGTCAGATGATGATGTGGCTGAAGCGAGACGAATTTTGGTAACACAAGAACGGATTCATGGGAAGAGAAAGAGAGTCGATGATGACAGTGAGTCCGATTTTGAGGAAGAAGTACATCAGTTGGTCCGTAGATCAAGAAGGGAACGGACAGGTGCAGGTTCGGGAGCTGGTGAGAGCTCAAGGGTGGTACGTTTCACTCCACCCGCACTGTCCGGTATGACCATGGTTCCTACACCATTGCAAGTTACAAGGCCAAGCGCCACGGACGTTCCCGTGGTGGCTACCTCATCCTCATTCGGCCTCCCACCCACTACATTCCATCTATCGACTCCGGAGATTGTATCTTTGCCACCTCCAACTCTTACTCCAACGGAGGTTGTGGCAAGATTTATTGAGTCGACAGTTGTAGCTACTGCAGGGTTGTCAGTTACGATACCACCTGCGGTTACGTTTACGCCTACTTCTGAGGTCCCGGTTACAATGGAAATCCCTCCTCAGTACACTCAAGATATATCATATCTGAGGTTTGATTTCGATGCAACCTTATCCGACTCAGAACGAATAGCAGCGCTTGAACGGGTCGTGGCAGAACAATCAAGGGTAAATCTTATCCAGACCCATGCTATTCAGCGCCTCGTTGCAGAGAATCAGATACAATCGTCCCTGCTGATCGAACATGGCAAAATCATTGATGCTTTGAAGGTGTTCTTGGCATCTCAGGGGGAGACGAGCTGTAAGGGTGATGAGCTGAGGACGAAGAAGCGTAATGATCGAGACGATGATCCCAATGCATCGAAAGGTGCAGGTGGAGAGTTGCCAAGAACTGAACAAGCTCTTGGGACTTCTACATCTCAGGGGGAGTCAACAAGTGCAGCGGGCGGTACAGGTGATGATGTGGTGGTCGTGGATGCTGAGGTGGATGATGATGATGTATTACCAGTTGAAGAGATAGAGAAGATTGGTGCAGAGATTGTTATTGATAATGATATTGAAGAGGGAGAGATTATAGAAGAGAATACTGAGCATGAGATTCCGGATGTTGATAAGGTAGATATGAGTAAAGATATGGGAAGTGATGAGACGGAATGGGAAGAGCAGCCAAGATGGAAAGAAGGCTACGCTCAGTGGTTCGTAAAAACGAAGAAACCGGCGGTCCCTACTATGTTCAAGAAGAGTTACAACATTAGAGGGTATGCTGAATCGAGAAAGGGGATTATTTGCTGGATATATGATGAGCAGTTGAGGCTCTTTGTGATTAAAAGATATGATGGTGTTCAGTACTTCAAGAGGATGTTGAGATCGTTGAACACGTTGCCTGAGTGTGAAGTGAAGGACTTAGCCAGATTGGGGTTGATAAACAGGAGTGATGATAACATGGCTAGAGTCATTGGAAAGATTGTTTGGAAGGAAAGTATAAAAGAGAAGAAGTTCGAGCTGTTGAAACCACAAAAGGGAAAACTTATTGAAGACAAAGATAGAGGATTGAGAGCAGATGGCAAGCCTTGGATGATTATGAAGTATAAGCCGACCCGGTGTTTAAAAGAAGTGCCGATGAAACAAATGCCCAAGGATGTGCTCAAAGATCTGAAGTGGTGGTATGTTGATTGTGAAACAGCTGAGGCAGTAATGGAGGGCGAAGATGAACAAGAGCTGCTGAGAGTGTATGATCCAATGCATCTAGTGAGCTTGTCTCAAGCTGATCTGCAGGTGCTGAATGAGAAGAAAATATTTTATATTCATGCTTGGAAAGAATAAGCGAAGAAATATCAAAGAGTTGTTTCGGTTTGTGTACGAGAAGGAGTTCATTCGTGAAGATGAAAGATACAAGATTGTTGAAGATTACAAGACACGTGCTTGAAGTTAGAGATATGAAGCTACTGCCAAGGGGGAGTCTGTTGGTACATGATGTCAGTAGTTCAGTGTCTAGTGTCTGTAATCGAGTTAGTTGAAGTTAGCTCACAAGTTCGCTGATTTAGGCGAACTTGTAGACTAAGCGAAGTTAGTGACAACTTCGCCTAAACATGTTAGGCGAAGTTGTCGTGTTATATAATCTGTTAGGTTACGGCAGAAGTAAATAAATTGAGAGATCAAGTTGTAACGAGTTGTCCAGAGTTTGTGATTGATATCACGTCATTCACGTGTTTCCAGTTGCAATACAACGTGTCTTTGTTTATTGTAACGTGTGTTTAATCGTGTTAACGTATATCGTCTTCTACGCTCGTATCGTCTTACGTAGGGATTCCGCACCTACGTAGAACGAGATATTCCGTGTAGATCCGGCTGGGAACCTACAATTAAGCCAAAAAATCTACATAGTATATAAGGCTGAACGTAGTAGGCGAGAATAGTGGAAGTTTTGGGACAATTTTTTGGAAGAACACCGCCCCCCCCCCCCCCGATAATTGGGCGAAAATGGGCGGGGGCGGCAAATATTTGTCGCCTGTTGGTGTTTGAAAATAATAATAAATTAATAAATGGACCGCTGTAAAACGGTCAAATTTAAAAATAAAATAAAATTAAACAATATATATATATATATATATATATATATATATATAAACATACACCCTTCTTTTCCATTTTATATACAAATCATACCCAATTTCTTACAAAAAATAAACAAAATGAATCCAAGAAACAACCCGAACCAACCGAACTACCAACTCCCTGCTTTCGGTCAAGCATATGGTTCGCAATAGAGCCAACCGAACCAACCGAACTACCAATTCCCTGGTTTTGGTCAAACGTATGGTTCGCAATCGAGCCAACCGAACTACCAATTCCCTGCTTTCGGTTAAACGTATGGTTCGCAATCAAGCCAACCGAACCAACCGAACTTACAATGGAACTAACCGAGCCAACCGAGCTATCCGTATCAATTTTCCGACCCGAACCTAAACATGTACGCCAAATTTCTCAGCCCCCAAAACACAATGCCGGCGTTCGGGTCTACACCACCGGAGTCGGAGCCGGTGACGGTACCGGATACGCAAACGTCACAGGCATCCGGTTCAAGCAAAAAGCTGACCCGTAAACACAAAAAGAACAACCGGGGGAGACGATGGCACAACGTGATCCATACAAGCATTGGAAAGAGAAGGAGGAGGTGGCCCTTGCAAGGGCTTGGATTAACATTTCGGAGGATCCCGACGTCGGTAAGTTTTTTAATATTAAGTATTTATTAAAAATATATTTAGTGTTTATTAAAATATATACTAATTGTTACAAATAAATTTAATTTGTAGCTAACTTTCAAGCCACCGGGGTGTTTTGGAAGAAAGTATTTGAAGCTTGGCTCGCGATAACCGGTAAACCCGAAGACTACCTGGGAAAAGAAGCGGTTCAAGCCCACTGGAAGGGGCTTAATGCCGATTGTCAAAAATTTTCCGGGATAATTAACCAGTTGAAGGGGTCCGGCTGGCGTAGCAGAAATAACGACGTCGACATTATAGGTCAAGCCTTGGGCGAATTTCGAGCTCAGGGTCACACTGTTGAGCGGCCCGGGAAACCGTTCAAGTATTTGAGTTATTGGGAAAAGCTACGTCGTTGCTCGAAATGGAATGTGGTACCAACCGTTCCGGCCGCCCGACGAGCCGGCTCATCCCGGCCTTCAAAAAGGTCGAAGACATCGTCATCGACAAATCCGAGCACACCAAACACACCCTCCGATGCTCGTAGCTTCTTCCTCGACGACACGGTCAATTTAGCCGATGATTTGAATATACCCGACGAATATGAGGTAGAGGAGTTGCCTCGACCACGCGGGAGATCAAGGAAAAATAAGGGGGAAGGTTCGTCGTCAACACGATTCAATACGGAGCCCGTTGAAATAAACGAGTGGGTCGGTCGTTTGGAAACAAATGCCACCGTAATTGGAGCCGACATTCGAGCATCCAACAAACAACAAGAAAAGCTGAACCAGACATTCGAATTAAAACAAATGAAAGACGACTACGAATCCCTCAAAGCGGAGGGGTTTCACGAGGATGCCGAATTAATGATGCAACGCCGACGTGAAAAAATGCGCGAATATTACGGATATTAGTTTCTTTTTTAGTTATGTTTTTTTTTCCTTTAGTTATGTTTTTTAATATTTTTAGTTATGTTTTTTTTTTGTATTTCTTTTAATTTTAATGCATTTTAATTTAATTATTTAAATAAATTGGTTTTTATTTAATTAGTTTAATTATAAAAAGAAAATAATAAAAAAACACACTGTGGGCCCAACTTGTAGCCCTACACCATTACACCCCAAAACAAATTTCCACTCCAAGCTGACTGGGCGCCACGTGTCACAATTCGCCCCCAATTGTAGCCCCTCCACTACACATATCCTAAAGGTCCTTTCTTTTAAAGAAAATGACAGGTCATAAGATTTAAATAAAAAAACCATGGAAAATGAATTAAAAATTGAAAAGGCAACCAGAAGTTTCTTGGACTATTTTCTCGACTATTTTAGACTAAAGTTAAGCATGTCCCACACTTTATTAGTAAACTAGTTTGAGATCCATGTATTACACAGGTGATTGATAAAAAATTTAAACTTTAACCATTAAGTAAAATACATTCAACAAATTGATCATATATTGTTAATACAATTACAATTAACATTAAAATTAAAGAAATTAGATAACTAAGATTACACAAATATGTTACAAATAAGTAAAAACTTCATTTTACATGACATTCGTGATTGCATTAGTAGGTACACATTGTTTATCAAAAATCAAAATCTTTAGTCTATATCTGCTTATAACTTTTAATAAGATAACATATAGGTCTGTTTATAACTTTCGATATAGCCACGTATAGCTGTCTGTGTGACAAAAAGGTTCTCCAAATACATACCAACTCTAGATAAATGATAATATATCCATGAAACTATTCAAAAAACTATTCATACACATAAGATATCATAGCTTTTAATCAATTAATATGATATCATTTTAGAATATCTTCTCATGTTTATAAAAAAACACTATTATCCCAAAAATCATATTACCTACACTTTGATGTTATAATCATACTTAAAATCTTTAGAATTTGAAATTGATTGATCATGATAAATTTGTTGTCATTAATATTCTATGTATGACAAAATTTTAATTGATTTTATATTTTATAACTAAAAATTGTATAATCAAGCAACATAAGAAACGAAAATTAAACTATAACAAAATGATTTGTTTCGTTCATATGAATGCAATTGCCAAGAAAATGACAAACACATACTAACCTTATAACCATGTTCAAATAATAGTGATTATTCTTTGTTAAAAGAATTTTAGAAGATTTAAAGTTGCATAAAGTGAAGGTGGTGATTGTTATATATAATAGTTGGAAGTAAGACTATCATTTTTACCCATAATCTGAAACCCAACCCAAGAAAACCTGAACCCAAACTAACCCGACCTGAGAAACTCAAGCCTAAGAAAATACTAACTCGAACCTGAACTGAAGTAATTCGGGTTGATTCTTGGGTCAGAATTCTAAGTTTCAGGTCAACAAAAATAAACTTTCAGCTTTTAAATCATATATATCTTTAGGAATTAAAGGCTAAGACTTAGTCGTTGGCGTTATCATGATTTAGTCTAAGTCGATTGTTCTCATTCCACATATAATGAATTGATTGTTTATATTTTATAATTTTGAATATAAACCATAATAAACACTTTAAGTATTTACTAACCAACATGTAACACTAACATAACCTCAATTCGTTGTATTTGTATAGTTTAATATAATATATGAATTATGTAAATAACTGATGAAAATGATATTTTAGGTTTCAATATCCTGAATGATTTTTGGAAAATGAAAATAATGGAATGAGACTGAACCAATTTTTTTGGTTTAAAATATCAAATGCTTTTAATTAAGTAATTTATCTTATAAGACATATTAAATTAAATATAGTTGAATGTATAGAAAAAGTATAAATCAAGTCATAAAACATATGTTTCTGAAGCATTTTGGTCTGAGTTATGGAAGAAAATATTAAAAACTAAATATTAATATTCTTATTGCTAAAACCATTTATACTACACAAAAGAGTCATATAAATAGATGACAGATAGTTCATAGAGTAAATCGTTATACATATAGATTATAATTATACTATTCAACTTCAATGATTTAATGCTAAACACCAAGATATATATGTATAATATGTATTCTTCATGTTTGTAATATTTATACAAAATGTTTGTAAAAAATTAAAAAATACACATTTCATGAGTTCAAATGCATATGAGAAAATTTTAAATCCAAATTTGAAACTAATTTTATATATAAAATTATGCACTGCTGTTTGAATCACTGCTTAAAAAGAATTTGTAGTTTACCGTACAAATTAAAATTCTTCGACAATAATGCACCTTTATTTTTTTTAATTTGCAATTACTTGTGACTTTCAAATTTTATTCTAACAGGTCTGCAACTTCAATTTTGATATTTCCTTATTTCACTATTAATGCTATTGACTAATTCAGTTAGTATTTACATTTAATAAACATAAACTTAAATTCATATATTGAAATAATTTAAAAAATAAGAACTATATATGAAAATTTGTTGAAAAATGGTGAGGAGGGCTATGAGCTTGACAAGTGGCAAAAGTTGTAGTCTTTTATTAGAATAGATAGATACATTAATTATATATCCTGAATTAGAATTACCGAGATCTTTGTGATCTTCAGTTCAATTCTAAGGCGTTCGTGTTTTATATCAGTGGTTATTTTAATGGGTTGGGTTTTTTCAAAACTGGAGATAACTTGAAAACGCCTAAGGGTCCCATACAGTTGTTGGACCAGTTGGCGGTGGTCTTTTGTCATTGGGTCACTCATACGAAGTACATAGGCAATACTCTGTTTGTTGGTCGTTTAAAAAGTAAATAAATATATATAATATTAATGAGTTACTTGATATAGTAAATATGATTATTTACTAATCTTAACTTTTTAAATATTGAGAACTACGAAAACTGAAAAATAACATAAGTATACCTTTTGGTGTTATAAAAAGATGGTTATATAATCGTCTACACATTATCTCATTAAATCATTAAGTATTAGATACAAATACTTTATACGGTTGGTTCTTGTATTTCTAAACTAAATATTGGTTCTGAAAAAAATGTTTTCATATGGTTAATACTATAACTTTTAACCATGGTTATGTGTGATTAATAACTAATTACATATATTTATATAACTATTATATGATAGTTCTACAATCTATATAACAGTGGTATACAAGTTATAATATTAATTATCTAATCAATTTATTTACACAAATTTAACCACTTTGTTGAAACTTTTAACATTTTCTATAAGTTTTATGATTTTAGCCGGGCCGGTCCATGGGACAGTAAAACCAAACAAGGGCTTTAGGCCTATAAAGCCTCCAAATTCAAAAAAATAATAACATCAAATAAATACAAATATATATTATAATGAATATAGTAAACTCAATATTATGTATTGGTCTGGTGGTAAACTTGTAATTGTTTAACTGTAGATCATGAAATCAAGACTGGTTCTAACTTCTAAGCGTGTTTTTTTATTATTATTTTTCCACGATTGTCATTAAAGGACCACAAAATCTCATTTTGATTTAGATCTTCAAAATCTTTGAATCCACCCTGAATTTTAGTTATAAATATTTGTATAAAATAGTTTAAAGAAATTAAAAAAACAAGCAAGCTATTGTAATTGTTTAGGTTTAAGTGATATAAATAATAATGATGATGTAACAAGTGACGAGGTTGATTGTAGTCCACTAATCTAAAATGTTAAATGATGAGGTCACTAGTGACGACATTAATATAATTTTCATTAAAAAGTTATAATCTTAAGTTAAGTCTTAATCCTTAATCCAACTATAGTTATCAAAGGTTGGTGATTTGCAAATGGTTAAATGAATCTATAGATAAACATGATATTTTGAATACGACCAAGTTTTTAACCAGGTTAAATATAATTACCCAACATTTGATTATTCTCGGGTTATGTTTCAGGGTTTGTTCAAAACTAGCATTCGAAGACTGCGTTTTTCGTCTTTGTGCTTTGTCTAAATCTGCGGTTTTAGTCAAATAGTTTTATTGTGATTTTCGTCTCGGTGGTTTCATTTCACTTGCAATTAAACCCAAATTCACTAATACGGTCGTTAAATCCATCGGCCTCCCCTTAATGTAAGGGGCAGTTTTGTTCTTTTTTTCTCAAATACACCTCAGCCCCTCATGTGAGGGAGCTTACGCATTAGGAATGTGGTTTATATGCGGAGAAAAAGGATAAAACTGCATCTCACGTGGGGGGCATGTTGATGAGGTTAACGACTAGACTTAACGGAGTTAATGAATTCAGAATTAATTGCAAGTGAAATGAAACTACATGGACGAAAATCGCAAATTTGAAACTACCAAACTAAAACTGTATATTTGAACAAAACAAAAGAACAAAAACCGCAATTTACTCTATATTATATTTGAAACTACAACTTTTGTTACTTTCAAAGTTAATATCGAGTTAGGAATAAATGGTAAACAAATGTTATAGTAAACAATAAAGCTGAGTATTGTAGGGCGTTACCCTACGACGTCAAAACAACCATGTGCCACCACTTTACACGTTTAAAAGCGGTAAGGGCCATTAAACACCGCTGGAGGGGTGGGAGCGGTATGGGGTTAACGCGGTAAAGGACAAACGAGGTGGACGTTAGGGGTGGTAAATGACATAACTGGTGGTCACGCCCCAGACGTTAGTCCTCAATAAATAGCCTAAACACTAAACAAATGTAAAAACAAACAAAACAACCTTTAATTTAATTGTTTGTTTATAAAAACATGGGAAGAAATATATTATTTTATTTCAAAAAATGGTCCAGCCGACTTTGACTAGAATTTGCACTATCATTTTGACCCAGAATATTCCAAACACATTAAATAATTTGTGTTCACACATAAAATAATTTGTGTTCACACCATATATGAAATTTTTTATTATATCATGACATTTTAATTTTAGAAAAAAATTATTTGAAACAGTATATCTTAAATCAGCCATTTTAAATGATGTATTTTAAAATTTTCATGTTAATGACCAAATTTTAATCCATACTTTTAATATATCCACTCTAACCACTTATACTCCCAATATGCAATCCAAATGTTGGTTTAATACTTTAATACATCAAACATGATGTTAGTAGTCGAGCATGAATCGAGCTTGAGTTTAAGAATCTATCTATAAATCGAGCATGAGTTTGACCTTAACTTGTTTACATCACTGCTATTAAATTTAAATAATTATAAGTAATTGATGAGCCTATTTTAATACAACATAATCAACTTTTTCATAAACTAGAAAAAGTATATATACGCATTTATGACTTAACCCATGTAACTTTAATAATATAAAATTTGGATCGAAAATTTTAAACTATGACTAATTTACTTGTAAGTAATAAATTACACCGCTAATTTATTAAATGAGAATTTAATGATACGGGAAAGGAAGCCATTAGATGGCTCAAGAAACTCGGTGATTAAAATTAAAAGCTTGAAGAACCGAGTGGTTCAAATAAACCGTAAACGATGTTCTAATAATATAATCTCAAAAGCTAAAGCTGCTAAACAATTAATCTCATATCTCAACTTATAGGCGAGAATCATAGTTTAACTAGAAAACCAAATAAAATAAAACAAAAAATATAAATATTCAAAGAAAAATTTGAAGATATTCTCATGATCTTTTTGTATCATTCAAAGTTCACTTTTGTTATTTGTAATCTCACTCGCATAATCATTAATTCATCATAGATTTACACTCAGTTTACACTTTCCTTTCGATTTCGTTTGCAAGGAACATACCTTTCTTCATTTCATTCGTAATCAATATTGTGAGTGAAACCAAGTGTAAAGCCACGATGAATTGATGATTATACTAATGAGATTATCATTCACAACGAAAGTGAAAGTTAGAAGTGTCATTGATTAAACTGTCAGTACTTGATATTATCAACCAACGGCTAAGGTTCAGTTAACCACTATAATAAAGCATATCTCAATTCACGTCGCTAACCAATCCGTCAAAAATGCCATCACATGACATAAATAAACACGGGTTGAGACCAGCGGAAAAATCTGCGAAAACTTGTCAGTGGAATACGAACGAGTCAAGTTAAAATGGGCCGGGCTAAAAAAATTAACATGGCAAACAAAAACACATCCAAACATTATATTCGAGAACCCGTTAGTCCGTTACTGTGCCTGATTACAACACTTATAAGGAAAGTGTCAAGCCATATATCTAATTATCTATGGATTTTGTGAAACAAAAGTCTCAACTATTAATGCCCGATTAAGTTCGTCTCTCCGATTCGTCTATAGTTCCAATCCTTCGGGTATTGTAAGATTTACAGTGACTGCACTTATGACCAAAAATATGAAAGAACGCTTTGCTAGTATTGTGACAGTCGTTACACAAGATAGAAATCTGCAAGCCGAGAATAATTTTGGTTTAACTTCTATACAACTTTAGTTGGATGTCAACTTGTCAAGTAAATAATCAGAATATAGATAAAGAATTACCTCGTATCGGTATTCTTCAGGCATGACAGTAGCTTCAATCTGTCAAATTATATAAATAAGATGCTCGGTAATACACAATATTATAAAGATAAAAATGTAGTTACAAAAGAAATTGTAGACACCTCTTGGTCCAATCTTTGCCATGTGCTTGACATTGCAGAAACCGACTTTGAGCATATGGGACAGCGGTATCTGCAAGATGAACATACCGTTATTAATAAACTACCAGTTCCAAATATAAATTATTTTAGGGTTATTGGATTTTAATAATCTCAACTAATCCCAGCTCTAGAAATGTTTATAGACGATGGGATTATTAAAATCCAATAACCAATTATTTTTATAACATTAGAAACTCGGTAAAAGGTTAGTGAACTAACTGATCCTGGTTGATTAACTCCTTGTAGCAATCGAGATGGATAGCATGCCCACAAACCATAATTGTTGCGGCCTTGATCGAGTCAAAAAGAAACTACCAAAGGAGGATGTTTGTTTTCATCAAAAGCAGATCATATAACTATAATAACTGAAACAATACACAGTGATATTGATCCATTTCCTTAATGGGTCGACTCAGTTACGTTTAATCCATAACGGAATAATGGGTCAGATGGGTAAAAGAATGGATAAATAGGAAACGGATCAAATGAATCAAAAGCACCCAAAAGTGTATTTTTGACATAATTTTTAAACATATTTGACACGTTATGAACTGTTGACATACCTCATAACATATAGGACAGTGGTTTTTCATAGAGTTTCCGATACACGTGTGATTACCACGCAACTTTACATCGAAGCATGATCCTGTGTTCATAGACAACATAGTCAATGACTCAAGGTTAGTGTGTGTTAGGTGTTGCTAGAGTTGTAAACGAGCTGAGCCAAGTCAAGGTGGGCTTGGTCGGCTTGTTTACAAACCAAGCAAAACTGATCTGGCTCGCTTATCTTAATGAGCTGCTATGTTGAGCTAGGAGCCTAGGGCCCGCCAAAAGCTCGATCCAGCCGGTGGCTCGTCAAGCCCGCTCGTTTATTTAAAAAAAACTTATTTATCTTTTGTGTTTTTTACACATATTGATATATATAAAAACAAAAAATAATATGCAACATACATAATACAAAATTTATAAACTACAAAATTCCTAATTTATATACATATATAAAAATTTGTATCATAAGTTATATATATACTAAAATGCCATACGACTTAATGTTATAGCGTTAGAATAAAATACAAACAACTTTTAACGGGACAAGTGTAAGAAACATCAAAGTAATTATGCTACATAATAGAGTAGTTATTATCATGTTATAGTTTTGAACTAGAGTAATAATAATCTCTCTAATGCTTCTTAGATTTCTCATATTAATAGTTGTTTGTATCTGATCCCACCCCTATCAAAACATTGGTAAAGGAAATATAAAGGTAACTAAAAGAGCCGGAAAACCGAATGAAAAAACTGAGCACGTACCGCACTTTTGGCAATGGAAGAAATTTGTAACACCACCTACTCTGTATTCATTAAATTATGTCGTTAGCCTATCTCAAAAAAAAAAAAAAAAACAAAACAAAAAAAACAATCATATACAAAAATTAACAAACAATGCCACCACTTTTCGTTTACTAACCTACAAATTCCACAATCATTGCAATGAAACTGTTCCTTTGAAATCTGAGTCACAAATTGCAAAGTTAACAAAACACAACAAAATTAGCATATTGTTCAAAGATTTATATACTGAAGTACTGAACTCATGCTTACATCATCATCATAGAACTTGCAAATTCCACAATAATATTCTCCCATTTTCACTCCACAGTTGGTACATATTTGAGCAACCTATCATATCATCATTAAAAATGGCTATATAAGATTAAAACATTTGTACATATTCACTCTGCATACAAGATCTAGAGACAAACCTGCTGTTCAGTATTGCAAATTGCACAAATAACCTGAAAACCACAAAAGCATGAGTACAATAAATACCTTGTGTATATTAAAAACAAACAAATAATAATCAGTATTAGTCGCCGATTAGTCAGCCATTAATCGCAAATCAGTGAGTGACCAATTCGGTTTCAGCTAATCGGACCCAATAAACGGTAGTCGATCAAAGCCGGTCCAAATAGACCCAAATCGCTCAAAATTTGGTCAAAATCAGTCAAAAATTTGTTGAAACATTATACTTACTAATCCAATCCAATTAATAAAATTGAATAATTATATATAAATTTTTGAAATATTTTGCATATATATAACATAAATAATTTTGGATAAATACATATAAAATTTCAATCAAATTAATCGCTAGTCACCGGGGGTAGGCTCGATTTCTTTTTTTAAAGCTTGGCTCGTGAGGCGTTTTTTCAAGCTCGGGCTCAGTTCGTTTATTATTTATCAATCAATTTATATACTTTTTAAATTACTTTGAGCTTAAACGAGCTTCCCATACAAGGCTCGACCTTGGGCTCAAAAACTAAACGAGCTTTATTTGAGGCTCGGGCTTGGCTTGGCTCTAGCTTGAAATAAGCTAGGCTAGTTTTGAGCTTTTTATCGATTCGATCTCGAGTAGCTCACGAGTGGCTAGGCTCACGCATGCACACCTAGCCGCAGCCCGCAAGTGAGCATAAAACTGAACTAACTAAACTAACCGACTTAACCAAACAATTGACTGTCTGTTAGGTTAAGCCATAACCCCTATCAACCAAACTAACCAAACCGATTTAAATCACAAAAACGTAACAATTTAGAAAAGTAAATAAATACAGTACTTGCTTAATATCGTAACGAACGATCTCATGACGATCCTTAGGGGTTGCCAATGCGTTCTACACACCAAATCATAACAACAACAACAACAAATTATTATTAAATGATAATAATAATAATAATAATAACGGACCGTGTATTCGTTGTGACAATGACGGCATGTAAATATCTGATTACAACACGGTGCACGGATTTTGCATCGTCTCCGGTAATGATTACACCTATTAATATTATTATTAATCAATCCAACAAATTAATAATAATAATAATAATCGGAAAGAATTAATTACCCGTGAAGCAGTTTTCCGACGTCGAGAGGATTGTCCGGAAATGATGAAACGTCGTCGTTGGACATTGTTCGTTGTGGTTTCGTGTCCGAGCTTCCTTTCAATATAAAGGGCAGTTTTTTTTACCTATGAGAGCTCGGGTTTGGCTTCTAAGTTAATTTTTTTAAGCTCAGGCTCGGAAGTCGGATCGTTTATTATTTATTAATAATAAATACATGATACTGTCACGGAGTTATCCTTTAGACTTCGTCGAAGGCCAGCCAATCGGTCCGCTCATGATCAGGGTCTGTTGGTTTCGTTCTGCCCTGGACTCATCAGGCGAGTGGCAACAGCTCACAACCAACGATGCGTTTGTCGTGCAAGCACGACTAGGCATGTACACTAGTGAAGTCCGGGATGAGCCAACAAACCCAAGCATTTCAACACAAATCAATCATCTCGATCTTCAAATATTTGGTCTGTGACACTAAGTTTGACTTGAGCTCGGTTGTGTAATGTAAAATGAATATATAGAAGTCCAATAGAGAAAAACTTAAAATTGTTAAGGCTTGATAAGCCTAAATGAGCTTCCCATACAAGGCTCGAGCTTAAGCTTGATAACTAAACGAGCTTTATATGAGGCTCGGGTCGTTTGCACCCTAGCATGAATGTGTAAAATAAATAAATTCAAATACCCCGAGTTGTTTAATATCTACAAAGGCGCTCGACCATCACTCAAAAAACGCTCATTTGATTCCGGCTTGGTGTGGTTTTTAAACGAGTCAAACACGAGTAAAGGTGCACTCGGTTTGGTTGTGCTCATATATGTGTATTTTGTTAGGTTTTCAGATTCATGTTTTGTAATCCTTGAATTCATATTCCAATTTCAACAAAATTCTTAGATTATTGCATCTTCTATTATACGTTTGTCTATCTAAATAGAGATATTTTAATCGGGTTCTTGATACATTTAATATTCCTTCTAAGCAGGCGTACTAGAATCATGGGAGATTCTCGGATGATGTTGTTAGGATCGGGTTGCACAAACACACACACAAATAAACTGCATAAAAATAAAATCACACGAATTTGCGTTATTCAGTCTAAACTAACAGACGTCCATGATTGCAATCAGGAATTTATTATTACTTTGTGCTCTCACTACCCGTGATGTGGAATTACAAGTACAATACCAGTTTAAATAGAGACTAAACTAGAGTTACAAATTTAGAGAACAAGAATACGTAAATGAACCACAATATACATAGGGACAGTCCAAATAAACCTCTCATGTCTTTAATCTTCATTAAGTCCAATAAAAAACACGTCTTCATGTAACCGGGCCCAACCCGAGCCTCCACAAACACGACAAATGTTAACAAATTTGTCATATGTGAGACATGGGATAATAATATATCAAATAAACACTACTCAAAACAAGTTACAAAACATAACACAAATCAACTCATTTATTTAAAAATAATTAAATAAATACCTATCTAATTTAGTTCCTTGAAATTATTCAAATTCATCAAAACACTAAGGATACATAAACACCTCAAACAAACTTATACTCTACAAGCTTTAGGTTTTAGTGAGTTTGGCCTAAATTTGGTCAAACTTCACACATGAAACGCAGATCACCCACTCGAAAAGATTAAAGAAAAACCGATTATAACAGGAGACCATTTCAGATACTTGTGACTTCAACGCGATACCGAGATCATATTGTCACATAGATTTATAAGATTGTGCATCCACATGAATTCAATTTTCCCTTCTCATCTTGTTTTTTGGCTGCATTGCATAAAAGACGGTTTATAATGAGTTTCGACCCGTTGGATATTGTTTAGAAGTGGTAATTTCGACCCGTTTACAAATGGGTCGATTTAATTTCAAACGAGTCAAATGCGGTTGATTGACTGAGTCAGTGAGTTAAACGGGTCGAAAGTAACTAACACCTCTGACCTCCTTCATTGCTTATTTTTTTTTTAAATATTTTAACATTTATAGCCTTCGTAACGGTATTAGGTACATTTATATGTCAGTGTAAGCGTATAGACATGAAAATGCATTAATAAACCCACCTGACTTTTTTTTAGCGAGAACGGGTTGAATAACAACATGCATTGTGATTACTCCACCTGCAAATCCGCCATTACGTACCCCAGATTCTGATAATGTCTTATTATTCTCCAAAACCTTTCCCAAATGTATGAGCAGGGCTCAGTTGGTCCCGCATGACTCACCTTGAACAGGGATGCCTGCGCAAAGACCATCTACTCCCGCAGGACCCACCATGCTCAGAGAAGCCTATGCGCAGTATGCAAGCTGCATACGCAGGGAAAAGCCTCCCAATGGTAAAGTAACCCGCCTGTTCCCGCAGTTGCGGATACAAGCCATCAGGGAAGGCTACCCGCACAGCATAGCTACACGCATAAGGCTTAACACTTACAAATTCAGTGTCACCTGAAAGAATGAGCAAAGGCGGGAGGGGGAAAACTCCCGCCAAAATGGGCCAGTCCGTATGATGGAGGATCTTTTGCGTGATACCTGACGAGGTAAAGACAAAAGATCTGACCAAGAATGCGACAGCTCACTGACAGCAGCGTGGCAGACAGCACGCCACAGCACTGTGACCAATAGCCGCCGCCTGCCCACCAACTCCTGCCAGACCACGTGCCTAGCCTGCAGTTGGTAGAAGACGAAGAGTGCACGGCACGCCTGCTCTGTGTCAGCCGCTACCTATCCACCACTCACAGGTAGGGCACGTGCATAGGTTACAGTTGGTAGCGTGTTGGGCCGGCTAAACCCCTTGGAAACCCACCTTCGGCTATAAAAGACAGCAAATGGTATTATCATTTCATCATCTACTATCTCGTATAACTTACTTGATAACTGCTCTAATAGTATTCACATACTTTTATATTCAAAGAGCAATATAGACTGATTCTCACGCCGGAGGGTGGTCACAAGGAGGAACCCCCCCTTCTCAGTGACGAGCTTACGGTGTCTGTTTTGCAGGTTCCCTGAAGTACAACTTACTCTGCTGGACCTAACCTTCGTGGGAAACATTACTTAACCCCCAGATTACCTATAATCTGCCCGGGGTCACTTAGTGTTTCTTCATTGGCGCCATCCGTGCATAAAGCTAGAACTACATCTTTCTCCAGTTTTTCAAAAACTTCCAAGATGACTAGAGAAATTCCGGTAACCACAACCCCAGCCACTGGGGTAAACACCGGCAACACAATGTTTACAAACACTACCCCAGCCACCCAAGCTGGGGCAAGTGAAGTACATTTTACGAACACTACCCCAGTCACTCATGTAGGGGCAAGTGGAGTAAATATTCCATGGGATTCACTGATACCCAGCTGGAAAAACGAACTCGAGCCCCTCGCCAAACACTTGATCAAGTGAAGGCATGGGCCGAGGCACGTCAACGAGAATTTCAGGCTGAGTTGGACGAACGCTTGCGTTCAGTCCAACAAGCTGAGGAATTCGGTAGTACTCGCCAGCACCTCAACATGAGTAGTGAGTACGAGCACTCGGACGACGAGAGGGAAGACTCCGACACCGACGCAACCCTCGCCATAAGGCGAAAGGGAAGCGTAAGGAAACGGATCCCCAGCCAAAAAGGAATTTCGGGGAAGCATTCCAACCAGTCACGGAAAAAAGCTCGCGTGACTTCTCCAAGGCCTTTAGACCTACTGCTACAAACGCAGGAAGGTCAAAATTTGCAAGGGACATTGCAGAAGCAATCGCCCCGAGGAGTGCCAAACAAATGTCCAACATTGGCACATACGATGGTCTATCCGACCCAGATGACCATCTGAACAGGTTCATTGCGGGGGCAACCGTCAGTAACTGGACGGAACCCACGTGGTGCTACATGTTCCAGATGACTCTGGTAGGAGCAGCCAGAGCATGGTTCGACCGTTTACCGGTCCACCACATTTATGACTGGGCAGACTTCCAGAACAAGTTCAGTCAACAGTTTAGTCAACAGAGGAAGCACACTGAGGAGCAGTGGACGATCCTCAACTGTGTGAGAGAAGAGGATGAATCCTTACTGGACTTCATCACCCGCTTCAACTCCAAGAAGCTGAGTCTGGGCAACATCAGCGAAGACCTCGTTCGCGCCGCTTTCATTCAGGGCGCTGAGTACCCAGAACTTATCCGCACTCTGACGGGTAAAGACGGCATGCCATCCACATGGGATGCCATAATGACGGCAGCCAAGCGCTTCGCCGAAACGGAGAAACAGCTAGGAAGAGATCTCCCCCAGAATACAAACCTCTACACACAGAGGACAAGGGAGAACAATGTGAGAACCGCCCGGCTAAACAAAAAGAGGCGGCAAGGTATTTGGCAGTCAAGGATAAACTTTGACACCCCCTCAAGCTCTCGCCCTCTGGTTGGCGGAAGGGACAACACGCACCCTTCGAACCGGAAAAACCGTTGGACGCCACTCACCAAGAGCGTCACGGAGATATTTGCCACGGAAAAACTGCCATGGCCAAAAGCCCCAGCGATCCGACAGAAACCCAATGCGGATCAGAGCAAGTCTTGTGACTTCCATGGGACAAAGGGCCATAGCACTGAGGAGTGCACATCCTTGAGGGACATCGTCGAGACATTCGTCAAGGATGGGAGGCTCGCACACCTCGTGGCATCTATCAAGAAGGGAGGAAGGAACGACAACAGGTACAGGGGTAACGGACGAAAGCCCGTCGACATCAGCATCAACATGGTCCATGGTAAGGTCAGAGGAAGAAAGAGACCGATGACCGAACCATGCGCATGGAAGGAAGCAGAAGTGCGCTTCCCGCGAGTGCCGGGAGGCCCAAACAAAGAAGGCCCCATTATCATTAAAAGCCAGCTGGGGCACTACATCACCTCCCGCACCCTCGTTGACAATGGCGCATCGTCGACAGTGATGTACAGGCAGTTCTTCGACAAGCTCGATGATGAAGACAAGGAACGCCTGGAGACGGTCTACGCTTCAATGGAAGGGTTTGACGGCAGCATGAACACTCCCTTGGGCATCCTATCTTTCCCCGTCACTCTCACCGATGGGAATTATTCACGCACGGAGGATGTGGATTTTGTTGTGATGAAAAAACCACATCATACGTATGACATCCTATTCGGGAGAGACGGGATGGCAAGATTCAACGCCGTGGTATCCTCAGTCCATGGCATGATGGGATGGCCAACAACTGAAGGCGTAGCGATGATCACGGGCATTCCCCAGGTATGCATCGCATCTGTCTCCTCTAAACCCAAACCGAAGATGGCCAAACAAACCATCACTGAACCTGAACAGTGGGCATTCAATGGGAAATATCCCGATCAGGCCGTTACCATTGGCCCGACAATTGTTGATCCAACACGCACCTTACTCAAGCGCTTACTGCAGTGAAACGCAGACATCTTCGCGTGGACACCAGCCGACATGACTGGTGTACCCCGGGGAAAGGCAGAGCATAAGCTCAAATGCGATCCGGCCGTTACGCCGATCGTACAAAAGCGCAGAGTAATGGGGCCCGAGCAAACCAACGCGTGCAGAACCCAAGTCAAGGAACTCCTTGATGCGGGCATCGTGCGCGTCAGCAAATATCAAACATGGGTTGCAAATCCCGTAATGGTACCGAAGAATAACAAACAATGGCGCATGTGCATAGATTTCAAAGATTTGAATAAAGCATGCCCCAAAGATTGTTATCCGTTGCCAGAAATTGATCTCAAGGTGGATTCGGTGGCACCATTTCGCCTTAAATGCTTCTTGGATGCGTATAAGGGGTACCATCAAATCCACATGGCTGTAGATGACCAGGACAAAACCGCCTTTCGGACGCCCGATGGCACATTTTGTTATAAAATGATGCCGTTCGGACTTAAGAACGCGGGGTCCACGTACCAACGACTAATGGACAAAGAGTTTCACGCCCAAATTGGGAGAAACTTGGAAGTCTATATGGATGATTTGGTCATCAAAAGCCCCGAGCCAGAGGTGATGTTGAAAGACATTGAGGAAACTTTCAACACGCTCAGAAAGATAAACATGAAGCTCAACCCGAGCAAGTGTTCATTTGGGGTGGAAGAAGGGAAGTTCTTAGGAGTCATTATTACTAAAGATGGCTTCAGAGCGAACCCTGAAAAGGTCGAAGCCATTGTCAAAATGGAATCACCTACCACCATAAAACAGGCTCAAACACTTAATGGACGACTAGTCGCGCTTAACCGCTTTTTGGCAAACCATGCGGATAGGTCGTTCCCTTTTGTGTCAACGCTAAGAAATTGTTTAAAGAAAACGCACTTCCGCTGGACACCAGAAGCGGAAGCAGCTTTTCAGGAGATTCGATCACGCCTGATCGAACTCCCAACACTCACGGCACCACAAGCGGGGGAGGAGTTAATCTTATACCTCTCCGCAACAGATAGAGCAACCGGGGCAGTCCTGCTTGTAGAACGAAAAGGCATCCAGATGCCAATCTATTATGTTAGCCGCGTGCTGGCAGACGCGGAAACCCGGTACTCTACCCTGGAAAAACTGGTCTTGGCACTTATACACGCTTCACGCAGGTTGAGACGATATTTCCAGGGTCACCCAATCACTATTCTCACCAACTTCAAACTCTCAAATGTTCTAGGCAAACCCGAGTTATCGGGACGTCTAGCCAAATGGGCAATTGAATTGGGAGAATATGCGATTCAATACAAGCCGAGACCAGCCATTAAAGGTCAGGTCCTGGCTGATTTTATTGCAGAAGTCCCCGCTTCACGGGAGAAAGAGTGCCAGGAGGAGGTTCAACCCTCCCCAGCACACGAAATCGATGAAGTCTGGCGACTCTACACTGATGGAGCAGCTAGTAACGAGGGTTCAGGCGCAGGGTTAAAATTAACAAATCCAGCAGGCCAGGAATATACTTATGCTATTCGGCTGGATTTTCCAAGTACGAATAACGAAGCTGAATATGAAGCATTCCTGGCCGGATTGAGGATTGCGCGAAAGATGGGTGTAAAAAATTTGGAAGCCCACGTAGATTCCATGCTAGTGGCAAACCAAATAAACGGGACGTACACGGCTGTGAACGACACAATGGCCCTGTACCTTGCCCAAGCCAAAGCCATCATGCGCGATTTTAATGATTGTAAAGTGATACACGTCAAGCGCAGCGAAAACAAATCTGCGGATGCGTTAAGCAAGCTTGCATCACTGGCCTTCACCCACTTGGGGAAGGACATCCGCGTGGAACTCCTCGAAACACCATCAGTCCCGCACAAGGAAATTTGTGTCATCCAAACCGGTACAGAAACATGGATGACCCCAATAATAAAATACCTTGAAGCAGGAACGTTACCAGAGTCGAAGTCACAGGCAAGAAAACTACGCTGTAAAGCACTGAATTATCAGCTGGTCAATGACACCCTTTACAGACGTAACTTTCTTGGCCCATTGTTAAGATGCGTGGACAACCAAGATGCTGACTACCTCCTAAGGGAGGTTCACGAAGGCATCTGTGGAGTACACGCAGGCCCCCGCGCTGTGGTAGCCAAGCTAAACAACGCGGGATACTTCTGGCCGGGGATGCATATGGACGCGTTGGCATACATCAGAAAATGCAGATCTTGCCAGCTTTACGCACCCAACACGCATCGCCCGAAAAATGAACTTGTTCCTGTCACTTCCTCGTGGCCATTTCAGAAGTGGGCCATTGACGTGACAGGCCCATTTCCAACAGCAGCTGGGAATGTTCAGTTCCTAGTGGTAGCCATTGACTACTTCACCAAATGGATAGAAGCGAAACCTTTAGCCCAAACAACCGCAAAGCATATCAAAAAATTTATTTGGGAATTTATTATTTGTCGTTTTGGACTTCCACAGAATTTGGTAAGCGACAATGGCACCAACTTTGCTGACAAGAAGCTACAGCATTGGCTGAAAGAACTTCAAATCACCCACACCTTTACCTCAGTGGCACACCCGCAAGGTAACGGTGAGGTGGAAAGAGCAAATAAGAGCATCGTCGAAGGCATAAAGAGAAGACTCTTGGAACATAGATCCGGTTGGGTGGACGAGCTTCCACACGTCCTTTGGGCAAACAGAACGCTGAAGAAGACCAGTACGGGAGAAACCCCGTTCAGTCTCACTTATGGCACTGAAGCCATGATCCCAGTCGAAATCGGTTTACCCTCACCAAGGGTCTTAATCCAACCAGAAGACAATGATGCGGAAAGACGGTTAGACCTTATGCTAACCGAAGAGCGCAGAGACTTAGCCGCCGTGCGTGAAGAAAACTACAAACGACAAATGCAAAAATACTACAACACGCGGGTAAAACTCTGCAACTTCAAGGAAGGAGACTACATACTGCGTAACAACGAGGCTTCGAACCAACAACGCCCAGGAAAGTTGGCCCCGATTTGGGAAGGGCCATACATTATCAAAGAAGTTCTGGGAAAGGGCGCGTACCGGCTCGAAAGGCTCGATGGCACTCCCATCCCTAGAACATGGAATGGAGCTCAATTACGCAAATGTTATATGTAGATCAATTCCAACTTGTAAAGAAAAGGCCTAGAGCCACTTCTAATGGAAATGATTCTCCTTTCATGATGTATTAATAGCTTGTAACCTATGAACTTCCCTTACGGGAAGAAGTAGTTGCGTGTGGAAGGCGGCAATACCCGCATAAACACAACGCCAAAATGTTAAAAAGTTCTAAGAAAAACCTACACGCAGGTCAGATGTAGGTAAAGTTTAGCCATCCTTGTAAGTGCAAGTGACGGTCTTACCCGCACAATCACGAACAAGGAAGCCAAACTTAACTTACCGTCTACCACGTTAAAAGGTTAACTTATGAACACTTAAAAGGATAAGAAAAACCTACACGCAGGTCAGATATAGGTCTAAAGTTAAAGCCATCCTACTAAGTGCAAGTGACGGTTACACCCGCACAATCACGAAAGAGGAAGCGAAAACTTTAGTCCATTATCAACCACGTTCAAAGGTTTAACTTAATGCCTTAGAAATTTCGAAAAGGAAAACCTACACGCAGGTCAGATAGAGGGTAAAGATTAGCCATCCTACCAAGTGCAAGTGACGGTTTTACCCGCACAATCACGAAGGAGGAGGCGAAACTTTAACCCATCATCAACCACGTTCAAAGGTTCTTATTCTAAACACTTGGGAAATTGCTAATTTAAACTAAGTATGCAAGTCATAAGTTTATAAAGCAAAGAACCCAAGGAAATAACAATCTTATACGCAAAGAGATTAATATTTCACAATCAATTACAAGAATGGCTGGGTAACTACCCGCCTAAAAGAAATCTATACAAGGCTGTCTATCCTAGCAGGGGGAAGGGATCTTCAAGATCAGGCTTCAGGGCCACCTCCGCTTGGACCAGCACCGTCAGAGCGCGGCTGCCCAAGGAAAGCCTTAAGGATGCTTAGCCCATCATCAGCAGCAGCAGCTTCATTCACCTTCTCCACCACTGGATGCGGGAAGGCAGCGTACTGATTCACAGCTTGGTCATAAGCAGCTTCAGTATTAACATTGAATAAAGGGAAGTTGGAGGGCGGAAAGCCTCTCTCAGCAAACCCTAGACCAAGCAGGAAGCCAGTCTTCTGCCCATCCTCATGAGAAGCGTTGAGGGCTGCGCTCATTGCATCGTCGTAAGAGGTCTCTGAAAGGACCCGACGCACAACCTACAAAAGAATATTACAAGTTAGAACATTTTCTAATTACGAGCGGAAAGCGTAAAGAAAAAGATAAAGATACCTCAGGCAACGCTTCTCGAAGCAGCCATTGGAGGGTAGCTTGACTTTCTTTGTAAGCACGTTCGGCTCCGCTTTTATCAAGGTTGGCAAGTTGAACTTCCTTGGCGGCAGCTTCTTCGACGCTTTTGAGTTTCCTTTCAGTACGGTCAAGCATCCCCCTCTGGTCAAGGATCTCCTGCAGCTTCTTGGCATCTTCCATTGCCAAGGCGTCATGAGCATGCTGAAGAGCCTTTAATTTGCATTTAAGCTGCTCATTCTCTTCGCGAAGTGGCTCAGCAACAGCTTCAGCCTTGGCAGCCCTCTCAGTTGAGTTTCGCGCAGTCTCCTTGGCCAGCCGAAGCTGTTCATTCACAGCTTGGGCAGCCTTGGAGCGGGCCTCGAGTCGCGCCTGGACTTCAACCTCGAGGGCCTTGAATGCCTTCTCCTTCTCGGCTGCGGCAGCGGCCAACTGCCGGTTCTCCTCCCGAAGAGCCCGCGCTTCAGATACATCTTTGGCGCGAGCTGCTTTTAACTTGTCGTTTTCACGACAAAGCAGCTCGACGCGGGGCTGCGTTCGGGCCTGGAGAACCCGAAGCTCATTGGTTAGCCTACCCTCTTGGTAGCTAGCCATGGCTTCCCCCAACGCACCATGAGGAGCAGCGTGGCGAGCCCAGTCCACGCACTCCACAGGGGTGCGAAGGGTTGTTCCTCGGCGTATGTTCCATCTTGGAACATACACTTCATTGGAATCCGACACTGCAAAAGAAACAAAGGCAGTTAGGAAAAGATGACAAAAATATACAAAGAAAAAAAGAACCCTACGTACCTGTAGGGTCAATAACAGGCCGATAGCCGCCAAACCCATCACCTGAACCTAAAGGAAATCCATCCAACAGGTCAGGCAGACGGGAAGGTGGCGTAGATCGGCGGGAAGCCCGGCGCGTACCTGATGGTCCGGCCGTCGGTGCCGGTGGCGCAGGTATAGTGGCAGCCGCCGTGGTAGCCATTGTTGGCGCCGTCTCCTCAGCAACAGTAACCGCCGGCTCCGTGAAAGATGCTGTAAAAATTGCACTCACGGCCGGCGGAGACACCTTCTCAGCTGGAACAGCCTCAGGAAGGCTGGAACCAGCGGAAGCAAGCGTAGACGCCTGGGTCGACGCCTCGGGAAGGCTGACCGAGCCTACCGTCATTGGCGGGGGAATACTTACTCCAACTCCACCCTGGAATGCGTCAACATCCACACCTGCACAAGCAAAAGTGTTAGAAAAATTTATTTGAAACAAATATAGACAGGAATTATGGGGGTACTTACGGGGTTTCTTGAGCTTGAACGCACGGACGAGCGGGGGCGAACCCGATGGAGCCGGCCTCTTGACACCGGTAACCGTCGTCGTCGCTGCCTCCCCGGAGGTAACACCTGCAGCCTCCGGAGCGGTGGTCTCCTCACCACCGGGCTTCCCCGCCACCTCTGCGTTATCTGACTCCGAGTCAGATAGGACTACCGGGTCGGCCGTAGAGGCCACTTTCTCCTTGCCTCTCCCGACGGCAGCCTTTTTCTTCCGCACCAGTGGAGGACCTTCTGCGGATTCCTCAGAAGAAGAAATGTCATGAACTCCAGCAGCAGGCACAGCATTGAGAGGTTCAGGGTAGAAGATAGGCTTACCTGGCCGTCGGTGGCTCAGGATCTCTTGGCCTGGCGGGTAAACCTCCACGAACCGACCCGCAGTCTGCTCTAAGATGGGCAACTCGTTCTCGTCCAGAGCACGAGTACCCATCCGCGCAGGACCATCTTCCTCCCGCGGATTCAGGAGCGACTGAAGATCGTTACCCTCTGAAATCAACAAGAAAGTTAGAAAAAATCGTAGTCAGCAAAAAAGAAACAAGACATACCATAAGGGGTAGAGTTCGAACCATATTCAAGGACGATCGGAACCTTATCCGCATTCGCCGCCTTCCACACCCGGCTCATCCCCAGCATCACCATCGCCGACTCCGGAAAACGGAAAACCGGGGACTGGACCCGGGATATCTTCGCGAACCATTCCGCCTCCTCGTAGTTGATGGCGGGAAGGTTCGGAAGCGGCTGGCCATTCTTGAACTTCATGGCAATAGGGATGGCTCGAGCGGATATAAAGAAGAACTCTCTTCTCCATGAGCGAAGACTCCGCTCGGTGGTACAAATCTTTAAACCCTTGATACGGGTTGTAAGAGTGTACCACCCTTGGATGCACCTCCAAGTATAGAAGGTCATCAGGCGGTCAACAAGGGGCTCAAGGCCCAGTATCCGGCACACCCACTCAAAGTGCCGGACCTTGGCAATGGCCATGGGGTGCACCTCTGTCAGGTGCACACCGTGCCTCTCTAGGACACGGTACACAAACTTTGTCAACGGAAACCTAAGGTTCCCGTAGACAAAGAATGCAGCATAAACCCCGATTTTGCCACTAGGGGCATCGTACACAGTATGGTGGGGCTCAGGAAACTCAGGCTCGAGAGACTCGAGCATGAACTTCCTGACGATATACTGGTACAGCTCGACAGGAAGATAACACTGGCATTCGCCAGCAGTCTTCTGATCATCAGCATCGTGAGAAGACATGGTGGAAGAAAGAAGAGATTTCAGAGCAATGCTTTACTGAAAAAGAGAAATTCGCCGGAAATTACTGGAGAAGAAGAGATGAAAGTGGAAAGTGTGAATTGCAAATAACCTTCTCCCCCTTTATATAGCAATCGCAATTAATGCGATGAATTTAATACGGAAGAGAGAGAAATCAAAGGTGCAATGAAACTATGACGCGTGGCAAAAGCAAACTGGCAACAGCTGTCAAAAAGGACGTGTGCCAGAGATTTCGCGGCTACGCGCCCGAAATCCCGTGCCCACGCGCCTGAAAAAGCAACTGGAATGACCACATAATGTCATGTCGCCATAACTTCTGGCACGTCCTGACACAGTCAGAAGAAACCGTCGCACGACGTTTGAGGTATTGGGTTGTTATCCATCCAACTCTTCAAATTTCAAAATTTAAAAAATTTGAAGACCAAGGTTCAAAAAGTAAGCGGGAAAATATCCCTTACCTTGGCAAACAAGTAACCATAAGCCGGGTGTGGGTACAGTGTAAAGGCAAAACCCTTCACATACCTAACACCCGCAGGGAATTGAAGCCAAAATATTTGGCAACCAAGTAACCATAAGACGGGTGCGGGTACAGTGTAAAGGTAAAACCCTTCACATACCTAGCACCCGCAGGGAATGGACGCCAGGAATACCTTGGAAGTAAAGTAACCGTAAGACGGACGCAGGTACAGTGTAAAGGCAAAACCCTTCACATACCTAGCACCCGCTGAGAATTGAAACCAGGAAGGATCTTCTGGGCAATGCTTGTGAAAACGGAAGTAATATCCCCGCATTGCGGGAACATCGAGTACTACGTTGTTTGAGGCTCCAAGATGGAATTGGTGGTTTAAACATAATTGATCACTATGTTCAAAAACTACCAGAACCACAGGGAGAATCCGCACAACTAAGACTCAATGCTCCTGACTTGCGAGGAGGTTACAGACCTACCCGCATCATACCCAAAGACCAAGCAGGAAACTCGGGAATTTCTGCAAGTGACAAGGACTTCCGCGGGAAGAACCCCCATGGAAAACCTTACAAAAACCCCTTTTCAAAACCCTTTGCTTAAGTCCAAAAGTTCACCTCACTTTATTAGACATTCGTGAGAAGAACATTGGACTGGGGGGACTTGAAGAGGTAGGTCCCAGCAGGGCTCAGTTGGTCCCGCATGACTCACCTTGAACAGGGATGCCTGCGCAAAGACCATCTACTCCCGCAGGACCCACCATGCTCAGAGAAGCCTATGCGCAGTATGCAAGCTGCATACGCAGGGAAAAGCCTCCCAATGGTAAAGTAACCCGCCTGTTCCCGCAGTTGCGGATACAAGCCATCAGGGAAGGCTACCCGCACAGCATAGCTACACGCATAAGGCTTAACACTTACAAATTCAGTGTCACCTGAAAGAATGAGCAAAGGCGGGAGGGGGAAAACTCCCGCCAAAATGGGCCAGTCCGTATGATGGAGGATCTTTTGCGTGATACCTGACGAGGTAAAGACAAAAGATCTGACCAAGAATGCGACAGCTCACTGACAGCAGCGTGGCAGACAGCACGCCACAGCACTGTGACCAATAGCCGCCGCCTGCCCACCAACTCCTGCCAGACCACGTGCCTAGCCTGCAGTTGGTAGAAGACGAAGAGTGCACGGCACGCCTGCTCTGTGTCAGCCGCTACCTATCCACCACTCACAGGTAGGGCACGTGCATAGGTTACAGTTGGTAGCGTGTTGGGCCGGCTAAACCCCTTGGAAACCCACCTTCGGCTATAAAAGACAGCAAATGGTATTATCATTTCATCATCTACTATCTCGTATAACTTACTTGATAACTGCTCTAATAGTATTCACATACTTTTATATTCAAAGAGCAATATAGACTGATTCTCACGCCGGAGGGTGGTCACAAGGAGGAACCCCCCCTTCTCAGTGACGAGCTTACGGTGTCTGTTTTGCAGGTTCCCTGAAGTACAACTTACTCTGCTGGACCTAACCTTCGTGGGAAACATTACTTAACCCCCAGATTACCTATAATCTGCCCGGGGTCACTTAGTGTTTCTTCATGTCTTATTATTCTCCAAAACCTTTCCCAAATGTATGAGCTTTATGTCGTTCACTGTCTTCGGTACTACAGATTGATAAACCAGAATTGAGTTTCCAGATAATGTCTTTTTAATAATCAAACTTATATATAAGTTTAAAGATAAGGATTACTTATTCAGACATCAAATAAATAATGCTTTTAATTTTTATAAAAGAGTGAACTGCGGTTGTCGTCCCTGTGGTTTGTCTAAATCTGCGGGTTTAGTCTAATAGTTTCAAATTTGCGTTTTTTGTCCCTGTGGTTTCATTTCACTTGCAATTAAACCCGAACCCAATAACCCCATTAAGTCTGCTCGTTAAACAATCAACGTGCCTCTAACGTGAGGGGCAATATTTTGTCATTATACTTTCCAAATAAACCCCATCCAGTCTTAATTTTGTCGTGAATGGGGCTTATTTGGGGAGTATAATGACAAAATTGCCCCTCACGTGAGGGGCATGCTGATTGTTAACGAGCAGACTTAACGGGGTTAGTGGGTTCGGGTTTAATTGCAAGTGAAATGAAACCACAGAGACAAAAAACGCAAATTTGAAACTATTGGACTAAAACCGCAGATTTAGACAAACCATAAAGACTAAAACCATAGTTCACTCTTTATAAAATTTTCTTTCACATAAGCATTTTTTGCATACGGGACATCTGATATGACATCAACCAGTGCCACATCAGCAATTTAAGTGCAAAACAGTTAAAAATGAGATTGGTTGCTAAGACTTAAAATAAACCGTAAGTTTGCTTCCATTTTGCGCCTAACTTAATATTGCGCCTAATTAGCCAACGAACTTACAGCCAAATAGAATAAAGAAATAAGACAAGCGAATGTATGAACAAGAAAAGATTATCTCATACCTTGAGGCCACTCGGAAACAGGCTTTTGCTTAAGAGCAGATACAGTAGTTGAAGACGCATAACTGCTATGACTTATATCCATTCCATCGTATATTCTGAATTTAAGTTCGACATACTCGGTGCCTTCAGCCATCATATACAATCACACACTACAATATCTCTCCCAATTTACCTGCACAAAAAATATCTCTATACATTATCATGCCTTACAAAACCAACGATAAACTGCTAACTAACATAGTTAATGGCCATTTTCGTCTATGTGGTTTGCTACTTTCGCCACTTCAGTCCAAAATTTTTAATTTTGTCAATTTAGTCCTCATAGTTTTAAATATTAGCCAATTACGTCCCATCCGTCTAACGGCATCCAGCTATGCCGTTAGTTTAAGGGTATTTTTGTCTTTCTCCTTTTAATTTTGAGTTAATGGTCATTTTAGTCCCTGTGGTTTGATATCTTTGCCAATTCAGTCCAAAGTTTGAAAATTTGTCAATTTAATGTTCAGTTTAATTCAGTTTTTTTTATTTTTTATGTTTTTTGTTTATAACCCTGAAGAGCATAATTCAAGCCCAAAATCATCGAGCAACCTCAAATACTGGTATGCATTTACTCTGTTGACAACAGTAATCATACCCCCCCTATATTTAGTTTCTAGACATTTCCTAAAATCTTTCTTCATGGTGGAATTCAATGGTAAAGTGGTCAAGGTAATTCCCTGAAACGGAATTATACAGAAAAAAACTAAAAATTGTTTTGTTGATTAATGTATAATAGTTGATTACGACCCAGATTTTCGTTATGATATGTTAATCTCTAAACCTAAATATTATGCATTCATCAAAGAAACGATTTTTAGTTTTTTCCGTACAATTCGGTTCTCACGGAATTGCTTTTTAACACTTTACCATTGAATTCCACCATGGGGGGAGAGTTTAGGAACCGTCTAGATACTAAATACGAGAGGAGGGGGGTATGATTACTGTTGTCGACAGAGTAAATGCAGACTTGTTTTGGGCTTGGATAACGCTCTCTCAGGGTTATAGAAAAAAAAACTGACTTAAACTGACAAAATTTCAAACTTTGGACTGAATTGGCAAAAGTATCAAACCACAGGGACGAAAATGACCAATAACCTCAAATAAAAAGGAGAAAGACAAAAATACCCTTAAACTAACGGCATAGCTGGATGCCGTTAGACGGATAGGACGTAATTGGCTAATACTTAAAACTATGAGGACTAAATTGACAAAAATACAAATTTTGGACTGAAGTGGTGAAAGTAGCAAACCACAGAGACGAAAATGGCCATTAACTCTATTGTTAATAATCCAAATTTTCAGTTATAACATTTTTAAAAATTTTGTAACTAACTTTATTTTTTATATTATTTATTTTTTATACATGTAGTTAAAAGTTTGTGTTTAGTTTTTTCTATTACGGTGACTTTCTTGACTTTCTTTTTTGGGTTTAGGTTATCGTACTTTTAATTTTTTAGAGTCTCATTGTCTTATTATGGTCAAAATATTTTGTTTTAATCAGGCTCATGTTGGATTTAGAGTGTGGATTGGGTGATTTCCCGAAAAACCACGCTGTGGGCTCGTGATCCAAACTGACAACCTCGTAAGGCCTGGCTTAAATATTTCATTGTCAATAACTAACCAAAGGGACACAAGTAGAGATCGAACTTGAGTCTTTCGACCACTAGGGCCATAGTGGGGGATAAAAGTTTGTGTTTTATAGTTACTAGAGTTGAATTATTTTGTTTTAAATAATATAAGAGGTTGTTTGGCAAGTGCTGAACCAGTAAGATGTCTGAATGATTAAGAGAGTCTGAGTCAGTAATTGCTGAAGCATTAACTGTTGTTTGGTAGGAAATCTGAATAATTGTGCACAATGACTAGTTTACCATGCTGAACTATTTCATGATGAATGAATGTTTAGTCATGGCTCTTAATAACTAAACTGAATGATTAAACTTCTATATAACCAACAAAAATACATATTAAAAACAAACTTTTATTATAACCTATCTAAATACATCGTTAAAAATAGTTCACCAAGCCACTTGTAGACTAATTATCCACAGGTAGACAAAACCCCTAAAACATCAAACAAGGCTTGATCCGTATCCGTATCTGCTTGTTCACTCCATGATTGAGTTGAATATATTTCTCAAAAAGTGAGGTTTGTTCTTCAATCCATGATCAAAGGGTTTTCTCTTTCTCCACCCCCCCCCCCCCAATGAGCGGCCTAATTTAGATATTGTACCTGCATTAAGTAATTGGTGTCAATGGGTTTGGCGATATACAAAAGATAACAACAAAATAAATAGGCCATGTAACTGCAAATATATAGCCCTTTTATACAAAAACGTTACAGGTAAGCTACATCAGATAAATATACTAAAATAAATGAGGCGATAGGAACTCGATTGGTATTTATTAAACTAAAATGTAGATAAAGCAAATATGTTCGCAAAAGTCACGTCGTTTTCAAGTAAGCGTGAGAAGTGTATTTACCTAATAAAGAATACCTAATATCTTTTCTTGGTTAGTGATCTCAAGAGTACCTCAACTACGGAGTCAACATTGGTCAACGTGTTGTTAGGTCTTGTCAGGATGATGTGAATGAAAATTACGGGCTGTGCATCTAGCCTTCTGTTATCGGTCAAGCTTTCAAAACGGAATAGATAACATACAAACCTTCATGTCCAGTAAATAAAAATATCACGTGAACGAGACGTGTAACACTTGACAAAAGTACATTTTTGTCTTTTGGTATAACCAACTCACCTTATTCATTTATATGCTTTGTACTTAACATAGAAAGAAATGGTGGGGCATATAAAATCTTATAAAGTAATAAAGGTACAAACTTTTGTTTTATGATACTCTTTTTATGTACTGTATACCACATTCTAGGGTTTATTTTATTTTAAAAAAATTTAGATTAGAGTAATCCAAACTATAAACTTATATCGACTAATAATATTCATAAAAAAATAGTTTTAGCTTTCATATTTGACACAAAATACAATCTCGCTCTAACAAAAGTGTAACTTCGTATGTCTTATAAAATAATCAATTAATTTTTATCTTAATCAAATATTTTAATTTGTCGTGAAATGAAATAATTGAAAGTTGGGTGTTGAATTTACTTTTCCGTAAAATGATATTGAATTGCTAGTGAAAAGTATAAGTTAGAAAAGTTATTGGGTACATTGAAAGTACAAATTGTTATATTTCCCCTTCACAAAAATCAAATTAAATGATAAATGATAAACGAAATATTATTGAAAACATAAGAAAATGAATACTGATACCAGTATCTATGTTGTTCGTTCGATATCGGTCTGGCTTGGTATCATACTAGAAGTGTAATCAATATAGTTAATAAATTAATAACTAGTATATGTATGTTTTTAACATTTACTATTGCCTTTTTAAGATCTCATATATATTATTCAGTTAATAAATTTTAAGTAACCTACATTATATACTCGTAGATTAAATTAAATATATTGAATAAATAATTAAAGCTTTAATAGTTTTTTTTTTCTATAATTCGTTGTCCGATCTAGTTATGAAAACATTAGACTCTTTTGTTCTAGTTCCGGTACGCTATTTTCATAATAAAACTCGAATATTCGTTTTTGTTTTCTCTTTCAATTATTAAATCTTCAAGAGCACCATCAATATATTTCAACATAACACTTACACGATTTAGAAAGATATACATCGAAACTTTTCCGAACTACAAAACATAACCGACACAAAATAGCTGGCAAGACGTGGCATGCGACACCTTCATGAATTCATAACCGTTCAAACAGCCGTTTTCAAGATTCCATAAGAACTTTGCGAGTAAGATTGATGGGAAATATATTCACCATTCTCGGATTCCCACTTTACCACCTTTCTTTTGCTGCTATTCGTATAAGAATCAAACTGCAAATCTTTCGAGTATATGCCTTTATATCAACTTGGTTTGTTACTTTTATAAAGAGCATAAAAATTGGCATTTGTGTGTATCAAAACCCTGCAACAAGAAGAACATTATTTCAACTCATTTGCTATGTTTTTAGTTTTAACAAATAAATAAAAATTTACATAAATTAAAATAGTTTTTATAAAAGTTTTATATAATTTACTATAAAACGATTACAATAAAGTTGGCAGGCAAACGGGCAACAAGCTGCGCCGCAACCCCCTTTTGAACAAGTTAAATGATTATTAAAACTACATATCATTTCTTTAAAGATTACCACACACCTAGATTTTATATAGCGTTCACTAGGGTTGTTCAATAACTCGGGGCCCGTTTGAAATCGACTCGGTTTGCAAAACGATCCAAAAATAAAGCCCAAAATTTAATTTATATAAATTTAAATAGTTTAATCGAAAGCTCAAGCCAACTCGTGGCTCGCCAAGCCATCTCAATTAATTTTTAAAATTTTTATATTTTTCATATATTGATATATATAAAAGCAATATATATATATATAATACACATAATACATAATTTATAAACTACAAAATTCTGCATTATGTGTATTTTAACGAGTATTATTTTATGTTTTTATATATATCAATACGCGTAAAAAATACAAAGTTAAAAATTGTAAAATTTAAGGAAAACAAGATGGCTCGACTATCCACGAGTTGGCTCCCAAGCTCAAGCTCAATTTCTCAGCCCGTCAAGAAAAATGAGTCGAGCCCAAGCCTATCCTGGCTTGGCTTGATTCGGCTCGACTCGACTCTTTACAACCCAATTGTTCACCCTGCTACTATCGATATCCGTATTCCAAGCACGAAATTTATATGCAGAAAAAAAGAAGCAAATTTGATGAAGAAGCTAAATGTGATCAAGTCGATATTCCAGGCAATCTTCTTTGTGGGGACATTATGCAAAAAGGAAGTTATTAGAAAAGAGTGAAAGAAAATGAAAGCTTGAGGGATTTGAATTCTTTTCTTTATGTAAAAGTGGAGAATATATCTTTTTTAAGACCTTTTTCAAACACAAGTATGGATCTTAGAGGTTCGATATATTCGATATATCACTTTTTTCGAGTGTTGGGGAGGGCCACAATCTGATCATTGATCAGTTTGAGGGTAGCTTACGTTAAAACAGATTATCGATATGATAAATCTTCGGGTTGTCATGTCTAACTTGTTTAATAAACATGTCTTAAAAGTTAAAACTACAAAAAGAACATATTATATAAGGTCACCCACCAACCCATTTACAATTTGATTACAACCCGTCAGCCTGTTTACAACTTCAGATTGATTCCGCAAAAGGTTGAGAACCGTGGGAACATCAATATACACATTAACTTAATTACGTGTGATCAACTTTGTTCACATGTGAACGATCAAAACACGTGTGATGATACTGAGATCACACATAATTTTATGGTCTTTAACTTTTTTTTATTAAATAGAAAGATTAAGGGTGCTAGATAATATAAACAAGAATCATATTCATATGAAGGATACCCGTGTCGTCATCAAACACTTGTGAAAAACGGATTAAAACAACTAAAGTCACAACCTAAAAGCCACTAATGACATTATCCTAAATTTAACCTATTTAACTTATGCTAATAAAACCTAAGCAAGTTAGTCATGGTCTTGAGTCTTGACCCGAACTTATTCCTTCAAATTGCGAGTACACATTCTAAGCGAGTGTCTGATAACGGCCTGAGGAGCGGGATGAGAGCACCACGGAGGTGAAGTGACATCACCTCATTGGTGGACCCCACAAGGTTACCCCCTATGAACACAGCTGGCACAGGAGGAGAGTTGCAGCCCCGGTTCACAAGGGCTTTCCTCAATCTCCCAACCGTCTGGTGTCATGGTCCAGCTCATGAACCAGGGGCTCGACCCCGAGTTCTTGGAACAGAATGGTCACAGCATAGCATAAGCAACACGTGCTCTTGCTAAACACGACAATTCCGTTCTCTGATGTCAATGCTTGTATCTTGTCCATCTTATGAAACTACCTTAAACTACAATGTCACGAGGCACCAAACGATTGGATCAAACTCGAAGGGAGTTTCGGAGAGGGTTTTGAGGGAGAGATAAGATTTGGTTTGCATAGGGGTTTCTCGGGCTACTTCTATTTTATATAAATTGTTTTCTCGTTACAAGAACATCTAAACGAGATGCTTTTTTTATATAGATGCTTGAAAGCTACTAAAGGTACTTCTATATATGGCTACTTTTTTCCTTTCCACACACCAAGGAACAAGTACTAACTAACATTCCTTATAATATATGTCCAAACCTCCATCTTAAAGACATCATAATGGGTTGATTCAGGTTAAGCTTAACGGGTGAATCAGACAAAATGAAGAAAACGGGTCAAATTTATATTATTATTGTAGAATATATGGCACGCTAATTATTTATTAAAAACGAGAATTTTGGACACAAGTGTTCAAGCTTGGG